>NC_091285.1:239112350-239419184 GCF_032444005.1 Ranitomeya imitator | reverse complement strand
GATTGCCGAGTTAATGCGCATTGCCTGTTGGAGACGGATATTGCTTTTTTGTTAGCGCCGTTTCATACCGGTTTCCTCTTTCACTCATTGCATCAATCTGTGCAGGTCTAGGAATGTAGACCAAAGCGCAACGAGTGTTATTTTGATTGCTAATTAAGGAGGAGTGGGATCTTTAACGTTAATTCCAAAACAGGAAGTGTCAGATTATTATTATATGGTTCAGTGTCTAAAGCGGAATTGCAAGATTTCAGGGTGTAATATAAAAAATATATTAAACATAAAAATTTGATTGAAACAATAGGTTATACACTGTAAATTATGTAAAGCATCTCGGAGACCACTTCAGTCTAAGGATATGTCTGGAATCTCCTGGACGCCAATGCAAAATCTACGAAAGGTGCCAAATCTACCAATCGGTGCCACTGCCAATAATGAATCCTCCATATACAGTGGGGCAAAAAAGTATTTAGTCAGTCAGCAATAGTGCAAGTTCGACCACTTAAAAAGATGAGAGGCGTCTTTAATTTACATCATAGGTAGACCTCAACTATGGGAGACAAACTGAGAAAAAAAAATCCAGAAAATCACATTGTCTGTTTTTTTAACATTTTATTTGCATATTATGGTGGAAAATAAGTATTTGGTCAGAAACAAAATTTCATCTCAATACTTTGTAATATATCCTTTGTTGGCAATGACAGAGGTCAAACGTTTTCTGTAAGTCTTCACAAAGTTGCCACACACTGTTGTTGGTATGTTGGCCCATTCCTCCATGCAGATCTCCTCTAGAGCAGTGATGTTTTTGGCTTTTCGCTTGGCAACACGGACTTTCAACTCCCTCCAAAGGTTTTCTATAGGGTTGAGATCTGGAGACTGGCTAGGCCACTCCAGGACCTTGAAATGCTTCTTACGAAGCCACTCCTTCATTGCCCTGGCGGTGTGCTTTGGATCATTGTCGTGTTGAAAGACCCAGCCACGTTTCATCTTCAATGCCCTTGCTGATGGAAGGAGGTTTGCACTCAAAATCTCACGATACATGGCCCCATTCATTCTTTCATGTACCCGGATCAGTCGTCCTGGCCCCTTTGCAGAGAAACAGCCCCAAAGCATGATGTTTCCACCACCATGCTTTACAGTAGGTATGGTGTTTGATGGATGCAACTCAGTATTCTTTTTCCTCCAAACACGACAAGTTGTGTTTCTACCAAACAGTTCCAGTTTGGTTTCATCAGACCATAGGACATTCTCCCAAAACTCCTCTGGATCATCTAAACGCTCTCTAGCAAACTTCAGACGGGCCCGGACATGTACTGGATTAAGCAGTGGGACACTTCTGGCACTGCAGGATCTGAGTCCATGGTGGCGTAGTGTGTTACTTATGGTAGGCCTTGTTACATTGGTCCCAGCTCTCTGCAGTTCATTCACTAGGTCCCCCCGCGTGGTTCTGGGATTTTTGCTCACCGTTCTTGTGATCATTCTGACCCCACAGGGTGGGATTTTGCGTGGAGCCCCAGATCGAGGGAGATTATCAGTGGTCTTGTATGTCTTCCATTTTCTAAATATTGCTCCCACTGTTGATTTCTTCACTCCAAGCTGGTTGGCTATTGCAGATTCAGTCTTCCCAGCCTGGTGCAGGGCTACAATTTTGTTTCTGGTGTCCTTTGACAGCTCTTTGGTCTTCACCATAGTGGAGTTTGGAGTCAGACTGTTTGAGGGTGTGCACAGGTGTCTTTTTATACCGATAACAAGTTTAAACAGGTGCCATTACTACAGGTAATGAGTGGAGGAAAGAGGAGACTCTTAAAGAAGAAGTTACAGGTCTGTGAGAGCCAGAAATCTTGATTGTTTCTGACCAAATACTTATTTTCCACCATAATATGCAAAAAAAATGATAAAAAAAACAGACAATGTGATTTTCTGGATTTTTTTTTCTCAGTTTGTCTCCCATAGTTGAGGTCTACCTATGATGTAAATTACAGACGCCTCTCATCTTTTTAAGTGGTGGAACTTGCACTATTGCTGACTGACTAAATACTTTTTTGCCCCACTGTATATGCCATTCCAGGAATGTTTTTTTTATATATAAATACTTTTTATCAAAAGTGAAAAATGGAGAGCAATTATAACGTGGTATGTCTCAGAAAAAGAAATGTTGCCATTTTGCGAGACTCGTAGCAGCTCCATTTTTCAGGATCCGGAACTAGGTGAGGGCTTATTTTTTTGCGCGCTGAGCTGATGTTTTCATTGATAGATACCATTTTGGGTAAATATGATGTTTTGATCGCCCATTATTGCATTACAATATTGCGCCGACCAAAAAGACATCATTATGCCAGTTTGATTTTTTTTCTCATTACGCTGTTTACCAATCAGAATAATTATTTTAATATTTTGATGGATCGGTCGCTTCTGAATGCAGTGATAACAAATATGTGTATTTTTAATTTTTTATTGTTTTATTTGGAATGGAGCAAAAAGGTGGGTGATTTGAACTTTTATATTTTTTAATATTTAAAAAAATATTTTTGTTTCTACTTTTTACTGAGGACATTATCCTCAGAAATAAGAATACAGATAATAAATGGAAATTGTTTAAGAACATCCTAAATAGGCAGTGTAAGCGGTTTATACCTTGTGGGAATAAAAGGACTAGAAATAGGAAAAACCCAATGTGGCTAAACAAAGAAGTAAGACAGGCAATTAACAGTAAAAAGAAAGCATTTGCACTACTAAAGCAGGATGGCACCATTGAAGCTCTAAAAAACTATAGGGAGAAAAATACTTTATCTAAAAAACTAATTAAAGCTGCCAAAAAGGAAACAGAGAAGCACATTGCTAAGGAGAGTAAAACTAATCCCAAACTGTTCTTCAACTATATCAATAGTAAAAGAATAAAAACTGAAAATGTAGGCCCCTTAAAAAATAGTGAGGAAAGAATGGTTGTAGATGACGAGGAAAAAGCTAACATATTAAACACCTTCTTCTCCACGGTATTCACGGTGGAAAATGAAATGCTAGGTGAAATCCCAAGAAACAATGAAAACCCTATATTAAGGGTCACCAATCTAACCCAAGAAGAGGTGTGAAACCGGCTAAATAAGATTAAAATAGATAAATCTCCGGGTCCGGATGGCATACACCCACGAGTACTAAGAGAACTAAGTAATGTAATAGATAAACCAATATTTCTTATTTTTAGGGACTCTATAGCGACAGGGTCTGTTCCGCAGGACTGGCGCATAGCAAATGTGGTGCCAATATTCAAAAAGGGCTCTAAAAGTGAACCTGGAAATTATAGGCCAGTAAGTCTAACCTCTATTGTTGGTAAAATATTTGAAGGGTTTCTGAGGGATGTTATTCTGGATTATCTCAATGAGAATAACTGTTTAACTCCATATCAGCATGGGTTTATGAGAAATCGCTCCTGTCAAACCAATCTAATCAGTTTTTATGAAGAGGTAAGCTATAGACTGGACCACGGTGAGTCATTGGACGTGGTATATCTCGATTTTTCCAAAGCGTTTGATACCGTGCCTCACAAGAGGTTGGTACACAAAATGAGAATGCTTGGTCTGGGGGAAAATGTGTGTAAATGGGTTAGTAACTGGCTTAGTGATAGAAAGCAGAGGGTGGTTATAAATGGTATAGTCTCTAACTGGGTCGCTGTGACCAGTGGGGTACCGCAGGGGTCGGTATTGGGACCTGTTCTCTTCAACATATTCATTAATGATCTGGTAGAAGGTTTACACAGTAAAATATCGATATTTGCAGATGATACAAAACTATGTAAAGCAGTTAATACAAGAGAAGATAGTATTCTGCTACAGATGGATCTGGATAAGTTGGAAACTTGGGCTGAAAGGTGGCAGATGAGGTTTAACAATGATAAATGTAAGGTTATACACATGGGAAGAAGGAATCAATATCACCATTACACACTGAATGGGAAACCACTGGGTAAATCTGACAGGGAGAAGGACTTGGGGATCCTAGTTAATGATAAACTTACCTGGAGCAGCCAGTGCCAGGCAGCAGCTGCCAAGGCAAACAGGATCATGGGGTGCATTAAAAGAGGTCTGGATACACATGATGAGAGCAGTATAATGCCTCTGTACAAATCCCTAGTTAGACCGCACATGGAGTACTGTGTCCAGTTTTGGGCACCGGTGCTCAGGAAGGATATAATGGAACTAGAGAGAGTACAAAGGAGGGCAACAAAATTAATAAAGGGGATGGGAGAACTACAATACCCAGATAGATTAGCGAAATTAGGATTATTTAGTCTAGAAAAAAGACGACTGAGGGGCGATCTAATAACCATGTATAAGTATATAAGGGGACAATACAAATATCTCGCTGAGGATCTGTTTATACCAAGGAAGGTGACGGGCACAAGGGGGCATTCTTTGCATCTGGAGGAGAGAAGGTTTTTCCACCAACATAGAAGAGGATTCTTTACTGTTAGGGCAGTGAGAATCTGGAATTGCTTGCCTGAGGAGGTGGTGATGGCGAACTCAGTCGAGGGGTTCAAGAGAGGCCTGGATGTCTTCCTGGAGCAGAACAATATTGTATCATACAATTATTAGGTTCTGTAGAAGGATGTAGATCTGGGGATTTATTATGATGGAATATAGGCTGAACTGGATGGACAAATGTCTTTTTTCGGCCTTACTAACTATGTTACTATGTTACTGGCTTCAATAGTCTCCTTGGGAGACTTGAAGCTGCAATCATCTGATCGCTTGTGCTACACATAGCAAGGCTTCAGCCCTGATAAGTGTAGCAAAAATCATCATTGGCATCCATAGCAGATCAGCACTGACAAGCACGGGGGTCTTCTGTAGACCCCCGATTGTCATGCCAACCTATTGGTGCCCTGCGATCATGTAATAGGTGCATCAATTGGATGGATTAGTGATGCACAAGTTAAATGCCACTGTCAGAGATTGACAGCGATATTTAACTAGTTAATAGCCACTGGTGGATTGCGATTCCACCCATGGCTGTTATGAGCACATGACAGCTCATCAAATAGCTGTCATGAGCTGGAAAAGAAGCAGGCTCAGTGCCAGAGCCCGCATCAAATGGGGATACATGACCTAAGATGTACCTATTGTAAGATTGCACTTATTGAGTGTATTGGGGGACACTCGCTTGGCACGGAATTAACGTAGTCAGGCACGATTTTTCCAAACAAAACGGACCATACGGTTTATTAAAGTGTCATAAACCAGGTTATGCACAGTTCATATTATACATTTCATAGAACACAACAGGCACCAACTGGTGATATTAACTTGCAGCTTTATCTTGGACACTTCATATATGGCTTTGTCTCACAGACAATAAACATGATGCACCTCTCACTTCGTCCAGTTACCATGGGTGTCCGTACGCCGAACAGTTCACCAACGTCCCTAGTCATATAGCGCATATGACATTGGGTAGCAGTCTCTAAACATGCAGAACCTCACTCTGTTCAGTTGCCGTGGGAGACCACACAGTTCATTGACTAACACAAGCACCAACAGTCAATGGTACCTTATGGGAGCTCCTGCTCCACCTGCTGTCTCCTCGTCAGTCCTCTCACCTGGGAAAGCTGCCTCACAGGGGTCACCAACTTGCCTGGGCAGCATACCTTAGTAAGTCCAGATCCACCGAAGGACAGTAGTTTCCCCAACACAGACCATCCAGAACCATAGTCTTTCTGTGCGCTATTCAGGGATCCGGTCCTACTCCCAGGACCTCCCAACACACCAGCATGAGCGCTTCAGGAAACCTACTCCCAGGTCTTCCAACACAGGTTGCCCAGTGTGCTATTCAGGATTCCTTCTCCCAGGAAATCCAACACACTGGCATCTCCTCCTCAGGATTCCTACTCTCAGGAAATCCAACACAGGAACCACACAGGAACATGTGACCCACACCCTGGTCACATTATATACCCTTAACCACTCCCCTGGGTGGGAGTGTGGATGTGTGGCTAGTTTGTCCCACCCATCTCACATAACTAGCCTAGTAAGTCTCCCATTATAAACATACAAACTCTTGAGGGACTACAGGTCTCAGAACAACAACACTGCATCAGACTTACCACGCAGACTCCCTCTGCGACACATATCGGCCATTCACAACACAGCCAGTCACTGTTTCACCACCATTATAACAAGAGATATGCCTCCATGCATATCCCAAAGAGCACACACAGTGCCCCCTAGCTGCCACAGGGGTCACTGCATCACACTATGAAAAGTATTTATCAAAAGTGAAAGATGAAGAGCAATTATAATGTGGTTTAATTATGAATTTAAACATGACATGTAACATCCATATAATAATGAAAACTGGATTGCTCCTTGATACTTTCTGTGTATGATACAACATGTCTTTACAGTTTCATAATACAGTGGAAATCTTTTTCTCCCATAGTGAGAGATTGTATATGAGGATTATTCTGCTGGGGCAACAATAGCTTTGGACCAAAAAGGGGACAAATAACATACAAGATAGAATTATTTCGGTATGCTCTAGGGTCAGAGGTTAAGGTTACAGTTATTACTACAGTCCAAAGCACACAATGAGGCACATCTTGTACCTAAGTACAGATAGGATATATTGATTATTGTGCAGTTGTCCTTTATGTGCTTTGTAGAGTAGATGTTTCGGGGCACCTTCAAAGCCTTTCTAAATGACTTGATGTTTTGTGTCCTTCTTCCAGAGAATGTATCCGATTCAGTATACAGAATCTATGAACACTGTGCTGGTTCATGAGTTATTGAGATTTAACCGCTTGACCTCTACCATCCGAATGAGCTTGCAGGATTTAAACAAAGCCATTGCTGGTCTGTCTGTGATGTCCAATGAACTTGATGATTTGTTCAATAGCGTGATTGTTGGTAAAGTAAGTCATTTGTGCTCTGTAGTAAGTGTGCCTTAAAATATGCTCACCCATAGGGATTAATATGCAAGTGCTGTCACAGCGTATTAGGATTCTCATTACTCATCTTTCTGTCTCCACATTGCAAAGAATCTTTTTCACACTTCAGCTTCCTCATTGCATATTCCCCTGACACAAGTCATATCTACTTGGTAATTATGTTTTAAACACATATTGTTACCTCTTTCTGTATCAAAAGGCCTGCAGTTTCTTATCTTCACTAATACATGTATGAAAAATATACAGTGGGATCTATTAATCTAAAAGAAATGGGACTCCGCTCACAATTCAGTCAGAAAGAAAGAATATTTTACTTATACATAAAATATGTGTTTTAAAGAGAAGCTACTGGGAAATGTAGCCATGTTTTTATCAGTCTGCTTTGGAGGGGGGATATTCACTGAGCAACAAAAAGCATATTTTATTCTAATTTGGCTTGAATAAAACTGTACATTTTGAAAAGTATTAAATAAAATGAGCAAGAAATTGGAAAAAAAAGCATTCATGTAACATAATGTTAATCCTGGAAATATTCCTGTTTGCCAGTTTAAGTAGAATTTTAGCTTTGAAATACCTTTCTTGCATATTACTTTACAGCAGACAAGCTGCCAATAGATTCCACAATGCCGACTGCTGTAAGGGACAGCACGAATATATAGTAAATCAACTTAGTGTCACAATACCCGATGGTGCAGAGACCAGCGTCGCCCCCGCCAGTGACAACATTGGTCTATGCGGGGTATAGTGATAACGCTCTGCTGCCGGCTTATTACTATTCATGTAAGCCAACAACAGAGCGGCCACAGCTCTCATAGTACAGGGCACTGGGGGGCTCTGCATGGGGAAGACACTGCACAAGGGAGACGCTCAGGGACACAGCAGGGAAAGTACCGCCCCTGATACCAGTGTCACTGATGACACTTCATTTCAGGGAGGGGCAGGGACTGTGACAATGACCGCAGCCCCTTTTCCCTGCTGACGGTTCATTTGAGTATCAAAGTATGTCCTGGTGATACTCAAACGAATCGTTATCAGACAGGAAATAGGGGAAAAATACAAAAGCAATTAAATAGTGTAGTTAAGGAACGGTAAGGAATTTAGAATGCAAGAATATTAGAGTAGCTTAGAATTATGAGACTAAATAGGAACGGTAGGGAATTTTGAATGCAAGAATATTAGAATAGCTTAGAATTATGAGACTAAATAGATAGGGAGTTAGGAGAAAAATGTTTTGCTTTCAGACTACCCCTTTATACCGCGATTTTTTTTTCATTCAGACTTTCGGTTCGCTTAAAAAAGCGGCAATTTGGATACTCCAATTGAATAACATTGGTAGGAGTTCTTTCAGTTTTTTCCACTGACCGCACTCGGAAAGAAAACAACGATCATGTGAACATAGCGTTGTGTATAATGCATCCCAGTCTACAGGCCCAGTCAACTATTCATAGGTTAAAGAAACTACAAGTAGTCAGGATGCTGTTATGACCTATGATTTTAATAGCTGTAAATGGGCACCCATTTTTACAATGAAAATGCCTGGAAGGTCTTATATAAGGGTTGGGGTGGAATTCTAGTTGTCCGACACTGGTGACAGGGTTGCCAACCATCCAGAAATTCCAAGAAAAAAAATAGACCTGTCCATTAAAAAATTAGATTTTTTTTTTTCAAGATGAAGAAACTTATACAGGTGATTTTGACTATAATTATCATTTTACAGTACAGAGCGAATGCAGCTGGTGTGTTCATATCAGAATTATGGACTTTAGATATGTATCATTTATGATCATAGTGGTTTATTTTGGTTTTACAATGTGTCTGTAAAAAATATTAAAGAAAGCTGTATAGGATATTTGAGCTAAAAAAACCTATATGAAGCCATAAATAGTTAAAATTCTAGGTGGTCATATCAACAAGATACCACATACAGGACTGTAAATTAACAAAATGTGATTACCTTAATATCAAGAAAGAGGGGATCTGCGTCCAGTGGTAGCATGCGGAAAGGTCCTTCACTGATATGCTATGAACCTTGTGTCTGGAGACGTCTCTTGATCTCTGTTCCGGTAATGTCCAATGTCATAAAGAGCTAATAGATTGCGGATGGTAGTGCAGGAGACGCTGTCCCGGCCGGTGACTAGCGTACCCCTTGATGGCTCAGAAACTGCCGTGCACAGGCAGTAGCGGCCGCGTATAAGAAGCTGAAGCCGGCAAGGTACAGGACCTTGCGTGACGTCACAGTCACGTGATAAGTACACGTGACCGGCTACAGAGCTACGGAGCTACGGATCGCACACGGCATTTCTACCAATTCTTTAGATGTTATGTTTCTTATTTATGGCAAGAATAATGTAGTCCACATCACAATGTTTGGCCTCAAGAATATCACAAAGCCATGTTCACATGTTCATTATTTTACATCAGTATTTATAAGCCAAAACCAGGAGTGGGTGATAAATATAGAAGTGGTGACGTGTTTCTATTATACTTTTCCTCTGATTGTTCCACTCCTGGTTTTAACTTACATGTCCTGAGGTAAAATACTGACCAAATACTGAACGTGTGAACATGGTCTAATCTGGAGGAAATCTAATGGACTTGGAATAATTGCACAGAGTTTTAGAGGTAGAAAAATCGAAAACTGGCTTACAAGAGAAATCCACTTCATGAATCGCTACTTTTTTGTTTGTTTTGGGGGACATTATTTTTGTGGAAGTGTTTTTGAAACTATTTTGACGTGGTTTTTGTTTTGCATCTTTTGCACTCTTATAGGGAACCTGTCATCAGGAGTAAGTATATTAAGCTAGAGGTATGGGCAGAATGGCGCTGCCACTGTTGTATTCATCATCATCATCATCATTTATATTTTGGCCTGGCGCCATCTTAGCTGTGGGCAGCACTCTTACAGATTCAGCAGGTGGTGCTCTTCATGAAAATGGCGACACGCCCAGATTGACCTCCTCACCATTTTCCTGAAGACCAACTGATTGATCCGTAGATCAATCTGCACATGTGCCACCGCCATTTTCATGAAGACTAGAACGGGCTCTCAGCTCATCATTGAGGGTCAGATCAAAATCGGCAATGAGAGTCGATGGGTCAGTGAAAAAAATAATTTGGATAACATCCGAGGTGTGGTCTGATTTTCACAGACTATCAGAATAGAGGAGGAGACTCTTTTTAAAAATTTTCCATGTAGAAGAAATCGGATGATACTTGTACCACACTTTGATCAAACTCTGATTAGAGTCTGATCAGAAAAATCAATCCGATTTTCTCATACACGAAAAAAATCGGAGGTCTGAATAAGGTCTTACAAAAACGGAAAAAAAATATTTTATGATAAAACGTAAAATCTTTAATGAAATCTCCATGCTTGGAACGATCACAAATCAAGTGTTTCGATATCCTCATTTAGTCATTTTTCAGTAATACCTATTGTACTTTTAGGTTCCTTCTATGTGGTCAGCCAGATCATACCCATCACTGAAGCCATTAGGGGGTTATATAACGGATCTTTTACAAAGACTGAATTTTTTTAAGGTAAGATCTTAATGGTAATGTGAAGAGTCTAATCTTCATTGTCATCCACTTTTACGTTGCAGAGAAAGTAAGCATATCCAGGCTTATTTCTTCTCCTGCAGTATATTTGCATAGGCAGAACATTTTCGGATAGAATACTGTAGAATATATTATTCTTTTTATGAAAATTCAAGCAGATTGATGACCTCTAGTGTATAAAACCTTTCCTGGGAATTAGGAATCCTTGTAGGAACAGCTTAACACCACCTTATTTTAGAAGATTTATGCGTCATGCTATTCCTGGGATGGCTAATGTTTGCCATTAGCTTTACAGTAGTAAGACATTATTTGGTTTAGGATATCTGAACTGTGTGGGCAATAATTTAATATAGTGTTTACATATCAAACCTTTCTATAAAAGCCTGCCAAGGGATGGTGAGTGACAGTGAGCTCCAATCTTCTCAGAAGCAGTAGTAAATTACAGGTTTACTGTGGTCTGAGTCATCCAAATCCTTCTTCAAACTGTGCTATGTCTACCTACCAGGAGCTGTTGTGAGCCAGATGCTCCAAAAAAGCAGTTAACTATTTCTTGCTGCCACTGCTTATCCATGAACAGGAGGTTCCTGTTCTTAAACATATTTTGAGATGTGAAATAGAATAAAATGGAGAACAAAATCCCAATGTGTGTATACAAAAAACTTGTAGGCTTTACAAGGAATGTTCAACTTAGCCCTCTTGCTAGAAATGCTTCTACTCCTTTGCTCTTTGGAGCAGCAGGTCTCTTACGGGTTAGATCCCACCAGTCTTAATTATGGATGAGTGGACCCATTGAAGTTTGGGTTCTGGTAGCCAACCTGAAGTTTAGTCCAAAGTTCGGTTTGGATACCAGAACTATACCTGAACTTGAACCAGAACCTGAACCCCTTTGACAATGTGGACCCAAACTTTTGAGCTGGAAAATTCTGTTTTTCTCAGTAACGGACTTCCCTCAGAGTTTTTCTCTCTCTCTATCTGCAACGGAATTCCGGGAGAAGTTCCTGTTCGGTGTTTAGCTCCGCACACTAACTGTCTGGTACAAACACCGAACTTTTAAGTTCAGGTTCGCTCATCTCTAGTCTTAATTAGAGATGAGTGAACCTGGACTTACATGCAGTCGGAGTCACATTAGCGTATCAAATCGGATGCTAATGACACTTGGCTCCAGCTCGATTGTCAGTGCTCTGATATTCTCACATGAGAGGATTGCAGCACAGGTGCGGATTAGATGGAAAAAGTAATTTCTCCATCTCCTCTGCTGTCGACATTGGCGGGTGATATCTGAATGCAGTGCGATGTTTCACATGCACCAACACAGACTTATATGGGTGTATGCAATCCAAATTTGACATGCAATCGCAGCATGCTGTGTTTTTTACCCATCTGATCGCGATCCAAAGCAGAGAAAAAAATGACATTGAGAACACAAACATAGGATTAAATTGGTACGAATGCAATCCCATTTTTATGCGGATTGCATTTGTCGGATTTAATCACAAGTGGGAGCATTTGTTCGGGATTCATACCAGACAGTTAGTGTCCGGTGCTAAACGCCAAACACGTACTTCTCCCAGAAGTCCGATGAAATGTTCGGAGCTCTGGGGCAAGTCCAGGGGAAAAGAGACAGAGATAGAGAGGGAGGGGTAGTAGGAGAGGTGGGTGAGAGAGAGGTGGAGAGGTAAAGAGGAAGAGAGAGAGAATTTTCCAGCTCAAAAGTCCGAGTTCCCATTGTTTTCCACAGGATTCAGGTTCTGGTTGAAGTTCGGGTACAGTCATGAACATACTTAGTGATTTGCCCTAACATTGTGTGATGGAAATACTCTTTTAATAAACTTATGGAAATTGCCCAAACTGCCATGGGAATGTGTAATCATAAAATGGTCTATTATTTAAATCAGATTTTTATGTTTAACCCCTTCATGACCTTGGGATTTTTCATTTTTCCGTGTTCGTTTTTCACTCCCCTCCTTCCCAGAGCCATAACTTTTTAATTTTTCCATCAATTTGGCCATGTGAGGGCTTATCTTTTGCGGGACGAGTTGTACTTTTGAACGACATCATTGGTTTTAGCATGTCGTGTACTAGAAAACGGGAAAAAAATTCCAAGTGCGGTGAAATTGCAAAAAAAGTGCAATCCCACACATGTTTTTTGTTTGGCTTTTTTGCTAGGTTCACTAAATGCTAAAACTGACCTGCCATTATGATTCTCCAGGTCAGTATGAGTTCATAGGCACCTAACATGACTAGGTTATTTTTGATCTAAGTGGTGAAAAAAAATTCCAAACTTTGCTAAAAAAAAAAAAAAAAATTGCGCCATTTTCTGATACTCGTAGCGTCTCCATTTTTGTGATCTGGGGTTGGTTGAGGGCTTATTTTTTGCGTGCCGAGATGATGTTTTTAATGATAGCATTTCGGTGCAGATACGTTCTTTTGATCGCCCGTTATTGCATTTTAATGCAATGTCGCGGCGACCTAAAAAACGTAATTCTGGCGTTTTGAATTTTTTTCTCGCTACGCCGTTTAGCGATCAGGTTAATGCTTTTTTTTAATTGATAGATCGGGCGATTCTGAGCGCAGCGATACCAAATATGTGTAGATTTGATTTTTTTTTTATTGATTTATTTTGATTGGGGCGAAAGGGGGGTGATTTAAACTTTTATATTTTTTTCACATTTTTTTTAACTTTTTTTTTTTACTTTTGCCATGCTTCAATAGCCTCCATGGGAGGCTAGAAGCAGGCACAACGCGATCGGCTCTGCTACATAGCAGCGATCTGCTGATCGCTGCTATGTAGCAGAAATGGAGGTGTGCTGTGAGCGCCGACTACAGGGTGGCGCTCACAGCCACCGGTCATCAGTAACCATAGAGGTCTCTAGGACCTCTATGGTTACCATCCAGACGCATCGCCGACCCCCGATCATGTGACGGGGGTCAGCGATGACGTCATTTCCGGCCGCCCGGCCGGAAGCGGTAGTTAAATGCCGCTGTCTGCGTTTGACAGCGGCATTTAACTAGTTAATAGGTGCGGGCAGATGTCGATTCTGCCCGCGCCTATTACGGGCACATGTCAGCTGTTCAAAACAGCTGACATGTCCCGGCTTTGATGCGGGCTCACCGCGGAGCCCTGCATCAAAGCAGGGGATCTGACCTCGGACGTAGTATCCCGTCCGAGGTCAGATAGGGGTTAATTGTATTTAAATTGTGCTATTTTATCATATCATTGTCTGTATTTAAAAAATTTGAGATATTGCAGTTTTCACACTTTGTCAGGAAATTCACATGTAAATTAGCAGCAACAGACTGACTCAGGTCTTAAGCTTTGTATTGAAGCATATAATGTGCAGGTACAAATTGTGAGGGGAGGGGGAGAAGGATCAGCTGTGATAGCACCTGTTTTTGTGGTGGATCCTGTGTGATCAGTTGTGTGTAAAGGTGTTCTAATTGAATTCCTGGCTGAGATGACAATGATAAGTCTGAAAACTCTTCTCAATGAACAGGAAGTCTAAAATAGCCCCACTGGCCAGCGTGACACTTGCAAGATTTCTTTCAACTAATACACTTATCATTTTATTGATCTTGAGCTATAGGTTGTCCAGAGCTCCATTCACAATTTTGTGTTCTTCAAAGCGGAAGTCTCCCAGTGTGGAATATGTATTACTTCATTTTTTTCTCCATGAATGTAAATCTGTGGTACACTGATCAATCAAAATTACTTTTTTTTACATGAAGGGATTGCTTGTAAGGAGATCAAGATGAATTATAAAGGAAATGTCAGTTAACCTTCTGCTGACTTCAGAGCCGGAATCTCCCAGAAACTCAGATGAACTCGAGCGTGAGAAAAGATTCAAAAAATTTCCCACGCTGGAGTTCATATGAGTTTATGTCAGCAGGGGGCGCAGCACCGCAAGTCTAGGTAGCTACGTTCCCCTGCTTCCTATTCATTCTCCAGTTTTTACAGGCAGGGGCGGCTGCATTAGTGGGCTCCTGCTTGTAAAATTATTTAACCCCTTCTGATGGATTTACATCGTGGGACTTGACTGTAACGCCGGAGAGGTATGGGATATTGTTTTTTTTATTTTAACTTTGTTTCAGGTGACAAGGGTCTTCAATTGGATTGAGCGTTTAATAAACTATTACAACACCCTGTCTCTTTATTTCATTAAAATCATTTTTCCTAATGTGTTTGTGTTTTATTAACCATTTACTACTATTGGATTAATAATGGATAGGTGTCTTATTGATGCCTCTCCATTATTAACCTGGCTTAATGTCACCTTACAATAGCAAGGTGACATTAACCCTTTAGTACCCCATATCCCACTGCTACTCATGAGTGGGAAGAGAGTGGCCAAGTGCCAGAATAGGCGCATCTTCCAGATGTGCCTTTTCTGGGGTGGCTGGGGGCAGATGTTTTTAGGCAGGGGGGGCCAATAACCATCGTCCCTCTCTAGGCTATTAATATCTGCCCTCAGTCAATGGCTTTACCACTCTGGCAGAGAAAATTGCATGGGAGCCCAAGCCTGTTTTTTCCATGATTTAACCCTTTATTTTAACAGCTAGAGCCCCCAAATTTTGCACACATACACTTCTAACATTAGTAGTGAGGAATATGATAAAAAATAAGGGATATGAAATGGTTTACCTTATGTAAACCATGTCTCATTTCCTGTCGGGTTTGGGAAGGAGATAGCAAAAGCCAGCAATAGAATTACCGTCTTTTCTGCTATCTAGTGCTGTATGAAATATAAATATATATATATGTGTCTCACTGACATATATATACTAGCTATTGAACCTGTTCTACGCCCGGGTGGCGAGCATTTATATTGGTATATGGTCTCCATCCTGGTATGTGCTGCTCCATCCTGCGTCCCCATCCTGTCATGTGCTGCACCCATCCTGCGTCCCCATCCTGTCATGTGCTGCACCCATCCTGCGTCCCCATCCTGTCATGTGCTGCTCCATCCTGCGTCCCCATCCTGTCATGTGCTGCACCCATCCTGCGTCCCCATCCTGTCATGTGCTGCACCCATCCTGCGCCCCCATCCTGTCATGTGCTGCAGCCATCCTGCGCCCCCATCCTGTCATGTGCTGCACCCATCCTGCGTCCCCATCCTGTCATGTGCTGCACCCATCCTGCGTCCCCATCCTGTCATGTGCTGCACCCATCCTGCATCCCCATCCTGTCATGTGCTGCACCCATCCTGCGCCCCCATCCTGTCATGTGCTGCACCCATCCTGCGTCCCCATCCTGTCATGTGCTGCACCCATCCTGCATCCCCATCCTGTCATGTGCTGCACCCATCCTGCATCCCCATCCTGGTATGTGCTGCATCCATCCTGCGTCCCCATCCTGCGTCCCCATCCTGGTATGTGCTGCACCCATCCTGCGTCCCCATCCTGTCATGTGCTGCACCCATCCTGCGTCCCCATTCTGGTATGTGCTGCACCCATCCTGCGTCCCCATTCTGGTATGTGCTGCACCCATCCTGCGTCCCCATCCTGGTATGTGCTGCAACAATCCTGCGTCCCCATCCTGCGTCCCCATCCTGGTATGTGCTGCAACCATCCTGCGTCCCCATCCTGGTATGTGCTGCAACCATCCTGCGTCCCCATCCTGCGTCCCCATCCTGGTATGTGCTGCACCCATCCTGCGTCCCCATCCTGGTATGTGCTGCACCCATCCTGCGTCCCCATCCTGTCATGTGCTGCACCCATCCTGCGTCCCCATTCTGGTATGTGCTGCACCCATCCTGCGTCCCCATCCTGGTATGTGCTGCAACCATCCTGCGTCCCCATCCTGCGTCCCCATCCTGGTATGTGCTGCACCCATCCTGCGTCCCCATCCTGGTATGTGCTGCACCCATCCTGCGTCCCCATCCTGTCATGTGCTGCACCCATCCTGCGTCCCCATTCTGGTATGTGCTGCACCCATCCTGCGTCCCCATTCTGGTATGTGCTGCACCCATCCTGCGTCCGTCCCCATCCTGGTATGTGCTGCAACAATCCTGCGTCCCCATCCTGCGTCCCCATCCTGGTATGTGCTGCAACCATCCTGCGTCCCCATCCTGGTATGTGCTGCAACCATCCTGCGTCCCCATCCTGCGTCCCCATCCTGGTATGTGCTGCAACCATCCTGCGTCTCCATCCAGCATCCCCATCCTGGTATGTGCTGCAACCATCCTGCGTCTCCATCCAGCGTCCCCATCCTGGTATGTGCTGCAACCATCCTGCGCCCCCATCCTGCGTCCCCATCCTGGTATGTGCTGCAACCATCCTGCGTCCCCATCCTGGGTCCCCATCCTGCGTCCCCATCCTGGTATGTGCTGCACCCATCCTGCGTCCCCATCCTGTCATGTGCTGCACCCATCCTGCGTCCCCATCCTGGTATGTGCTGCACCCATCCTGCGTCCCCATCCTGGTATGTGCTGCAACCATCCTGCGTCCCCATCCTGGTATGTGCTGCACCCATCCTGCGTCCCCATTCTGGTATGTGCTGCACCCATCCTGCGTCCGTCCCCATCCTGGTATGTGCTGCAACCATCCTGCGTCCCCATCCTGCGTCCCCATCCTGGTATGTGCTGCAACCATCCTGCGTCCCCATCCTGGTATGTGCTGCAACCATCCTGCGTCCCCATCCTGCGTCCCCATCCTGGTATGTGCTGCAACCATCCTGCGTCTCCATCCAGCATCCCCATCCTGGTATGTGCTGCAACCATCCTGCGTCTCCATCCAGCGTCCCCATCCTGGTATGTGCTGCAACCATCCTGCGCCCCCATCCTGCGTCCCCATCCTGGTATGTGCTGCAACCATCCTGCGTCCCCATCCTGGGTCCCCATCCTGCGTCCCCATCCTGGTATGTGCTGCACCCATCCTGCGTCCCCATCCTGTCATGTGCTGCACCCATCCTGCGTCCCCATCCTGGTATGTGCTGCACCCATCCTGCGTCCCCATCCTGGTATGTGCTGCAACCATCCTGCGTCCCCATCCTGGTATGTGCTGCAACCATCCTGCGTCCCCATCCTGCGCCCCCATCCTGGTATGTGCTGCAACCATCCTGCATCTCCATCCAGCGTCCCCATCCTGGTATGTGCTGCAACCATCCTGCGTCCCCATCCTGGTATGTGCTGCAACCATCCTGCGTCCCCATCCTGGTATGTGCTGCAACCATCCTGCGTCTCCATCCAGCGTCCCCATCCTGGTATGTGCTGCAACCATCCTGCGTCTCCATCCTGCGTCCCCATCCTGGTATGTGCTGCAACCATCCTGCGTCCCCATCCTGCGTCCCCATCCTGGTATGTGCTGCAACCATCCTGCGTCCCCATCCTGCGTCCCCATCCTGGAAGGTGCTGCAACCATCCTGCGTCCCCATCCTGCGTCCCCATCCTGGTATGTGCTGCAACCATCCTGCGTTCCCATCCTGTGTCCCCATCCTGGAAGGTGCTGCAACCATCCTGCTTCTCCATCCTGCGTCCCCATCCTGGTATGTGCTGCAACCATCCTGCGTCCCCATCCTGGTATGTGCTGCAACCATCCTGCGTCCCCATCCTGCGTCCCCATCCTGGAAGGTGCTGCAACCATCCTGCGTCTCCATCCAGCGTCCCCATCCTGGTATGTGCTGCACCCATCCGGGGGCCTGAGCAGGCGGGGACACCGGCGCGCTGTGGGGGTCAGGTGCCGGTATCGCCGCCAGCTCTGGCCCCCCAGCACTTACTATACTCACCTGTCTGTCCCGTTCCAGCGCTGCGCGCCGCCATCTTCCCGGTCTCCTAGCTGTGACTGTTCAGTCAGAGGGCGGCGCCGGCGCCCATTAAGCACGTCATCGCGCCCTCTGAACTGAAGGTCACAGGCCGAAGACCGGGAAGATGACGGCGCTCAGCGGTGGAACGCAGGAGAGGTGAATATGGCCGATACTCACCCTCCTGGCGGTCCCTGCTTCTCTGTTGGAGATCGCGGTGTGCGTTCAGTGTGAACGCATACCGCGATCTCCCGGGAGCGTCACTCTGTGAGGCCCAGACTGTGCCGGCGCTTGCGCCTGCGCAGTCTATAAAGGCTTCGGACAGAGTGACGCTCCCAGCGTTATATTATAGATACCTATAGTATGTGTAGACGTTAATTTTATTTGTCCTATTCAAACATGTCAGTGTGATTTTACTGTACACTGCGCTGAATTACCGGCTTTTCTATAGAACACCGGTGCGTATTTCTCGCAAGTCACACTGATGGTCCATGTGTAATCTGATTTTTTCTCACCCCCATAGACTTTCATTGGCGATTCTCGGTCGAGAAACGCTGACAATCGCAGCATGCTGCGATTTCACTCGGATCCTGAATACGGCCAAGAAAACAACGGATAATAGGAGCTGCCCCATTGATTAACATTGAGCCGAGTGCTATGCGATTTTTTTTCGCATTGCATTCGGCCGTATTATGGTCTAGTGTGACTCCGGCCTTAATGAAGAAGTATGGGCAGCACGGTGGCTCAGTTGTTAGTACTGTATCCTTGCAGCGCTGGATTCTTTGATTTAAATCTCACCAAGGATAACATCTGCATGGAGTTTTTGTGGTCTCCCTTGTGTTTGCCTGGTTTTCCTCCCACACTGCACAGACATATTGATGGGGAATTCAGATTGTGAGCCCCAATCGGGACAGTAATTATAATGTCTGTAAAATTAAATTAACGGTGTGATATAATGAAAATTAATGAATGAAATGTTTTTAATCATTTGCAATTTCAATATTTTAGGAATGGATTCAAAAGGGAACACCAAAAGTTTTCTGGATCTCTGGGTTTTTCTTCACACAGTCTTTTCTGACTGGAGCACTACAAAACTACGCCAGAAAGTACAAGACCCCTATAGATTTACTGGGATTTCACATTCAGATAACTGATCATAGTCATGTGGATGATATTGATAGATCTCCGGTAATTGTTTTCCAAGCATTCATTTTCAGATATATGAATTATAGTTTCGTTTATGATACTGGATGTGGCAATTGTAACAATAACATAAAATATAAGATAGTATCTATAGTATTGCTATAGGATCAGCTAACTTTTCAGAATTTTCTGTTCTGTGTATGTATATGAAGAGTAACATTACAGCTCTGGACATGATATGACTTTTTGCCACCATTTTCACCAGTTTTGTCTCCAACATGCTAGATGTCAAATATTCAGGTATCTGTAACCTAGTGGGTGGATACTAGCTGCTATGATGTCTCCTTACACTGCTCACACAATATGCTCTCACATATTTTTTATTGCATGTTACAGAGCAGCTACAGCATTGAGGACAGTACTGAGCAGTGTAGCTGTGAATCCACTTTGGGATGAAAGCAGTAGCACTATATTTTGTGTGTCTGTTTTTCTCCCAGGCTTTGCTCCTCCTCATTTCCTTCCTTGCAATCTCATTCTCAGTGAGCTAGCAGTCTGCCTTTTCTTGTGTAAAATGGATTTAAACTGTATATCTGAGATAATGATCAATTCAGCAGACAATGAAATAGGAATGGCTCATAAGGTCTCTAATAAATACTGGTACTTTTGATTTCATGCAATGTTTGCTGAAATGACAGTGACCATTTAATTGCTGTCAACGCACAAATAATTATCAGGAACAAAATATGATCATTTTTGATCGATCACTAAACTGATAATTCACTGCTTAGTTTTGATGTCTTTTTTTTCCTGCAGGCTGATGGCATATATATTAATGGTCTTTACATGGAAGGAGCAAGATGGGACTGTGACAAACACATAATTGGTGAATCTTACCCTAAAGTGTTGTATGAAAGCATGCCTATTGTATCCTTTCTCATAAGTTAAGCTAAAATACAACAATGACCTTGCAATACCCACTGCACATCTCATGTTATGTCGCTGAGCGTTGTCTAAACCTCTGCATTTAAGCTCTGCATAGTATACAGTATGTCTTTTTAAAGCTCCTTTTGTTAAAAGGAATCTGTCTTCAATCTTTTGCTATATAATCTGAGGACAGCATGAATTAGGGGTTAAAACACAGAATTCAACGATGTGTCACATGTTAAGATGTGTGCTGTCGTTTACTTATAATGAAGATTTTATCACCTGGTGATTATCATTGCAATGATTAGCTGTGCTAATCATTGCAAGTGTAATGCTAGTGTCACTATATCAACGTGTGCAGCGCGCCTACACAGTTATACTCTGCGACAGAACAGGGACACTCGATCTCCCTGCACTCCTAACCGGCTGCTATGGGGCCCTTGAGCAGGAAAGGGTGGGCCTGATGCTTTTTTATGGGGATTGCATTATACTGTATAGAGGCCTATGGGGAGTGCATTATACTTTATAGAGGCCTTTGTGGAGTGCATTATACAATACAGAGGCCTATGGTGAGTGTATTATACTATATGGAGGCCTATGGGAGTACATTACATTATATAGAGGCCTATGGGGAGTGCACTATACTGTGTGGAGGCCTATGGGGAGTGCATTATACTACATGGAGACCTAAGGGGAGTGCATTATACTATATGGAGGACTATGAGGAGTGCATTATACTATATGGAGGACTATGGGGAGTGCATTATACTATATAGCATATTTGCATCACCTGCACAGGCAATATTTCCATCACCTGTGCAATACTAGAGAAATCCTGAAAACATGATGTGTTGGTGGCTCTTGAGGACCAGAGTTGGAAAACACTGCTGTATAGAGACCTATGGGGAATGCACTATACTATATGGAGGCCTATGGGGAGTGCATTATACTATATGGAGGCTTATGGGGAATGCATTACACTCTATAGAAGCCTATGGGGAGTGCAATATACCATGTGGAGGACTATGGGATGCATTATTTTTATACGGAGGCTTATGGGGAGTGAATTACACTATATATATAGGCCAATGATGAATGTGGTATACCATGTGGAGGACTATGAGGTGCATTACACTATATAGATGTTATTTAGGGGGCCATCATATAGTGAGGGGGGCATTATACAGTGTGGGCATTACAGTGAGGTGGCCATCATAGAGGGTGGGAGCTAATGTGGGGTCTTTGTACAGTGTGGGGGACATCATACAGTGTTGGAGCCCTCAGTTTGGGGGCTTACAAGGGGTCAGTATACTGTGTGAGTCATTATACTTTATATAGGGAAGCATCATACTGTGTAGAGGGAGCTGTTCAGGAGGGAGACTTGGAACATTATTAAACGTTAATTGGGCACTTATTGTTATAGGGGCATTCTGGTTATTGTGACTGTCAAAGGGGTACACGGAGAGCATTATTACTTTATTGAGGGCAAAATATGGGTGTTGTTTTCTAGGGCACTTGCACAAGACAGTAATTCATTTTAGAGATTTGTTTTACCATCTAGAGGGCACACAGCACCACACAGTAGGATCAATAATAGGCACACATACAGCAGCAGCTCATTATTGGAGTACTAGCAGGATAAGGAATTTCTGCAGGTTGGGGATAGATGGGGACGGTGCATGAAATATGAGAAGTCAGATGTGCCTTGGTTGTGATGTCTGCAGCTGAGTACTGGCTGGAGAAGTTGTCATGTCTGTTTGGGTCAGATGGAAAAGACGGGAAAAGTGACTTAATCAGAAAGAACATCAGCGGTAAGTCACTATCTGTAACTGTACTGTAATCTCGCATTATGTTGCTGTTGGCCTCAGACCCTACTATATTCCTAGAGAATTCTCGCTTGTTATTGCAATAGTGTTGTACATACCACCAACTGCAAACCATGAGGCTGCAGGTGAAGTGCTGTGAGGAGTCATTGCGCGGCTCCAGATGAAACACCCCAACTCGCTTACTGTAATCTCTGGGGATTTTAATCGGGCTAAAATTTCAACTGCTCTACCTAAATTCTATCAATTTGTTAAATGTACAACACGTGACAACATTATTTTGGACTTACTCTATGCAAATGTCAAGAATGCTTATTCATTGTCTACCCTGCCGCCCTTGGGGAAATCTGATCACAATCTTATTCTATTGTCACCAGTCTACCAACCTGTTGTTAGAAAACAGCCTGCTACGATTAAAGGCACCGTCACATAAAGCGACGCTGTAGTGATATAGATAACGATGCCGATCGCTGCAGCGTCGCTGTTTCATCATTGTGTGGTCGCTGGAGAGCTGTCACACAGACAGCTCTCCAGCGACCAACGATGCCGAAGTTCCCAGGTAACCAGGGTAAACATCGGGTTACTAAGCGCAGGGCCACGCTTAGTAACCCGATATTTACCCTGGTTACCATTGTAAATGTAACAACAAAAACCACTACATACTTACATTCCGGTGTCTGTCGCGTCCCCCGGCATCAGCTTCCCTGCACTGTGTAAGCGCCAGCCGTAAAGCAGAGCGGTGACGTCACCGCTGTGCTCTGCTTTACGGCCAGCCGGCGCTGACACAGTGCAGGGAAGCTGACGCCGGGGGATGCGACAGACACCTGAATGTAAGTATGTAGTGTTTTTTGTTGTTACATTTACAATGGTAACCAGGGTAAATATCGGGTTACTAAGCGTGGCCCTGCGCTTAGTAACCCAATGTTTACCCTGGTTACAAGTGAAGACATCGCTGGATCGGCGTCACACACGCCGATTCAGTGATGTCAGTGGGTGATCCAGCGACGAAATATAGTTCTGGCCTTCTAGCTCCGACCAGCGATGTCACAGCAGGATCCTGATCACTGCTGTGTGTCAAACACAACGAGATCGCTATACAGGACGCAGCAACGTCACGGATTGCCATCGTTATCGTTCTAAAGTTGCTCAGTGTGAAGGTACCTTTAAACAGTTAGAATGTGGAATCCAACAAATGAACAGTCTCTGCAGGATTGCTTTCATCTTACAGACTTGGATGTGCTGCTTGGGACAATGGATGAGTATACAAATGTTAATGAAGTGGTTGGTAGAGTGACTGACTACATTAAAGGTACCTTCACACTAAGTGACGCTGCAGCGATACCGACAATGATGCCGATCGCTGCAGCGTCGCTGTTTGGTCGCTGGAGAGCTGTCACACAGACAGCTCTCCAGCGACCAACGATCCCGAGGTCCCCGGTAACCAGGGTAAACATCGGGTTACTAAGCGCAGGGCCGCGCTTAGTAACCCGATGTTTACCCTGGTTACCAGCGTAAACGTTAAAAAAACAAACACTACATACTTACCTTCCGCTGTCTGTCCTCCGGGGCTCTGCTTTCCTCTGCACTGTCAGCGCCGGTCAGCTGGCGGATGCAGGAGGAGTGCAGAGAAGCAGAGCGTCGAGGACAGACAGCTGAAGGTAAGTATGTAGTGTTTGTTTTTTTAACGTTTACTCTGGTAACCAGGGTAAACATCGGGTTACTAAGCGCGGCCCTGTGCTTAGTAACCCGATATTTACCCTGGTTACCAGTGAAGACATCGCTGGATCGGCGTCACACACGCCGATCCAGCGATGTCAGCAGGAGATCCAGCGACGAAATAAAGTTCTGGACTTTCCTCAGCGACCAACGATCTCCCAGCAGGGGCCTGATCGTTGGTCGCTGTCACACATAACGATTTCCTTAACGATATCGTTGCTATGTCACAAAAAGCAACGATATCATTAATGATAACGTTATGTGTGACGGTACCTTAACTTCTGCACTGATATGCTGGTGTCGGCTAAAAAGATTAGGTGTTTTGCAAACAACAAGCCATGGATAACAAAGGAATTGAAGCATTTGCTCAACAGGAAAAAAAAGGCATTTAAATTAGGCGACAAAGAAGAAATTAAAATGATACAGTATGAATTGAAGTATAAAATAAAGGAGGCCCAGGAAACCTTCAGAATTAAACTTGAAAAGAAACTGTCCCACAATAATACCAGGGAGGTTTGGTCAGGAATGAAATTACTAACTGGGCTTAAGGTAAGGTCTGAACACGGGGGAGGAAAACTGGACAAGGCTAATGAGATGAACGAGTATTTCAATAGATTTAGCAGTACATGTGTACTGCCAACTGGAAGTGGAGGGGAATTGGGTGCAAATTCTGCAACATCGATATTGGAGGAGGAGCAGTCTATTTTTAGAGTTTCCGAAAATGATGTGAGGAGGCAGTTTAAGTCACTTAACATTGGTAAAGCTGCAGGACCTGATGGACTCAGTCCACGTGTCCTTAAAGTGTGTGCAGACCAGCTGTGTACGATCTTTACACTCCTATTTAATGGAAGTCTACAAACACAGAGGGTACCAGTGTTATGGAAAACTTCCTGTCTGGTGCCGGTACCCAAGACTTCTTCTCCTGCAACCCTAAATGACTATCGTCCTGTAGCCTTAACATCTCATGCTATGAAGGTCTTGGAACGATTAGTTCTTGCTCACTTAAGACCGAGGGTTAACGCTTTTATCGATCCCCTTCAATTTGCTTACTGACATAGATTGGGGGTGGATGATGCTATTCTTTCTCTGTTACATAGTGTACATTCATTTCTGGAGATTGACGGAACCACGGTGCGAGCGATGTTCTTTGATTTCTCGAGTGCATTTAATTCCCTGCAGCCACCTTTACTACACAAAAAGATGACTGATATGAAGGTTGAGGAGGGGATGAGAAATTGGATAACTGACTACCTATCAGATCGGCCACAGTTTGTACAGATGGGAGCAGTGGTGTCAAGCAGATTATTGAGCAGTGTAGGTGCCCCCCCCAGGGAACGATGCTTGCGCCCTTTCTATTCACACTGTATACATCAGACTTTCAGTATAAATCTGATCTTTGCCACCTTCAAAAATTTTCGGATGACTCCGTGGTTGTGGGTTGTATTAGGGGAGATGAGGAATATAGGAGGGTGGTGTCGAATTTCGTGGATTGGTGCAATGGTAACTATCTACAACTAAATGTTAAGAAAACCAAGGAGTTGGTGGCCAACTATAGCAGGATAAAGATGGAATGCTTACCGATCACTATTGCTGGTCAGGAGGTAGAGCAGGTGGAGAGTTACAAGTATTTGGGGGTCCATTTGGATAGCAAACTGGACTGGAGATGCCACTCAGAGACTGTCTACAAGAAGGGGATGATCAGATTGTATTTCCTAAGGAAACTGAGGTCTTTTAATGTGTGCAGCAAAATTTTAGAAATGTTCTACCAGTCTGTGTTGGCAAGTGGCATCTTTTTTGCAATCATATGCTGGGGTAATAGTGTGCGGGCCTCTGATGCTAATAAGCTGAATAAGATTATCAAAAAGGCAAGTTCTGCTGTCGGCTGCAATCTGGACTCTCTTGAGGAGGTAGTGGAGAAAAGAACTCTGAGAAAGTGTATGGCAATTATGAACAATAATGCACATCCACTATATGAGCTATTCATGAGACAGAAGAGCACCTTCAGTAAGCGGCTAATACTTCTGAGGTGTAAGAAGGAAAAATATAGGAAATCGTTTGTGCCAACTGCTATGGGGATGTACAACAATAACATTAGGGTTAAATCATAAAGGTGATTGTCTACTTATTTCTTCTACTTTTCAGTTCACCCGCTGTGTATGTCCTATTCTAATGTATAATGTTATTCTGTCAACAAACTGTCATGTCAATTAAGTAATTCATTTTATGATTTTTATGATGTAAGTTGTGCTGCTGTGATACCATAATTTCCCACAGGATCAATAAAGTGTATCGTATCGTATCGTATATGTTCTGCAGGACGGGTATCTCTCACTATATGGTCACTATAAGGAGGTAATACCAGTGTTGGTGTTTATATAGAGATTATTTTAAGTAAAAGCGCAGTCATCTGCTGAGGTTCTTGTTGTGAATTCTGTTGTCAAGCTCCCTCCTGTGGTCATGAATGGTACTTCGGCTGGTTCTGTCTATGGGCTTCCTCTGGTGGTTGTAAGTGGGGCTGCGGCTTCTGAGTTTCCTTCCACAGGTGACGAGGTTAATTCGTTAGCTGGCTGCTCTATTTAACTCCACTTAGATCATTGCTCCATGCCACCTGTCAATGTTCCAGTATTGGTCTAGTTCACTCCTGGATCGTTCTTGTGACCTGTCTTCCCAGCAGAAGCTAAGTTTCTGCTTGTTTTTCTCTGGTTTGCTATTTTTCTGTCCAGCTTGCTATTTTGATTTTTGTCTTGCTTGCTGGAAGCTCTGGGACGCAGAGGGAGCGCCTCCGCACCGTGAGTCGGTGCGGAGGGTCTTTTTGCGCCCTCTGCATGGTCTTTTTGTAGGTTTTTGTGCTGACCGCAAAGTAACCTTTCCTATCCTCGGTCTGTTCAGTAAGTCGGGCCTCACTTTGCTAAATCTATTTAATCTCTGTGTTTGTATTTTCATCTTTACTCACAGTCATTATATGTGGGGGGCTGCCTTTTCCTTTGGGGAATTTCTCTGAGGCAAGGTAGGCTTTATTTTTCTATCTCCAGGGCTAGCTAGTTCCTTAGGCTGTGACGAGTTGCATAGGGAGCGTTAGGAGCAATCCACGGCTATTTCTAGTGTGTGTGATAGGATTAGGGATTGCGGTCAGCAGAGTTCCCACGTCTCAGAGCTCGTCCTATATTATTAGTAACTATCAGGTCATTCCGTGTGCTCTTAACCACCAGGTCCATTATTGTCCTAACCACCAGGTCATAACAGTACAGGTGGCCAAAAGTATTAATGCATCTCAATAGAGGGATAAGAGAAGTTCTGAGACCATTTTTTTTTCTTTGCAGTGTGTTTTGTCTCTCTTTTCCCCTTTACCTCTGGGTGGTTCAGGATACAGGTGTAGATATGGACATTCAAGGTCTGTCCTCTTGTATGGATAATCTCACTGCAAGGGTACAAAACATTCAAGATTTTGTGGTTCAGAATCTGATGTTAGAGCCTAGGATTCCAATTCCTGATTTGTTTTTTGGGGATAGATCTAAGTTTCTGAATTTCAAAAATAATTGTAAATTGTTTCTTGCTTTGAAACCTCGCTCCTCAGGTGACCCTGTTCAACAAGTGAAAATCATTATTTCTTTGTTACGTGGCGATCCTCAAGACTGGGCATTTTCCCTTGCGCCAGGAGATCCGGCATTGCGTGATGTTGATGCGTTTTTTCTGGCGCTCGGATTGCTTTATGATGAACCTAATTCAGTGGATCAGGCAGAGAAAACCTTGCTGGCTCTGTGTCAGGGTCAGGATGAGGTAGAGATATATTGTCAGAAGTTTAGGAAGTGGTCTGTACTCACTCAGTGGAATGAATGTGCCCTGGCAGCAATTTTCAGAAAGGGTCTCTCTGAAGCCCTTAAGGATGTCATGGTGGGATTTCCCATGCCTGCTGGTCTGAATGAGTCTATGTCTTTGGCCATTCAGATCGATCGACGCTTGCGTGAGCGCAAAGCTGTGCACCATTTGGCGGTATTATCTGAGCATAGACCTGAGCCTATGCAATGTGATAGGACTTTGACCAGTGCTGAACGGCAAGAACACAGATGTCGGAATGGGCTGTGTTTTTACTGTGGTGATTCCACTCATGCTATCTCCGATTGTCCTAAGCGCACTAAGCGTTTTGCTAGGTCTGCCACCATTGGTACGGTACAGTCGAAATTTCTTTTGTCCGTTACTCTGATTTGCTCTTTGTCATCCTATTCTGTTATGGCATTTGAGGATTCAGGCGCTGCCCTGAATTTGATGGACTTGGAGTTTGCTAGGCGCTGTGGTTTTTTCTTGGAGCCCTTGCAGTATCCTATTCCATTGAGAAGAATTGATGCTACGCCTTTGGCCAAGAATAAGCCTCAGTACTGGACCCAATTGACCATGTGCATGGCTCCTGCACATCAGGAGGATATTCGCTTTTTGGTGTTGCATAATCTGCATGATGTGGTCGTTTTGGGGTTGCCATGGCTACAGGTCCATAATAAAGTATTGGATTGGAAATCTATGTCTGTGTCCAGCTGGGGTTGTCAGGGGGTACATGGTGATGTTCCATTTTTGTCTATTTCGTCATCCACCCCTTCTGAAGTCCCGGAGTTTTTGTCGGATTACTGGGATGTATTTGATGAGCCCAAATCCAGTGCCCTACCTCCTCATAGGGATTGCGATTGTGATATCAATTTGATTCCTGGTAGTAAGTTTCCTAAGGGCCGACTGTTCAATTTATCTGTGCCAGAGCACGCCGCTATGCGGAGTTATGTAAAGGAATCCTTGGAGAAGGGTCATATTCGCCTGTCGTCGTCACCATTGGGAGCAGGGTTCTTTTTTGTGGCCAAGAAGGATGGTTCTTTGAGACCTTGTATTGATTACCGCCTTCTTAATAAGATCACAGTCAAATTTCAGTACCCTTTGCCGCTGCTGTCTGATTTGTTTGCTCGGATTAAGGGGGCTAGTTGGTTCACCAAGATAGATCTTCATGGTGCGTATAATCTTGTGCGTATTAAACAGGGCGATGAATGGAAAACAGCATTTAATACGCCCAAGGGCCATTTTGAGTACCTGGTTATGCCATTCGGGCTTTCCAATGCTCCATCAGTATTTCAGTCCTTTATGCATGACATCTTCCGAGAGTACCTGGATAAATTCCTGATTGTATATTTGGATGATATTTTGGTCTTCTCGGATGATTGGGAGTCTCACGTGAAGCAGGTCAGAATGGTGTTCCAGGTCCTTCGTGCGAATTCTTTGTGAAGGGGTCAAAGTGTCTCTTTGGAGTTCAGAAGGTTTCATTTTTGGGTTTCATTTTTTCCCCTTCTACTATCGAGATGGACCCTGTTAAAGTCCAGGCCATTTATGATTGGACTCAGCCGACATCTGTGAAGAGTCTGCAAAAATTCCTGGGCTTTGCTAATTTTTATCATCGCTTCATCAGTAATTTTTCTAGTGTTGCTAAACCGTTGACTGATTTGACCAAGAAGGGTGCTGATGTGGTCAATTGGTCTTCTGCGGCTGTGGAAGCTTTTCAGGAGTTGAAGCGTCGTTTTTTTTCTGCCCCTGTGTTGTGCCAGCCAGATGTTTCGCTCCCGTTTCAGGTCGAGGTTGATGCTTCTGAGATTGGAGCAGGGGCTGTTTTGTCGCAAAGAAGTTCTGATGGCTCGGTGATGAAACCAGGTGCCTTCTTTTCTAGAAAGTTTTCGCCTGCTGAGCGCAATTATGATGTTGGCAATCGAGAGTTGTTGGCCATGAAGTGGGCATTCGAGGAGTGGCGTCATTGGCTTAAAGGAGCCAAGCATCGCGTGGTGGTCTTGACGGATCACAAGAATTTGACTTATCTCGAGTCTGCCAAACGGTTGAATCCTAGACAGGCTTGTTGGTCGCTATTTTTCTCCCGTTTTGATTTTGTGGTTTCGTACCTTCCAGGCTCTAAGAATGTGAAGGCTGATGCCCTGTCAAGGAGTTTTGTGCCCGACTCTCCGGGTGTTCCTGAGCCGGCGGGCATTCTCAAAGAGGGGGTAATTTTGTCTGCCATCTCCCCTGATTTGTGGCGGGTGCTGCAAAAATTTCAGGCTGATAAACCTGACCGTTGCCCAGCGGAGAAGCTGTTTGTCCCTGATAAATGGACTAGTAGAGTTATCTCTGAGGTTCATTGTTCGGTGTTGGCTGGTCATCCTGGAATCTTTGGTACCAGAGATTTGGTGGCTAGATCCTTTTGGTGGCCGTCTTTGTCGTGGGATGTGCGTTCTTTTATGCAGTCCTGTGGGACTTGTGCTCGGGCTAAGCCCTGCTGTTCTCATGCCAGTGGGTTGCTTTTGCCCTTGCCAGTCCCGAAGAGGCCCTGGACGCATATCTCTATGGATTTTATTTCGGATCTCCCTGTCTCTCAAAAGATGTCGGTCATTTGGGTGGTTTGTGATCGCTTCTCTAAGATGGTCCATTTGGTACCCTTGTCTAAATTGCCTTCCTCCTCTGATTTGGTGCCATTGTTTTTCCAGCATGTGGTTCGTTTACATGGCATTCCGGAGAACATCGTTTCGGAAAGAGGTTCCCAGTTTGTTTCGAGGTTTTGGCGAGCCTTTTGTGCTAGGATGGGCAATGATTTGTCTTTTTCCTCGGCTTTCCATCCTCAGACAAATGGCCAAACCGAACGAACTAATCAGACTTTGGAAACATATCTGAGATGCTTTGTTTCTGCTGATCAGGATGATTGGGTGTCCTTTTTGCCTTTGGCTGAGTTCGCCCTTAATAATCGGGCCAGCTCGGCTACTTTGGCTTCGCCGTTTTTCTGCAATTCTGTTTTCCATCCTCGTTTCTCTTCAGGGCAGGTTGAGTCTTTGGACTGTCCTGGTGTAGATACTGTGGTGAATAGGTTGCAGCAGATTTGGACTCATGTGGTGGACAATTTGACATTGTCCCAGGAGAAGGCTCAACGTTTCGCTAACTGCCGGCGCTGTGTGGGTCCCCGACTTCGTGTTGGGGATTTGGTTTGGTTGTCGTCTCGTTATGTTCCTATGAAGGTTTCCTCTCCTAAGTTTAAGCCTCGTTTCATTGGTCCGTATAAGATTTCTGAGGTTCTCAATCCTGTGTCGTTTCGTTTGACCCTTCCAGCTTCTTTTGCCATCCATAATGTATTCCATAGGTCGTTGCGGAGATACGTGGCGCCTGTGGTTCCATCCGTTGATCCTCCTGCCCCGGTGTTGGTTGAGGGGGAGTTGGAGTATGTGGTGGAGAAGATTTAGGATTCTCGTATTTCGAGACGGAAACTCCAGTACCTGGTCAAGTGGAAGGGTTATGGTCAGGAAGATAATTCCTGGGTCTTTGCCTCCGATGTTCATGCTGCCGATCTGGTTCGTGCCTTTCATTTGGCTCGTCCTGGTCGGCCTGGGGGCTCTGGTGAGGGTTCGGTGACCCCTCCTCAAGGGGGGGTACTGTTGTGAATTCTGTTGTCAAGCTCCCTCCTGTGGTCATGAATGGTACTTCGGCTGGTTCTGTCCATGGGCTTCCTCTGGTGGTTGTGAGTGGGGCTGCGGCTTCTGAGTTTCCTTCCACAGGTGACGAGGTTAATTCGTTAGCTGGCTGCTCTATTTAACTCCACTTAGATCTAGTTCACTCCTGGATCGTTCTTGTGACCTGTCTTCCCAGCAGAAGCTAAGTTCCTGCTTGTTTTTCTCTGGTTTGCTATTTTTCTGTCCAGCTTGCTATTTTGATTTTTGTCTTGCTTGCTGGAAGCTCTGGGACGCAGAGGGAGCGCCTCTGCACCGTGAGTCGGTGCGGAGGGTCTTTTTGCGCCCTCTGCGTGGTCTTTTTGTAGTTTTTTGTGCTGACCGCAAAGTTACCTTTCCTATCCTCAGTCTGTTCAGTAAGTCGGGCCTCACTTTGCTAATTCTATTTCATCTCTGTGTTTGTAATTTTCATCTTTACTCACAGTCATATGTGGGGGGCTGCCTTTTCCTTTGGGGAATTTCTCTGAGGCAAGGTAGGCTTTATTTTTCTATCTCCAGGGCTAGCTAGTTCCTTAGGCTGTGACGAGTTGCATAGGGAGCGTTAGGAGCAATCCACGGCTATTTCTAGTGTGTGTGATAGGATTAGGGATTGCGGTCAGCAGAGTTCCCACATCTCAGAGCTCGTCCTATATTGTTAGTAACTATCAGGTCATTCCGTGTGCTCTTAACCACCAGGTCCATTATTGTCCTAACCACCAGGTCATAACAGGTTCTACATCCACTATTAGGGTGCGTCACTATAGTTGTAATCAATGTTACCTCGTTAGGGGCCCACTCAGAAGTTTCGCCCTCCCTGAACCAAAACCGTAGCTATGCCTCTGATGCATAGGCATTGTGGGGTCTTTCAGTCTTGACACATCATTTATGGTTCTACTTCAATTACAATCACTGATACACTAGTCTTTATGGGTTATGTCAAGTATCTATTACTAGTAAACCATGCGAACTACAGTCTTATGTAGGATGTGTTTGGTCATTAAAGGCTAAAGCATATTAGTAGCTTAGCACCTTAACTATGCAGAAAAAATTAGGAAGAAGATAAAACACAACTTTCAGATGATTTTGCTTGGGCCTTTCCTTTACAGACATATTATAGATATGGCTTATTCCTGAAGAAAAAGTAAGCCCAATGGATTCCTTTTATCAGTGCCCAGGTAAAGAACATTAATCTATATATCTACTGTATAAGTATGATTAACTGAAATTGAATTTACGCACAATATTTTATATTAAATAAGGCTAACACAAAGGCCCCTCATTCATCAAGAATGGCATTTTTCATGCCAGTCTTGATGAGAGAGGCAGGGTGAAGTGTGAGGCACCTAATTCTCTAAAAGGTACACGTCACTTAATGAATGGCATGTGCCTTCAGGGACTAGAGTAAGGTTTGTAGTCTAAGGAACACTACTGATCATTAAGAATTTGATACGTGGAGATTACTACGCACCCATCATGCCACCATCTCACCTGATCGCTCCTCTTTGTAGGAGCTAAGTGAAAACACCAAAAATGTGATTTTTCAAATCTTTTTACAACAGTTATCTGTCATAAATGCTTTGGCGATTTGGAGCCATAAGGTTTTATTAAGATTTGTAGAAGCACCTGGGCAAAATGTATTACCTCTTCTACCAAGCACATAAAACACAGTGGTATTAGTCCATCCCCGAACAAGAGTAACAAGCTCACATTGTAATACCAAATACGACCCATATAATAAAGCCATTGCACTGAAAAAACAACCTTGCTATAGATTGCAAAATAATTCTGACGCGTCCCATAATACTAGGATACAGCGCCAAAAATGCGCTTCATAGTCAACAGATGCGTAACAGCATGCAATAATTGTCTGAATAATCGTCTAAAGAAATCTTCACAAGCATTTTGAAATTTTAGTTTGTTTGTAAGGAGAGAAGGATAAAGAGGATCCAACCCATCCTTGAAAACAATCTGAGAAAAAAATCCAGACAAAATAGATTGCAAAAGATGCTTCCAGCTTGGTAGTATTAGCATGCCCATACTATTAAGGGGGTTTGTAGGAAGTCTGCAAGCTATTATCTATCCAAAGGACTTTTAAGTCAGTAACTTATCACCTATCTTTTGTGTAGGTGATAACTTACCAACTTGGTACAGGTTAGTTCAGCATTGGTTGTATTGTACTTTTAACATTTTGTCACCATTTATACTAATAAAATTATGTGTTCTTCATGTTTGATTCTTGAAATTATTTTTTCCACAGTTTACAAAACAAGCGCTCGTCATGGAGAGCTCTCCACAACAGGACATTCTACAAACTATGTCCTCACTATCGCTCTTGCGACAGACAAACCTCCAAACCACTGGACTAACAGAGGAGTGGCGTGCCTCTGTCAACTGGACTATTAGGAGGAAACTTAATACTGAGCTTTTTTCAAACTCTCTATTTGCTCATTGTTTCTGTTTTTCTTTAGGGCGAGGTTCACACCTGTATTTGAGACTATAGCGGCAATGCTGCAGTTTCTGTCATTTCCACGAAAAGTGCAGCATCATGTGCTATTTTTTCTAGTAAGATGAAGGACAACTTAAAGGAAACCAAAACGACCCCATTATAGTCCATGGGGTTTGTCTTGTGATGGTTCTGTTTTCCGAATAGCAATTGTGATTATCAAAATTGTCTGTTTTTTATCTCTGGCAGCTAAAGGAAAGTAACATGCCCATTATGGTAAAAAGGCAATTGAATTGAAAAATAAAGCCACTTTGCATATGATCTCCACTTTACATATAATATTGGTCAAAAATATTTTAATATACTGTATATACATATATATATATATATATATATATATATATATATACAGTGGGGCAAAAAAGTATTTAGTCAGTCAGCAATAGTGCAAGTTCCACCACTTAAAAAGATGAGAGGCGTCTGTAATTTACATCATAGGTAGACCTCAACTATGGGAGACAAACTGAGAAAAAAAAAATCCAGAAAATCACATTGTCTGTTTTTTTTAACATTTTATTTGCATATTATGGTGGAAAATAAGTATTTGGTCAGAAACAAACAATCAAGATTTCTGGCTCTCACAGACCGGTAACTTCTTCTTTAAGAGTCTCCTCTTTCCTCCACTCATTACCTGTAGTAATGGCACCTGTTTAAACTTGTTATCAGTATAAAAAGACACCTGTGCACACCCTCAAACAGTCTGACTCCAAACTCCACTATGGTGAAGACCAAAGAGCTGTCAAAGGACACCAGAAACAAAATTGCAGCCCTGCACCAGGCTGGGAAGACTGAATCTGCAATAGCCAACCAGCTTGGAGTGAAGAAATCAACAGTGGGAGCAATAATTAGAAAATGGAAGACATACAAGACCACTGATAATCTCCCTCGATCTGGGGCTCCACGCAAAATCCCACCCCGTGGGGTCAGAATGATCACAAGAACAGTGAGCAAAAATCCCAGAACCACGCGGGGGGACCTAGTGAATGAACTGCAGAGAGCTGGGACCAATGTAACAAGGCCTACCATAAGTAACACACTACGCCACCATGGACTCAGATCTTGCAGTGCCAGACGTGTCCCACTGCTTAAGCCAGTACATGTCCGGGCCCGTCTGAAGTTTGCTAGAGAGCATTTGGATGATCCAGAGGAGTTTTGGGAGAATGTCCTATGGTCTGATGAAACCAAACTGGAACTGTTTGGTAGAAACACAACTTGTCGTGTTTGGAGGAAAAAGAATACTGAGTTGCATCCATCAAACACCATACCTACTGTAAAGCATGGTGGTGGAAACATCATGCTTTGGGGCTGTTTCTCTGCAAAGGGGCCAGGACGACTGATCCGGGTACATGAAAGAATGAATGGGACCATGTATTGTGAGATTTTGAGTGCAAACCTCCTTCCATCAGCAAGGGCATTGAAGATGAAACGTGGCTGGGTCTTTCAACATGACAATGATCCAAAGCACACCACCAGGGCAACGAAGGAGTGGCTTCGTAAGAAGCATTTCAATGTCCTGGAGTGGCCTAGCCAGTCTCCAGATCTCAACCCTATAGAAAACCTTTGGAGGGAGTTGAAAGTCCGTGTTGCGAAGCGAAAAGCCAAAAAATCACTGCTCTAGACGAGATCTGCATGGAGGAAAGGGCCAACATGCCAACAACAGTGTGTGGCAGCCTTGTGAAGACTTACAGAAAACGTTTGACCTCTGTCATTGCCAACAAAGGATATATTACAAAGTATTGAGATGAAATTTTGTTTCTGACCAAATACTTATTTTCCACCATAATATGCACATAAAATGTTAAAAAAACAGACAATGTGATTTTCTGGATTTTTTTTCTCAGTTTGTCTCCCATGGTTGAGGTCTACCTATGATGTAAATTACAGACGCCTCTCATCTTTTTAAGTGGTGGAACTTGCACTATTGCTGACTGACTAAATACTTTTTTGCCCCAAAGGTTTTCTATAGGGTTGAGATCTGGAGACTGGCTAGGCCACTCCAGGACCTTGAAATGCTTCTTACGAAGCCACTCCTTCGTTGCCCTGGTGGTGTGCTTTGGATCATTGTCATGTTGAAAGACCCAGCCACGTTTCATCTTCAATGCCCTTGCTGATGGAAGGAGGTTTGCACTCAAAATCTCACAATACATGGTCCCATTCATTCTTTCATGTACCCGGATCAGTCGTCCTGGCCCCTTTGCAGAGAAACAGCCCCAAAGCATGATGTTTCCACCACCATGCTTTACAGTAGGTATGGTGTTTGATGGATGCAACTCAGTATTCTTTTTCCTCCAAACACGACAAGTTGTGTGTGTGGCCTTCACGTGCCTGTATGACCTCCCTACAATGCCTGGGCATGCTCCTGATGATGGTCTCCTGAGGAATTTCCTCCCAGACCTGGACTAAAGCATCCGCCAACTCCTGGACAGACTGTGGTGCAACGTGACTTTGATGGATGGTGCGAGACATGATGTCCCAGATGTGTTCAATCAGATTCAGGTCTGGGGAATGGGTGGGCAAGTCCATAGCTTCAATGCCATCCTCTTGCAGGAACTGCTGACACACTCCAGCCACATGAGGTCTGGCATTGTCCTGCATTAGGAGGAACCCAGGGCCACCCGCATCAGCTTATAGTCTCACAAGGGGTCTGAGGATCTCATCTCGGTACCTAATGGCAGTCAGGCTACCTCTGGCGAGCACATGGAGGGCTGTGTGGCCCTCCAAAAAAATGCCACCCCACACCGTTACTGACCCACTGCCAAACCGGTCATGCTGAAGGATGTTGCAGGCAGCAGATCGCTCTCCTCGGCGTCTCCAGACTCTGTCACATCTGTCACATGTGCTCAGTGTGAACCTGCTTTCATCTGTGAAGAGCACAGTGTGCCAGAGGCAAATTTGCCAATCCTGGTGTTCTGTGGCAAATGCCAAGCATCCTGCACGGTGTTGGGCTGTGAGCACAACCCCCATCTGTGGACGTCGGGCACTCAGACCATCTTCATGGAGATGGTTTTTAACCGTTTGTGCAGACACATGCACATTTGTGGCCTGCTGGAGGTCATTTTGCAGGGCTCTGGCAGTTCTCCTCCTGTTCTTCCTTTCACAAAGGCTGAGGTAGCGGTCTTGCTGCTGGGTTGTTGCCCTCCAAGGCCCACTCCACATCTCCTGGTGTACTGGCCTGTCTCCTGGTAGCACCTCCAGCCTCTGGACACTACACTGACAGACACAGCAAACCTTCTTGCCACAGCTCGCATTGATGTGCCATCCTAGATGATCTGCACTACCTGAGCTACTTGTGTGGGTTGTAGAGTCCGTCTCATGCTACCACGAGTGTGAAAGCACAGCCAACATTCAAAATTACCAAAACATCAGCCAGAAAGCATTAGTACTGAGATGTGGTCTGTGGTCCCCACCTGCAGAACCACTCCTTTATTGAGTGTGCCTTGATAATTGCCATTAATTTCCATCTATTGTCTATTCCATTTGTATAACAGCATGTGAAATTGATTGTCAAACAGTGTTGCTTCCTAAGTGTACAGGTTGATTTCACAGAAGTTTGACTTAACTGGAGTAAGATTCTGTTGTTTAAGTGTTCCCTTTATTTCTTTGAGCAGTGTATGTATGTGTATATATATATATATACATATATATATATATATATACATACAGGTGCCTCTCGCAAAATTAGAATATCATCAAAAGTTAATTTCTTTCAGCTCTTCAATACAAAAAGTGAAACTCATATGTTATATAGAATCATTACAGAGTGATCTATTTCAAGTGTTTCTGTTAATGTTAATGATTATGGCTTGCAGCCAATTATTCTCTATGGGGTTAAGGTCAGGCGAGTTTGTTGGCAAATTAAGCACAGTGATACTGCTGTTTTTAAACCAGGTATTGGTATCTTTGGCAGTGTGTACATATACTAAGTACTGCTGGAGAAGGATATTTCCATCTACAGAAAGCTTGTCAGCAGAGTGAAGCATGAAGTGCTTTAAAATTTCCTGGTAGACGGCTGCACTGACTTTGGTCTTGATAAAACACAGTGGACCTAAACCTGCAGATGACATGGCTCCCCAATCCATCACTGATTGTGGAAACTTCACAATAGACCTCAAGCAGCTTGGATTGTGTGCCTCTCCACTCTTCCTCCAGACTCTGGGACCTTGATTTCCAAATGAAATGCAAAATTTACTTTCATCTGAAAACTGGACTTTTGCTCAGTGGTCCAAGGTCTTGTTATTTTTCTCCTTGGCCCAGGTTAGGCGCTTCTGATGTGGTCTATTGGTCATGAGTGGCTTGACAAAAGAAATGCGACACTTGTAGCCCATGTCCTGGATATGTCTGTGTGTGGTGGCTCATGAAGCAATGACTCCAGCTGCAGTCCACTCCTTGTGAATTGCCCCCAAATTTTTGAATGGCCTTTTCTTAACAATCCTTTCTAGTCTGCGGTTATTGCGGTTGCTTGTTCACATTTTTCTAACACACTTTTTCCTTCCACTCAACTTTCCACTAATATGCTTGGATACAGCATTCTGCGAACAGCCAGCTTCTTTAGCAATGACCTTTTGTGGCTTACCCTCCTTGTGGAGTGTGTCAGTGACTGCATTCTGGACATCTGTCAAGTTAGCAGTCTTTCCCATGATTGTGGATCCTATTGAAACAGATTAAGGGACCTTAAATGCTTAGGAAGCCTTTGCAGGTGTTTTTGTTAATTATTCTAATTTACTGAGATAATTATTTTTAGGGTTTCATTGATTGTAAGCCATAATCAACAACATTAACAGAAATAAACACTTGAAAGAGATCACTCTGTTAGTAATGACTTCATATAATATATGAGTTTCACTTTTTGCATTGAAGAACTGAAATACATTAACTTTTTCATAATATTCTAATTTTGGGAGAAGCACCTGTATATAGCTGCTCCAAAACAAATATACGTGTCTCCTTCATGCAGACTGCTTTTGAGCAGTTTTGAAACTGCAGTGATTTGTTTATAAAAAAGCAAAAAGAAGATGCGGAATGTAGAGGGTAACACCTAACTACAGCAATGTTTTGTCTTTCATCATGGAGATACTTTTAAGAGATTTTTGTCCTCAAATGCAGTTGGAAAAAAGCTGGTGGTGGTTCACTCACCCTCCCCGGGTCCAGTACCAAGTTTCAGTCTTACTCCCAGAGTCACTGACTTCAGAGGCTCTGGCCTTGTAAATTGTTTGAGTCTCTGAACGATGCCTACAGACAGTGTCAGGTTGGTGCCGTTGTACTGATTAAAATGAAATTTTGGTTGATGAGATCTGTCTTGTGGTTGTTGTGTAATCTGTATCTGCAGTTTTCAGTTAATGAGATTCTCATGCTTCGGGGCGGCCTGTTGTGCTCTGATTATATATTCATACTGATTGCTTATGACAGGTCACTGATCTTTCAGTGACCTGCCCTCTATTTTACATACTACATATACTATGGTGGGTTTAGGAAAAATTTACATAGAGCAAAAGGGTGCTGGCGGCGGAGCCTACGCAGTAGCATATATAGCATCATGCCTTTAATATTCCAGGGAAAAAATTATTTCATCAAAATGGTGCAGGCGAAGGTGCATGCGCAGTAGTATCTATTGCATTCCGATAAATGCTACTGCGCAAGCACCTTGGGCGCCATTTTACTGCAACCACTTTTTTTCTAGCAAAATGGCGCTGGCAGCGCTTGTGCAGTAGCATCTATTGAAATATGATAGACGCTACTGCGCATGGGCTGTCGTCTGGGCCAATTTACTACAGCCAAAGTTTGTTTTCTCTAGCAAAATGATGCCAGCGCTTGCGCAGTAGCATCTATCACATCCCAATACTACTGCGCAAGCACCACTGGTGCCATTTTGCTAGTGAAAGAAAAAATTGGCTGCAGCAAAATGGCGCCGGCAGCAATTGCACAGTAGCATCTATCGGAATGCGATAAATGCTACTGCACATACGCCCCCACATGCATCTTTGTGACGAATGTAATTTTCCACCGTTAATTTTCCACCGGTGCCATTTTGCTATATGTAAAAAAAAAAATTAAACCCACCATAGTAAATGCAGTATGTAAAATAGGGGGCACGTCACGGAAAGATCTGTGGCCTGTCATAAGTCACACAGATGAATATGTAAGCAGAGCACCACAGAAAGAACCCTCCACAGCCCCGCTCACAAGCCGACCCAGAGCACAATAAGCTGATTAACTGAAAACTACAAATAAAGATTAAACAACAACCACAAGATGGATTTCATCAACCAAGATATCATTTTAATCAGTAAAACGGTGTCAACCTGACACTGTCTGTAGTTTACTGTGCAAAATCCCGCTGATAGGTTCGATTCAAGTCTGCATGTAAGCCATGTACACCAAAAAGAAGACTACTTTAAGGTTCTGTTCACATCTGCATTGTTATTTCCTTGTATCTGTTCTGTTCCTGCTGTACTCTCCAACTGTTGCAAAACTACAAATCCCAGCACACCTTAACAGTAGCAGGTTGATCTGCTGAGCAACAAGTTGAGGATCAGAGTGTTATAGGGACAGAAATATTATAATGTCATAAGTTTCCAACCAACCAAACCATGCCAGGCAAACCTCATTGACCTTAATAGGGTTTGTCTTGTTCTCCAGGAATATTGGATGGGTCTGAGATGGAGGCTCCAATGCCAATATGAATAGAGTCGGAGTCATGACTGTTGCAAAAGTTGCAAACTTCCTTTGCATTTTAGATGCATTGGAATATTAAACACATTGGTTAAAAAACTGTGCAAACCCTCCTTGTCGTTTTCCAAGGTAACAATATAGGAAAGCATTATATCTGTAGTTAATGTGTTTAACCTCGTTTGTGAAATTATTCCACCACTGTTATTCTTTTCGAGCATACAAATCTGAACCAGTTTGGTGGCTAATACATCTGACAGTGAAATGAAATGTATCACATAGCTTATCAATTCAGAGTCCCTGAACGCTGTCACAGAATATGCAGTGACATTTTCCCAAACGAAAAGTGCTATATTTCACTGTAAATGAATGTTTCCATACTCTGAAATTTAATAACCTTTTTAAAGTAGGAACGGAATCTGTGACCTCCCTATTGTGGCATATTCATTATTTACTCTCATCAATGGTGACATTTCACTTTATGCGCTATTATCTTATGCTAAATCAGTATTTACGTGCTATTGTAAAGCGGTGATCTTTATAACTAATAAAGTCTATTGGGCGTAGATTTATGTACTTGTAATGTTGTCATCTGTATCATTAACAAAAATTGATCTATATACTACGGTTGATGTAATAGTCACATCTGTCAAAAATTTAAGTGTTTAGAATGTTGAATCCTGATTATTTTACAAGAAAAAACAAAAAAATGAGCCGGAACTCATGTTCATATAAGTGTAATCTCTAGGTGCGCATTCACACTGTGGCCATTAACAAACATAACCTAGGTTCAAAACAAAATGAGCAAATACCCTGCGGTAGATAAATAGTAGTAGCACATGTAAATAACATAGGAGATTTAGTTGACACTATTTTGATCAAAAGAGCGCAAAAGCCATCCCACCATGACAAGTGTACCCGATCAGGATGGTCCTATCTCTAGTATGAATCCTATAGGATGTTTCTATCTCTTGAATGGATTTTATACTTTTTGATCAAAACAACGTCAACTATGTCATTTACATGGTCTATTACTATTTACTTACTATAAGGTTTTGGCTCATTTTGTTTAATGGGACTTGGATTGCCTTTTATAAGGCTTGTAGAAAAATATTGCATCAAAGGAAAACAAGCGTCCATGAAATATTGGCAGCTGCACGCTAGTATTAATTTTACCTGTGTTTTGATTAAAGAAACATTAGAGTCCGGTAGGATCTGCATTTCGCAGTGTCATGCATTATAGAAAGCGCACCAAGCCAATTAAATCTTTCTGCTATCGCTTACAAAACTACATTCTGGATTCAATCAACTATCAGGAAATCCTGGGAGAAAACATCATGCCTTCTGTAAGGAAGGTGACGCTTGGGCATCATTGGATCTTCCAACAGGACAATGGCCCCAGCATATCTTAAAGGGCACCAAGGCTTTGTTTGTTTGAGTGGCTGTCATAATCGACTGATTTGAACAACATCAAAAAACTTTAGGATGAATGTCAGTAGTCAGTAAAAGTGGCATTTTGTGTATAATTTGGAGAACACACTTGTTATATTAGCTATGGGGAGGTAATAAAATTGTTCTTGTTTGATCAGTTTATTGCAGAAAGTTTGTAAAGTTTGCTAATAAACCTATTTGCAATGGGGAGGGGAATAATACACAATCTGCTGTATCCAATCAGTAATGATGGTGACAAACTGTGTGGGCAAACAATATTTAACAAGATGAATGATAACACTGAATTGTGAATTTATTCATGAGAATATGCTCCGGAATTATTTTGTATGTAATACATGAGTTTACTAATCAAATACAATTGCAATCAAAATTATTCAGCCCACATTGCCGATGAAGAAAATTTCGAAACTTTTTGCTGTTTGCAATAAACCAAACAAATAAGAACAGTTTACAAATCTCAGCACAATTTGTGAGGAGGTGGACCAGCTGACATGTTCGCCCCTAAAGACATCAATGCTACTGTCTCATAGATTATCTACTATATAATTGTCTAAGGGTCACTTCCGTCTGTCTGTCTGTCTGTCTGTCATGGATATTCATTGGTCGTGGCCTCTGTCTGTCATGGAAATCCAAGTCGCTGATTGGTCGTGGCAAAACGCCCACGACCATTGCCATGACCAATCAGCGACGGCCATAGTCTGGCATCGAAATGGCCGCTGCTTTAGTGCCCTGCAGTCAGCACTGAGCGCTCACACAACAGGGTTAATGCCAGAGTTAACGGACTGCGGTGTAATGCACTCCGTTAATGCAGCTATTAACCCTGTGTGACCAACTTTTTACTGTTGATGCTGCGTATGCAGCATCAATAGTAAAACGATCTAATGTTAAAAATAACAATAAAAGAAAAAGGTTATTCTCAACCTCCGACGTCGCCTGCTGTCCTCCGGAGTGCAAGCGGCAGGTTCCGGTGCCAAGGAAGCTATGCGAGAAGGACCTGCCATGACGTCACGGTCATGTGACCGTGACGTCATCACAGGTCTTGCACTCATACCAACCCTGGGATGAGAAGCTACCGCGTGCACCGCACACAGGCGCCAGGACTACAAGGGGCCCTCGGAAGGTGAGTATATGTCTACTTTTTATTTTAAGTCTTTTTTAACCACGCATATAGTGCCCACATTGCTATATACTACGTGGGCTGTGTTACATACTGCATGGGCTCTGTTATATACTACATCTCTATGCTATATACTATGTTGCTGGGCAATATACAATGTGACTGTCCAATATACTACGTGCTCTGTGCTATATACAACGTAGCTGTGCAATATACTATGTGGCTGTGTCGGTTCTGTTATATAGTACATCGACTGTGCAATATACTACGTGGCTCTGTCATATACTACGTGGCAGTGCAGTATACTACGATATACGACGTGGCTATGTTATATACTACGTGGCTCTGCTATATACTACGTGGCTGACCAATACACTACGTGCCTGTGCAATACACTACGTAGCTGTGCAATACACTACATGGCTATGTTATATACTACGTGGCTGTATTATATACTACGTAGCTCTGCTATATACTATGTATGCTGTGTTACATACTACGTAGCTCTGTTATTTCCTACGTCGGTTGTGTTATATACTACGTCACTGTGCAATATAGTACATAGCCTGTGCTATATACTACCTACATATTCTAGAATACCCGATATGTTAGAATCGGGCCACAATCTAGTGTTCAATATTGTGTTCCTGATATGTTTTCTTATGGTAACAACTGTTAATTTATCTGTGGGCTTCAGCACTAACCAATGGCCACAAGATGTCACTGTCTTCTTTTTCTCTCTTGTATAGAATATAGGGGAAAGGTTAAATCTGCCCAGTAACACAGACAGCAGGCACAAAGAGAGTGTGAGGGTTAACTTGGAGTATGGCCCATAGTGGTAGGGACATCTGTGGATTCTGGAAAAAGGAACTCCATTTAGTCAATCAAGAAGAGGAAGAGAAAGAAGCAGGACAGATTTTTCCTACAGGGCTTATGAGGATATGGATCTAGTTACAGAGGCAGCAGGATGACACAGGAAATTAGGGAACACTACAAAACAGAGGCTTAGAAGTTCAGGAAGCGTACTGTCCAGGGGTCATTAGGATGAGGTAGCACCCTGCTGTGAGTAATGAAAAAGGGAGCATGTTTCTACAAGTGGCCCCTGAGACTGATATAAGCAAGGACACAGGGTTTCAGGGCAAAGCGACACACGTGGACTTATATGACCCTACCCCTAAGGAAAATGCAGGATGTAAGATCTTTCCTTATTAATGGGCTGTATCTGTTGGCAGAAACAAATTGCAAACTGTAATTCTCAGAATGGATCCGGTGTACTGTGTAGGAAGTGATGAAGAATGTGTAACCTGTTACTCCCTGTTCACCTGTTTGACTGTTCATAAAAGTAACACTGTTTATAACAGCTGGTTTGGCTTCTTGACTGAGAGCGTTAAACGGGACAATTTTGCACCTAGTGCAATAACGGTGACTGTGGAGATTTCAGACCTCGACGCATCTTCGCTGGTGATGAGCGAATATACTCGTTACGCAAGATTTCCCGAGCATGCTCGGGTGTCCTCCGAGTATTTTTTAGTGTTTGGAGATTTAGTTTTCCCCACCTCAGCTGAATGATTTACATCTCTTAGCCAGCATATGTACATGTGGTGATTCCCTAGCAACCAGGCAACCCCCACATGTACTTATGCTGGCTAGCAGATGTAAATCATTCAGCTGAGGTGAGGAAAACTAAATCTCCGAGCACTAAAAAACACTCGGAGGTCAACCGAGCATGCTCGGGAAGTCTCGAGTAACAAGTATATTCGCTCATCACTAATCGTCGCACATGCAACCTCACAGTACACTATTTCCTGTAGCGGGCCATGACTGCTACCCTGCGGTCCTTTACTGACTAACATAACAAGGGGTTTCTCCAAATTCAACACAAAATGTCATCTTTAATGTCTACTGCAGTCTCAGAATTATTCTCCCCCTTCATGACAAGCGTCTATAATACTTAGTAGGGCATACTTTGGATACTGAAAAAGTATGCATAGCCAGACACCAGTTTCCTGAAACTTTTCTGAGGAATGTTAGTCCAATCCTCAATGACAGTGGACTTAAGTGTGCTAATATTCTTAGGCCGGCGTCACACTGGCGTTATAAACGGCCGAGTGCAATGTGATAAAAAAACGCATTGCACTCGGACCAATGTTAACATATGGGGCAGCTCCCAGCAGCCGACTTTTTGTCGGCCGTTTTCCTCGGTCCGAGACAATCGCAGCATGCTGCAATTGTCTCGGACCGAGGAAAACTCTCGGCTCACTCGCCCCATATAAGCCTATGGGTGCGAGTGAGACAGCGCACACCACTCGGATATCATCCGAGTGATGTGCGCTATATGCAGACCCCAGCAATGGAGGAGATGGAGAAATTCATTTCTCCGCCTCCTCTGCACCTATGCTCCGATCCGCCCTGTGCGAGAGAATCGGAGCACAGATGCATGACACTCGGCTCCTGCTCTGCTGCGAGCAGGAGCCGAGGGTCATTAGCATATCGCATCCAATGATCTCGCATCGGATGCGATACGCCAGTGTGACGCCGGCCTTAGGTTTGCATCCTGCAACTGCTTTCTTCAAAGCTTTTTTTTCATCATTTTCCTTGTTAATGTAATGACGATCAGAGAATTTTTGTTGTTGCATTTTCATTTTTTGCTCACCTTCTTCCCAGTGCCATAACTTTTTTATTTTTTGGTGAATATGGCCACGTGAGGGCTTATTTTTTGCAAGACGTGTGTACTTTTGAATGACACTATTGGTTTTAACATATCGTTTACTGGAAAACGGGAAAGAAATTCCAAATGCGGTGAAATTGCAAAATAGTGCATTACCACAGTTGTTTTGTTTTTTTACCATGTTCACTAAATGCTTAAACTGACCTGCTATTATGATTCTCCAGGTCATTACGAGTTAATAGACACCAAACATGTCTAGGTTCTTTTTTATTTAAGTGGTGAAAAAAATTCCAAAATTTGTTTTTAAAAAAATTGTGCCATTTTCCGATACACGTAGGGTCCCCATTTTTCGTGATCTCGGGTTGGATGAGAGCTTATTTTTTGTGTGCCGAGCTGATGCTTTTATTGATACCATTTTGGTACAGATATGATCTTTTGGTCGCCCATTATTGCATTTTAATGCAATGCTGCAGTGACCAAAAAAATTTAATTCTGCCATTTTGACTTTTTTCTCGTTACGCCGTCTAACGATCAGGTTAATTTTTTTTATATTGATAGATCGGCCGATTCTGAACTCGGCAATACCAAATATGTGTATGTTTGTTTTTTTTTTTTTTACTGTTTTATTTTGAATGAAGTGAAAGGGGGGTGATTTGAACCTTTATATATTTTTTACTTTTTTAATATTTTTTTTTACTCTTTGCATACTTCAATAGTATCCATGGGAGACTAGAAACTTCAGTTGTCTGATCGACTTTGCTACATACAAGGGATGATCAGATTGCCTGTATGTAGCAGAAATGCTCACTTGCTATGAGCGCCGACCATGGGGCGGTGCTCATAGTAATCTGGCTATGACAACCATAGAGGTCTGCTGGAAACATCTGGCTGTCATGCCAACCCATCGGTGACCCGCAATCACATGACAGGTTCACTGATGGGTGGGATTTCCGGCGTGCTTGCCAGGAGCATGAGTTAAATGCCGCTCTCAAAGATTGACAGTGGCCTTTAACTAGTTAACAGCTGCGGGTGGATCGCAATTCCACCCGCTGCTGTTGCGGGCACATGTCAGCTGTATATATCAGCTGTCATGTGCCCAGAAAGGGGCAGACTCAGCGCCAGAGCTTGCCCCAAACAGGTGGAGTCTGACATTAGCGTACTATTACGCCTGATGTCGGAAAGGGGTTACTATTTCTTAGGCAGTGGTAGTCATTAAAAGTGTAATTTGGTGTTGCTTGGAGAAATTGCTTGTTATATTAGTTGTGTTGAGCTATTTAAATTGTTTGTGTTTGTTTTATTGAAACAACCGAACGTTAGAAGTGATAACAAGTCATGCCAGCTCCAAAAATGCTACTTACCTGCAGATATAGAAGTAATCTGCAGGGAAGTAGCAGACATTTAAATCATGTCTGCCAGGCGTACTTGAACAGTGGCTATACTGATAATAGGAAGTTCTATTTTCCCTGCAGCTGCTTGCTTCTAGTCATTTCAGCAGCGCAGAGAGCTGAAACATTCCTTGCTCAGTATAAAGTAAGCAAGCTGTATTTGGTGCTACTTGTGCGCATTATATATGCTGCATAGCAGATTGTTCACTGATGAGGGCCCCAGGATTCGCATGGATTGGCTGGTAAGGCCAGAGCAGAAAAAGATTGAAAAGTCTTAGGCCGGCGTCACACACAGCGTATGAAAATACGGTCCGTATATTCCGGCCGTAATACGCTGAAAAGTCCCGAAAATAGTGGTCCGTAGCTCCTCCGTAGGCAGGGTGTGTCAGCGCTTTTTGCGCATGGCATCCTCCGTATGTAATCCGTATGTCATCCGTACTGCGTGTTTTTATCGCAGGCTTGCAAAGCCGACATACGGCTATACAAGGGATCCATGTGTAAAAAAAAAAAAACATATATACTGTCTATATATATATATATATATATATATATGTCAGTAGACACATATATGTATATATATTAATATTTCATCCAGCGCGATATAGCAGAAAGCCGGTAATTCAATTACCGGCTTTTGCTTTCTCCTTCCTAAACCCGACATGATATGAGACATGGTTTACATACAGTAAACCATCTCAAATCCCCATTTTTTTTTGCATATTCCACACTACTAATGTTAGTTGTGTGTATATGCAAAATTTTGCCGTTCTATCTACTAAATTAAAGGGTTAAATGGCGAAAAAAAATTGGCGTGGGCTCCCGCACAATTTTCTCCGCCAGAGTAGTAAAGCCAGTGCCTGAGGGCAGATATTAATAGCCTGGAGAGGGTCCACTGTTATTGCCCCCCCCCCCGGCTAAAAACACCTGCCCCCAGCCACCCCAGAAAAGGCACATCTGGAAGATGCGCCTATTCTGGCACTTGGCCACTCTCTTCCCATTCCCGTGTAGCGGTGGGATATGGGGTAATGAAGGGTTAATGCCACCTTGCTATTGTAAGGTGACATTAAGCCAAATTAATAATGGAGAGGCGTCAATTATGACACCTATCCATTATTAATCCAATAGTAGTAAAGGGTTAAAAAATACACAAACACATTATTAAAAATTATTTTAATGAAATAAAAACAAAGGTTGTTGTAATATTTTATTGAACGCCCATTCCAATCACTGAAGACCCTCGTTCTGTAAAAAAAAAAAAACAACAATATCCTTACCTTCCGCAGATCTGTAAAGTCCAACGATGTAAATCCATCTGAAGGGGTTAAAATATTTTGCAGCCACGAGCAGTGCTAATGCATTGATGCTCGTGGCTGCAAAACCCCGGGGAATGAAGGTAAAGTAGGTCATTGACCTATATTTACCTGCATTTGCGCTGAGGCGCCCTCTGCTGGCTGTTCCTAGATCGTGGGAACTTTCTCAGAAAGCTCCCTGGCTCGAGATCATAAGAGGGCGCCCTCTGCTGGTTGTCCTCATATGACTTCGAGCCTGGGAGCTTTCTAGGAAAGTTCCCACGACCTAGGGACAACCAACAGAGGGCGCCTCACCGCAAATGAAGGTAAATATAGGTCATTGACCTACTTTACCTTCATTCCCCAGGGTTTTGCAGCCACGAACAACGTTGCATTAGCAAAGCTCATGGCTGCAAAATATTTTAACCCCTTCAGATGGATTTACATCATTGGACGTTACAGATCTTCGGAAGGTAAGGATATTGTTGGTTTTTTTTTTTTGTTCCAGAACGAGGGTCTTCAGTGACTGGATTGGGCGTAGAATATAATATTACAACAACCTTTGTGTTTATTTCATTAAAATAATTTTTAATAATGTGTTTTTTTTTGACCCTTTACTAGTATTGGATTAATAATGGATAGGTGTCATAATTGACGCCTCTCCATTATTAATTTGGCTTAATGTCACCTTACAATAGCAAGGTGACATTAACCCTTCATTACCCCATATCCCACCGCTACACGGGAATGGGAAGAGAGTGGCCAAGTGCCAGAATAGGCGCATCTTCCAGATGTGCCTTTTCTGGGGTGGCTGGGGGCAGGTGTTTTTAGCCAGGGGGGGCCAATAAGCGTGGACCCTCTCCAGGCTATTAATATCTGCCCTCAGTCACTGGCTTTACTACTCTGGCGGAGAAAATTGCGCGGGAGCTTTAATTTAGTAGATAAAACGGCCAAATTTTGCATATACACACTACTAACATTAGTAGTGTGGAATATGCAAAAACAATGGGGATATGAGATGGTTTACTGTATGTAAACCAGGTCTCATATCATGTCGGGTTTTAGGAAGGAGATAGCAAAAGCCGGTAATTGAATTACCGGCTTTCTGCTATATCGTGCTGGATGAAATATTAATATATATATATATATGTCTCACTGACATTATATATATATATATATATATATATATATACGTATTCTATGTGTAGACATTTATTATACCTATTCTATTGTAAGCTGTCAGTGTGATTTTACTGTACACCGCACTGAATTGCCGGCTTTTCTCTCTAACAGCGCTGCGTATTTCTCGCAAGTCACACTGCTGGTCCGTGTGTAATCCGTATTTTTGGGGATTCCATAGACTTTCATTGGCGTTTTATTTGCGCAATACGGTGACAAACGCAGCATGCTGCGATTTTCTACGGCCGTAGAAAGCCGTATAATACTGATCAGTAAAATACGGCAGATAGGAGCAGGGGCATAGAGAATAACTGTGCCGTTTGTTTGGCGAGCTTTACGGACGTATTTTCTGCGCTCTTACGTCCGTAAAACTCGCTAGTGTGACGGCGGCCTAATAGTTAAAAGCAGCCAGCCAATCGGTGGTTGGCAGGTGACGTCAGTGGGCCGTTGCCGGCATATGATGTCATTGTCATTCACGCGCGAGTCCGCGCTTGAAATGCCTGGAGGGAACGTTGCCACAGGAATGCGGCCACGTAAGAAGAAAGTTTTTGTTTTATTTTTATTGAAATTGACAAGCCTGGGGCAGAATGGAGACATGGGGGCAGGATGGGAGACACGGGACAGGATGGGAGACACGGGGGCAGGATGTAAACATATGGTGCAGAATGGAGACATGGGGCAGAATGGAGACACGGGGGCAGGATGTAAACACATATTGCTGAATGGAAACATGGGGCAGAATAGAGACATGGGGGCAGGAGGGAGACACGGGGCAGGATGGGAGACACGGGGCAGGATAAGAGACACAGGGGCAAGATGGGAGACATGTGGCAGGATGGGAGACACGGGGAAGAATGGAGACACAGGGCAGGATGGGAGATATGGGGTAGGATGACAGACACGGGGGCAGTATGTAAACACATGGTGCAGAATGGAGACATGGGGCAGAATGGAGACACGGGGCAGGATGGGATACATGATGGCAGGATGTAAACACATGGTGCAGAATGGAGACATGGGGTAGAATTGAGACACAGGGCAGAATGGAGACACGGGGCCTGAATGGAGACACGGGAGCAGAATGGAGACACGGGGCAGGATGGGAGGCACGGGGGCAGGATGGGAGACATGGGGGCAGGATGGAAGATATGGGGCAGAATGGAGACAAGGGACAGGATGGAAACAAATGGGCAGGAATATGGGGCAGGATGGAGACAGATGGGGCAGGAATATGAGGCAGGATAAAGACAGATGTGGAAGGGTCATGGGGCAGGATGGAGAAAGATGGGGCAGGATCATGGTGCAGGATGGAGACACATGGTGCAGGATTATGGGACAGGATGGATACGATGGAGATAGATGGGGCAGGAACATGGGACAGATGGGGCAGGATCACGGGACAGATGGGTCAGGATGGGGCAGGATGGGGAGATCATATGGAGGCAGAATGGATACTCATGAGGGCAGGATGGGAGAACATATGGCTGGAGCCAGGAATGAGATACACAGGGCCAGGATGGGGGACATTATTACCATAGGGGCTAATTAAGGGATATTATTACTGCAGTGATGTATTTATTTTATTTTTTGAAGATATAGTTTTAAATGGGGGGCCGGTCCAGTTACTGTGCAGAGCGACACTATGTCGCCTTTTTTTCTTCATCTGGTGTAGTGTAGAAGTTTGGGAAAAATTAAGTAATGTATTCTGCAAGTAGAGTTCTACTGTGTTATTTCCTGCAGAGATGAGCCCTGGTTGGAAGAAGTAATGGCGGTCTGTGCTGGATGAAGATGTAAAGCAAAGATGAAGGACTTCACCTAGTGACGTGACTGGTGAGTCAGTATGTTACCTGTACACTGACACTATACACTGTATACTATATACAGAGGTCCTGTGTACAATGTGACCAGTGATCACTGTATTACCTTTACACTGACACTATATACAGAGCTGCTGTGTATGTCACTGGTGATCACTATATTACCTGTATACTATACAGTATGTACAGAGCTCCTGAGTATAATGTCAGTGATCCTTGTATTACCTGTACACTATACACAGAGCTCTTATGTATAATGTCACTGGTGATCAGTGAACTACATGTACACTTAACACTATATACAGAGCTCCTGGGTATAATGTCACCGGTGATCACTGTATTACCTGTATACTGACACTATAAAAGGAGCTCCTGTGTATAATGTCACTGGTGATCACTGTATTACCTGTACACTATACATTATATACAGAGCTCCGGCGTATAATGTCACTGGTGTTCCCTGTACTACCTGTACACTATACACAGAGCTCTTGTGTATAATGTCACTGGTACTCACTGTACTACATGTACACTTTGCACTATATACAGAGCTCCTGGGTATAATGTCACCGGTGATCACTGTATTACCTGTACTCTGACACTATAAAGGAGCTTCTGTGTATACTGTCATTGGTGATCATTGTATTACCTGTACACTATACACTATATACAGAGCTCCTGTGTATAATGTCACTGGTGATCCCAGTATTACCTGTACACTGACACTATATACAGAGCTACTGTGTATAATATCACCGGTAATCACTGTATTACCTGTACACTGACAATATATACAGAGCTCCTGTGTATAAAATCACTGGTGATCCCTGTATTACCTGTACACTGACAATATATACAGAGCACCGGTGTATAATGTCAACAGTAATCACTGTATTTCCTCAACACAGACACTGCATAATAAGTACAGACCTCCTGTGTATAATGGCACTTATGGTGATAGTATTGAGGGTTTTTTATCAATGATCAGTACTGTAGCACTCAGTCACTATGTGGTAGTAATATGTAGTCCAGCCATGGTGTGGCAGTATTTGTTCCTTATATGTGCTATTATTTGGTCAATATGTGGTGGTAATATGTGGCCTGTAATGTGTTGGTATTTGTTCCTTGTATGTGGTATTATTTGCCAGCATGTGGTAGTAATATGTGGTCTGTGTCACGGGAAGCCTAGGTAGGCTAAAGCTAATAACCAGGGCCCCTGCGATATCCCTCAGACTAGGGAAACCCTGTCTGTCCCTCTCCCAGAGATTACACTGATGATGTGCTTGTCTGGGCCACCAGGCCTGACCCCGACTCCTGTTTCAGTACTAATCTGAAACCTCCACCCTCCACCCAGTGATAATTCCTCACACCAACCCCTACAGAAAGCACTGACAGGGAAAACCAAAAATGCACCACGCCGCAAACACACTCAGGAAAACACTATAATGTGCACAGGGCAAAACAAAACACAAATATAGGAAGGAGAACTAAGACAAAGGATCATACACCACCAGATATGATATTTCCACTCCAAGACCACCACTCCAAACCGAGATCACCAGGTACAAGACACAAGCTATAATCAGTGACGCCCAAAGTTCAGAAGAACTATTTAAAGGCCGTGGGAGTGACCCAGCCTCCAATCCGAGTACCAGCTAGATTAACCCCGGACAACCTAGATAAAATCTAGCCGGCGCCACTGAGCGCATAGTGGACGAATGCAGAATTACCGCTGTCTGTCGGACGCCCTAGTGTGAATAGCGTCCGACATGACAGTCTGGTCATGTTGTGTTGGTATTTGTTCCTTGAATGTGGTATTATGGGTCACCATGTGGTGGTAATATGTGGTCTGGTCATGGTGTGGTGGTTTTCATTGAAAAATACCCTGTTGAAATACCCTGTATGAAAACCTGTTGAAAAAGCTACGCAAACGCGCGTCCGGGGAGGCCAAGCGAGGAGGGGGTGCATTCCCAGACCACTGATGGGTAAGCATGATCTGTACGCATTTGTGTGATTGTACATACAGGGGTGGCCGGAAGAGCATATTGCCTGATATAACATTATATATACAAATATATGTGGCCACGCTTAGTACTCTATATCATGGATTCATGCTGTTACCATAAGGAGGATTTATAGCACTCCTCCTCCTACTTGGCTACCATCACATCCTTCCTTTATCGTCTCCTGCTATATGGCTGTGCAGACAGCACACATATTGATATTTTTGTACTTTGTATTGAAACTGTAATGTGATTTTTATAGATTTATATATTAATAAACATTTTGAAGATTTTTTTACAAATATGTTGAAGTGGACATTTTTGCTCCGTGTTTTTGTGGTAATATTATTGTGGAGTGGTCCTGGAGGTTGGGCACCTGTGGGGTGCTTAGAGGGAGCTGTTACTATCCGCTCACAATTACAAAACAGATTAATGCTTCAAGGTTATAGTATTAAATGTACTGTATGTAGTATGTATGTTTGTGTTTTTCTTTTTTTTCATTCAACACATTAGGCAGTTAACTGGTTCATGCAGCTTTACATAAACATCCGAGCCTTACACTATGGCTGGTCCGAATAACTAAAGCAATTGTTACCATCCACCTCTGGTGTCTCCCCTTTTCCTCATAGTTTGTAAGCTGGCGAGCAGGGCCCTCATTCCTCTTCGTATCAATTTTCAACTGTGATTTCTGTTATGCTGTAATGTCTATTGTTTGTACAAGTCCCATCTATAATTTGTAAAGCGCTGCGGAAAATGTTGGCGCTATATAAATAAAATGACTATTATTATTATTTATTATTATGTTGTATGTATGTTGTATGTACGTATGTAGTATGTATGTAGTATGTTGTATGTATGTAGTATGTATGTTTGTGGGGTTTTTTTTACATTCAACACATTAGCCAGATGATGGGACTACTACAATCACTGTCATTGTAGCAGGCATAGCCCGATGGGACTTGTAGTCCCATCGGACGATGCCTGCACACACACACAACCCCCGAGAGCCCCGCTCAGACCCCCGGCAGCCCGCACAGACCCCCGGCAGGCCCCCACGGTCACGCACAGACCCCCAGCACACACAGACACGCAGTCTCCACCCACGCACCGCCCACACTCCATTACAGCGCATCATGACAACATTTCAGCAGCCAATCACAGCCATGCCATTAGTTAACATGGCTAACATGCCTAACAGGATGTTCCCACACTTCTTAGAATCCTTAACTGGCTCACTTCATTATGGGAACTTCCGATTCTGGTATTCGATATTGTAAAAATATCGGAACTTCGATACAGCGAATATCGGCCGATACCCGATATTTGAGGTATCGGAATGCTCAACACTACTCATCACTAATTCTTAGCCCACCAATACTTGTTCAGACACTACAGTAATTGTACTAGAAAAGATGATATAACAAAGCTTTATTTTTCCGAGTAATTTTCCTTCCACCTTCTCAGAGTTCTTGTGCCTCGCTCATGACCACATATTCATGCACAAGAGCTTTTCCACACTAAAACGGAGCATTGTTGGATGAACATGATAGCTTTTTGATGAGATTCAGAGAGATATAATAAAAAAAGGAAATGAATTCTTAATTCTTGCTTTGATGCAATTAGTCTAGGCATTATAATTACAGTTTTTTCACTGTTACTAATGAATCTAGTGATTATAAGAACATTTCAGTTTTCATTAATCAAGAAAAATTGAATCTAAATTATTCAGTTATACTGCATAACCATATTATGGTTATACATCTGCTTACAGTTAAGTGCTATAAATATATAAGTTATGCAATTACCGTGGCTTTACCATTTACTTCTTTGAAAAATGATACCGGAAACAACTATAACGTGCCTACCACCAGGATTATTTCCATTATAGTCAGCCAACAAAGTAAAATTACTAAAAGAGGGTTTCCAGTTCTATATGTATAAAGTTTAATCACTATATAAAGCAATGACTTTCAGTATCTTTGCTTGTTTCTATTGAATTTACCAATTGAATACTATTTACAAAAAAGGGGTTGTCTCATGTTCTTATCTTCAGGAGCACACTGCTCATCTGCCACCTAGCTTTCAGTTAGTCAAAGCGCAGTGTGCTATTAAAGATTGACAGTTTGGGCTGGCGGCATGGTTATTATTATTATTATTTATTTATATAGCACCATTGATTCCATGGGGCTGTACATGAGAAGGAGTTACATACAAATTAGAGTAAACAGACTAAAAATAACAGACTGATACAGCGGGGATAGGACCCTGCCCTTGTGGGCTTACATTCTACAGGATGGTGGGGAATTAGACAGTAGGTTGGGGGTTGCGGCAGCTCCGGTGTTGGTGAGGCGGTAGCTCCGGTAGTGGTGAGGAGGCCGCAAGGTCATTGCAGGCTGTAGGCTTTCTTGAAAAGGTGGGTTTTCAGGTTCTGTCAGAAGGATCCGAATGTAGTTGATAGTCGTACATGTTGAGGCACAGAATTCCAGAGGGTGGAGGATATTCAGGAGAAGTCTTGGAGGCGATTAGGTGAGGAGTGAATAAGTGTGGAGGAGAGAAGGAGTTCTTGGGGAGGAGAGATATGAATTAGTCAGGCAGCAGAGTTAAGGATGGACTGGAGAGGTGCCAGAGTGTTAGCAGGGAGACCACAGAAAAGGATGTTGCAGTAGTCGAGGTTTGAAATGATGAGGACATGCACAAACATTTTAGTAGATTGAGGGTTGAGGAAAGGACAGATTCTGGAGGTATTTTCGAGCTGGAGGTGACAGGAGGTGGAAAGAGCTTGGAAGTGCAGTTTGAAGGACAGGGCAGAATCAAGGTTTACTCCGAGGCAGCAGACTTCCAGTATGGGAGAAAGCGTGATTTAATTAATTGTGATAGAAGATAGATCAGGTAAAGAAGATCTGTGAGATGGAGGAAAGATGATGAGTTCAGATTTTTCCACATGGAGTCTGAGGAAGCGAGAGGAGAAGAAGGAGGATATGGCTGATAGGCACTCTGGGATTCTGGACAGCAGAGAGGTGACGACTGGGCCAGAGAGGTAGATCTGAGTGTCATCAGCATACAGGTGGTACTGGAATCCATGGGACTTTATGAGTCGTCCCAGGCCATGTGTATAGATTGAGTAGAGAAAGGGTCCTAGAACAGAGCCTTGGGGGACTCCAACAGAGAGAGGGTGGGGTGGTTAGATAGTGTGGTTCAGCGCTCTCCCATACTGCTACCAGAGGCAGCAAGTGGTGGAGGTTATTTAAGTTGGCCAAATCCAGTGATGCAGCCAGCCTCAAAGCCAAGAGATTGGCAGCAGCGGTCACTTAAATTATAGATGTGAGGTCATTGGAGATCCAGCAGAAACCACCAAAGTAGTAGCACTGGAATGAGAGGCGATTTAAAGGTTAACCAACTTTTTTTTATATTATTCAATTTTTTGCTCTTAAACAACTTGCTTAAAATCCAGGACAAGCCCTTCATATTAAAGGAGCCTTCTGGGCTCAGAGGTCATCTCAAGATAGATGGCAGAAGAACAATGAGTCCATTGATTGGCTGCAGTGGTCATGTACTGTAGACAGACCTCACTGCTGCAACTATTTCAACAAAGACTGGCAGGGAGCAACAGAGAGGTGACACTATTGCAACCATAGGTAAGAAACGATGATTTCATTATTTTCAAATGGTCCAAAACTGGAATCCCATTATTTGAGAGGACACAAAAGTATCCAATGTCCATTCTGGGCTCCTTATGTAAGAGGAAGAACAAGAACAGGGGTAACTTTCTCACACCGGTTCCGGAACTGAAGGGGCTGTCACCCATGTTGCAAGGGGGAAGACTTTAAGTCCAGGACAAACCCTGGAAAGTGACTGTAGTAGGTGGGGCCAAGATAATAGCGCTGCACATGGGAAAAGAGCCAGAGCCCAGGCGGGGAAGCTAAGGTGAGTCAGGTGCTGTATCCACTGTGAGGGCAGAGCAATTCTCTTGGGCAGGCCGACTCGATAGTACCTCTGCACACAGGTCCACCACTGGTGGACGACTAACCGGCAATCCCCCACTATCCTCCAAGCCTGAAGGTGACTCAGACTTGATGCCAGAGACTGCATCGGGTGTGCGACACCATGAGAGACAGACGGCTAGGCCAGTACCCTGCTACCCAGGATTTGTGTACACCGCAGAGCGAAGTCTTGTTCCGGCGGTTTTGCACATTGGACTCTGTGCCTTACCAGACACACGTGGGCATGGGAAAGTTACTCTTTCCTCAAAGACTACGTCAAGATGTCATGCACCGCTGTTGTCGTGCCACCGTTGGATCCCCGTCCATCACAGACTTCATCAAGATGCCACGTGCCGCTGTTATCGGTGTCATTGTTGGAACCCTGAGATGCTGCACACAAGAAGACTACAGTCTGACAAGTTTCACCTCTTTAATTACTGAAATATCGTTCGTCCCTGATCTAACCTCTTAACTCTTAATCTACCTCCTGTCCGTGATGACATCCCACGTTCCTGCGATTTGTACACTTGGCATAGTTGTCATTCAATGGCGTGGAGGTAGCAGATCAAGCAGTTGGAGGGGTTCCCAGATCCAGCATTTTTCTGGGGGCCATGTTAAATAACCTCCCGAAGACCATTGGGAGTAATACCATGCTTTAGAGTTGGACTGAGCGTATAAGAGGGATGATGAGGATGCATCCCATGACTCTGACCCTAGAAACAGAGGTGTCTATGATGTCTTGAGATGGGGAGGCCAGAGACTCTATCATGCTCCGGCCCCCACAGGTGAGAGACACTCTGGATAAAGTTCTACTAATACTTGAGGAGATGCATGGTGACCCTACGGACATAGGAGAATTGCGCATGCATCTGTTCGGCCGGGTTCAAAGATAGGGGGAGATGGCCATACTGGCATTGCTCGCAAAGACGGAATAGGCATAGGGTCCATTGACGTAGTGCTGCGAGACCAGCTACTGAAGGGCCTACATTATGTGATGCTGAAGCAGGCATTGCGGGTACGCCTGAGAGTCAAACCCAGTATGACCTTCTCTGAAATAGGAAGTGAGGCACGCACACGCGAGCAGGAATGGGGGTAACAGTTCTGGGGGGAAGGTCCGGAGTGGGGAGGTGTCCGCCAACACAGTTACTGTGCCCCAATGGGTAGAAGATTTGCGTAAGAAAATACAGCAGATCCGCGAAGAATTGGCTGAAGCAAAAAAAAAAACAGCTGTAGTTGTCAGCCCTTCTGAAAATCATCAAGAGCCTGTTCCCCAGGGAGAGAAGAGAATGGGCCGCAGAGGAGGACCTCCCACGTGTTATAACTGTGGAGACTTAGGACATGTGGCCTGGTGGTGCACCAAAAGGGTAAGGTCTCTCCAGCACCATCAGGTTAAACTAAAAGGCTCTGAGCCTGGGGGACATCGCTAGGAGCCTGTTCCATTAAGAAGGCGTACTAGAAGTCCCACCAATCTGGTGTTTGTGTGCCCCCTAGTCTGGGCAGAGATGAACGGACGAGCTGTACGCTGTTTAGTTGATACGGGCTCTCTGGTGACCACAATGCCTGAAGTATACTTCCACTGGCACCTTACTGAAGGGATGCGGCCTGAATTGGGTCTGGTGATCAAGTGCACGGCAGCCAACCAATTGCCCATCCTGGTCACAAGGGTGGTCTGAATGAATATAGTGGTCTGTGGGAAAGACTTGGGATGTAAAGGGGTGGTGCTGACAGCCGGAGAGGAAAAGGAACATACTGTCACATTGGGCACGAATGTGCTGAAGGAATTTGGAAGTCTCCATATCCATGAATCCCCAGATCGATTCTTTAAACAATGGAGTACTCAAACGCCTCAAAGAAAAATCTTTCAGCAGCTGATTAGTGCGGCCCAAGCTCAAGAGACCTCCAGTGGTGGAAAGACATTGGGGAAGGTAATTACCCCTATTTCGTTCAACTGAGTAATACCGCCAGGTCAAACCATGCTGACCCTGCCCCTCCGGACTTGTACCCCCCTGGAAGGCGTGGAAGTTCAGATTGAGCCAAATAATCCCAACTAGCTACCACCAGAAATTATTGTAGCACGAACATTAGGTACGGTGTGAGACGGAGCAGTACTTGTGCGCTGCATAAATTTGGGGAAGAAAGACATAACCTTACCCCCTAGTAGTGAAGTGGCCCACGTCATGGGCATGCCAGAAGAGTTGGTGTCACCGCAGGCCATACAGCTAACCATCAAATAAGGAGATCCCTGGATGGTGACCATGGATACTGCATTTTCACCTGACCTGCATCATTTGAAAGAGGGATGTGGGATTCTGGAACAGATGAAAGCTGAACTGACTGAACTCACACCCCAACAAGTACAGCAAGTGGAGGCCCTGTTAGGAAAATACCAGGATGTGTTTGCGAAACACGAGAACAATTTTTGGCACACCATGGCAATCACCCACGAGATTCCCAATGGAAATACCTTGCCCATAAGAGAACGTTATCGCCAGATCTCTCCCCAAATGTACCAAGAGGTGAAAGGTATGCTGTCCCAGTGTAATAAACTTAGTGCTAAATGCAGTGAAGATCAGTATCATGGGTCAGAAAAGAGGCCGAGAGACAAGAGGTTAAGAGTTCAAGAATATTTATGATGGTATGCAGGTAAACAGCTATGACACAGCAGGTTAGTAGCAGACAGAGCTGAATAGGCAGTAAGCACGTGTACAGACTGTGGAAGTCCAAGTATGTCAGGTCCAGAGACCTGGAGACCAGAGCAGGCCTCCTAGCAAGGAGCAGTCCAGCAGCAGAGATGAGTGCAGCACAGATCCAGAGAAACAAGTCTTACGGCGAAGAGACGTAGACCCGGAAACAGACAGGGTATCCCAAAGTATCGAAGAAACCAGCAAGACAGCAGTTCTTCCAGCTTGATCACAAGTCAGGAACAAGATACTCAAGCAATGTGTATCTATACAGAGCTCCCTTAAATACACCACAGACAGGAACAAGGAAAATCTGACAGGAAACAAGATGGCCCCGGTGAGGCCAGTGACTCCATCTTAGGTAAGGGCAAAAGTAACAAAACTGAGGGCAACAGCAGACAGAAACAGATGTACAGTCCAAGTCCTTATACCCAGATGCTCCAGAAGGGGGTTATTTGAGAAAGCCAGAGCCCCTGGGCTGCACCTATCATGTTGGTGCGGACATTATGCTTCTGTGTGGACTACCACAAGCTTAACGCCTGTACGGTGCGGGACTCGTACCCGCTGCCAAGGATTGAGGAGTCCTTGTCCGCTCTGCGGAATGCTAAGTACTTTTCCGCCCTGGATCTCGTCAGTGGCTACCGGAAAGTGCCTATGTCTGAGTAAGACTGAGCCAAAACAGCCTTTATACTCCCCATGGAGTTATTTGAGTTTGATCGGATGCCATTTGGTCTAGCCAACACGTTTCAGTTGCTCATGGAAAGATGCTTGGGAGATTTAAACTTTGAGGCCACCCTGATTTACCTGGAAGACATCATTGTTTTCGCTCCTTCACTTGAAGGACATCTTCAGAGACTGGAACAAGTACTGAGTCGCCTGCAACAACATATGGTAAAAGTGAAGCCCCAGAAGTGTCATCTGTTCCGCAATCAACTTGAATATCTGGGACATGTTGTCTCTGCGGAAGGATTGAGACCATCTCGTTAAAAGATTGCTGTGGTGCAAGATTGGCCTGCCCCAAAGACCATGAAAGATGTGCGAGCTTCCCTAGGACTCACGGGACATTTCAGACGCTTCCTAAAGAATTTCACCTGCATCGTGAACCCACTACTAGAGATATTAAAGGGAGTGCTCTCTAGTGCAAAAAACAGGACTGTACAATGGGGTTAACGACAAGAGGAGGCATCTCAAGCCCTGAAATTGGCCTTTATGGAAGCACCAGTGTTGGCCTATGCAGACTTCACACAGCCGTTAATTCTGCATACAGATGGGAGTCTACACGGACTCAGAGCAGTGTTGTCCAAAATTCAGAAGGGAGAAGAGCGAGTGATTGCCTATGCGAGTCATTCCCTACATGATTCTGAAAGGAACACGGAAAACTACAGTTCCTTGAAGCTGGAGTTGTTGGCATTGGTGTGGGGTATGACAGAGAAATTTGCCTAGTATCTGTCCAGCTCTGAAGTACATGTGTGTATGGATAGCAATCCATTGGCCCACTTGGAGAGAGCAAAACTTGGGGCACTGGAACAGCGTTGGGTCTCCCGGATGGCGAAGTTCTGCTACAAAATCACTTACAAGTGAGGAGCAGAGAATACCCATACTGATGCCTTATCCCAAGTGGACTACGGGAAGCCCGGGCCCACCGTGAGGAAGAATTGGAAGCTGAGGGGGTCCCTATATTCAGAGATTCTGCCAGAAAAATTCTATTGCCGTGGGAACTGAGCGTCACCTGGAAAACAGTGATTCCTGAGACGCTGTTGTCCCAAGTGGCCACAGAGGTGCACGAAAGAGGGGCTCATTTCTGACCGGAGAAAACTTTTCAGTGGCTTCAAAGACTAGTATATCATCCTCATTTGCAATCAGCAGTGGATGAAACCTGTCAACATTGTCGGAGTTGCAAGTTAGCCAAAGCCACCTGAACAGGGGGCCCCCATACAAGCCACAGTGATGTCTGATCCGCTGGAGTTGCTGATGATAGATTATCTGACCATTGGCCTAGCACATCAAGGATATGAACATTTGCTTGGTGATGATGGATCACTTCATGAAGTTTGCTGTTGTGACCCTGACGCGAGACCAAACTGTCAAATCGGTTGCCTATGCCATCTGTAAGAACTTCATTCAGGTGTACGGGAGTCCAAAGTGCATACACTCAGATCAGGGCACCTGTTTTGTTTGAAAAGTGATGGAAGTACTACATTATTTGTATCAGATTGAGAAGTCTCGGATGACGCCTTACCATCCCCAAGGAAATGGGGCCTGCGAGCAGTTCAACCACACTGTAAACCAGATGTTGAGAAATTTGGAAGAGGATAGGGAGGCCTGATGGCCTGAATATGTGGCCGAGCTGGTGTGGGTATGTAACAACCGAAAGCACAGTACCACTGGTTACACTCCTTATACTCTTCTGTTTGGTTGTCCAGGGAGGGAGATTACAGAACTGGAGCTAGGGCCTGAGGAAGACTACCCAGGGACGGGGGTGTCTACCTGGGTTCATGAACATCTAGATCGGTTGCAGACCTTACATTGTCTGGTGCAGACCAAGCTTCAAGAACTGGAACATCCCAGAACCACTCCTCTACGTTTGACAGCTCTGCAAGCTGGTGATCACGTCCTGGTATGAGAGGTGTCCTCGTGACAAGCTGGAGTCCTGGTGGGAGAACCCAGACCAGGGGTTAAACAAAGAGTCAATGCTAGGGGACCTGTATATGAGATTCAGCCTGAGGGGAAGGAAAGTGCTCCTACTTGCTTAGTTCACCGGAATATGTTACGGCCATGCTTATCAAGAGATCCTAACCCTGAACAGGAGACACTGAATGCTCAAAACGAAGTTACCATAGTCCTCGTGAGAGATGAAGACGAAGAGTTTGATGTTGACAATTCAGGTGAGGAAAGTATGTCTACCAGTCCCCGAGGACAACCTGATGCAGTTGTTCTAATGGAATCTACTATTCCTTCTACTCTACGGCGCTCTGAACTTTCCACCGCAGGCGTACCACCTATTCGCTACAATCAAGACCAGTTCATTTGGCTGTCACCCATGTTGCAGGGGGGAAGACTTTCAGTCCAGGACATGTGACTGTAGCATGTGAGATAAATAGCGCTGCGCATGGGAAAAGAGCGAGAGCACAGCCGGGGAAGCTGAGTGGTGAGTCGGGTGCTGTGTCCGTTGTGAGGGCAGAGCGATCCGCTTGCGCAGGCCAACTCGACAATACCCCAGCATACAGGTCCACCGCTGGTGGATGACTAACTGGCAATCCCCTGCTATCCTCCGAGCCTGGAGGTGACTCAGACTTGACGCCGGAGACTGCACCAGGCGTGCGACACTGTGAGAGACAGACGGTTTATCCAGTGCCCTGCTATCCAGGATTTGCGCACACCGCGGAGCGAAGTCTTGTTCCGGCGGTTTCACACTTTGGACTCAGTACTGTGCAGACACACATGGGCACGGGAAAGTTACTCTCTCCTCAAAGACTACGTCAAGACATCACACATGGCTGTTGTCATTGGATCCCCGTCCGTCACAGACTTCATCGAGACGCCACGTGCCGCTATTGTCAGTGCCATTGTTGGAACCCTGAGACGCTGCACACAAGAAGACTACAGTCTGATAAGTTTCACCTCTTTAATTACTGAACTATCATTCATCCCTGACCTAACCTACCACTCTCCCAGTTTTGTCCCATTCCCCATCACTACTCTGCAACCTATTACTCCCTGCATGGAGTGCACTTATTGTTAAATAAAACTCTTAACTCTTGATCTGCCTCCTGTCCATGACGACATTCCGCGTTCCTGTGATTTCTACACTTCCAACATCTGCTAATTATCTCCCCATATAAGCAAATATTTATTTATCTGCCAAGATAATTCTTATGGACGAAAACAAAGTTTTAAACAAACATATAGGAAATTGGGTGATCAGAATCTGCGTTAAGTTTGTCCTTGCCAATCTTCGGGATCCGAGTAATTATAGTTTATTTCCAAAAAAAAAGTCAACTATTTCTTGAAGCTCCTCTAGTAATGGAGCATTAAATGTGTGATACATTTCAAACAGCAAGTTGTTTTATATGAATGCATCAGTGATTATATATGAATATGGCAGTAAAAATATTATTGCCACTATCAACTGTTGCAATACAGAGATATTCTAAAATACCTTTACAATCCTATTCCTTATGTACCAGACATTAGAGGGCTGCTGGGGCCAGTGTGCCATTCTAATGTGCATTATGACAAAACCAGCAGATTAAGGAAATGGAGAAGTTACTGTACTAATTAGGATCTTTCTAGCTATACCCCATGTATTATTATGATATTCAATGAGCACATAACAATGGTCTTTTTTCAACCTATGTAGCTATATAACATGATATTCCATACACACAGGACAGTGTTCAATTCTATGCCAACAATTCTCTCTCCAGCTTTATGGGTACCTCTGCTGCTTACTTGGCCAACATGATGTTATAACATTACTGTAGTCAATAAGCCTCATGTGACATCATATCATGCATGGCGCCATCATGGCATCACGGAACCTAGTAAGTACAAGAAGCTCCTAGAAGTCAACACTACCCTGGTCTGGCTGCAAAGGATGACCGAATTAGACTCTGAACCAGAGTTCCAATTGTTTTGACCATCTCTAGTAGTTATTTCAGCATAACAGTGTTTTTTCCTTCCAATAAACTTATTGATATTTACTGATCTATTGTGTGCTCAATGAGAAATAAGTATATACTGTATCTCATTTTAAATACATTAGATTGAAATGGATTATGGAGTAGTATAGGGAAATATTTAGACTAATTTCACACCACTATTGATGACATGTTCATTGCTGTGAAAAAGTGTGTAAATTTTCTTCAAATTTAGAATCCTCTCAAAAATAGAAGTGTTAATAGTTTATTTTTATCAATTAACAAAATGAAAAGTGAATGAACAAAAGAGAAATCTACAGGGTGGGCCATTTATATGGATACACCTAAATAAAATGGGAATAGTTAGTGAAATCAACTTCTTGTTTGAGGCACATTAGTATATGGGAGGGGGAAAACTTTTCAAGATGAAGTCTGCCATTTTGGATCCAACTTTATTTTTTTCAATGCGAAGATTGTCATGTGACACATCAAACTTATTGGGAATTTCACAAGAAAAACAATGGTGTGCTTGGTTTTAATGTAACTTTATTCTTTCATGAGTTATTTACAAGTTTATGACCACTTATAAAATGTGTTCAAAGTGCTGCCCATTGTGTTGGATTGTCAATGCAACCCTCTTCTCCCACTCTTGACACACTGATGGCAACACCACAGAAGAAATGCTAGCACAGGCTTCCAGTCTCCATTGTTTCAGATGCTGCACATCTCGTATCTTCACAGCATAGACCATTGCTTTCAGATGACCCCAAAGATAAAAGTCTAAGGGGGTCAGATCGGGAGACCTTGGTGGCCATTCAACTGGCCCACGACGACCAATCCACTTTCCAAGAAACTATTCATGTAGGAATGCTCGGACCTGAAACCCAAGATGGTGCACCACCACATTATGGGTGAGACATTATGTTGAATTACAGGCAGATACTTATCCATCATGTAATACCATCAGGAAGGCAGCTGATTGGCTCCAGATTTATTTTGCAGAAGGACAATAATCTCAAACGAAAAGTCAGTGTCATTAAAAGCTATTTTCTCAGTCCCCCAAAGAGGCCTGATCTCCACATCATCTGTCTGGGATTGCATGATGAGACAGAAGGTTTTGCAATAGCCACATTCTCAGTAAATCTTGTGGTTAGTTCTCCAAGATGTTTGGAACAACTTCCCTACTGAGTTCCTTCAAAAACTGTGTGCAAGTGTACCCGGTGGAATTAAGGCTGTTTTCAAGGTAAAAAGATGGTGACACCAAATATTGATTTGATTTAGATTTCCCTATTGGTCATTCACTTTGCATTTGTTAATTGATCAAAATAAACTACTAACATGTCATTTTTATGAGTTTTTTTTATTCCATTTAGCTGAAAAAAACCTGTTAAAACTATGCTGCTGCAGTTTCATTCTTATAGACAGTTACATGGACAAGTAAAACTTAGTATAAGCATGCTGGTATGTGCAGCAGCCCATAAAGACAAGTCTGCACCTGCCGTAAGGGGTACCTGCTCCCCCATACATCCTGCAGCCGTGCTTAGTGGCAGCCATCTATATATTACATCTTTTTCATCTTGTATATTTATGTTGTCACTTGCTATTTTCATCTATTTCTTCTTCATTTAAAAGCTATTCCACATTTATAATCTTGGCACTCTCATCATTTAATTCCTCCATGTACACAACCCAACAAAAGATAAGAAAGTACTCAGCGTGCACATTGGCACATATGTGTCTATTTATACTGAACAAACATCGGGAAAGCATATGATTGCTCATCAGTATAGACGATTACTGAAGTTTAAAATCTCTCCATAACTATTCATTTCTATTAACCCTCAAGGAAAACATTTAAATAGTTTATCAGACTCATCATTTTACAAATCTTTCTTTCGATTATGAGAATTTTGAAACTGTTCTTCCCAAAGGTGACTTTATTGTTGAACTAATTAAGCTGGAGAGCAAAGAAGATAAAAGTTTTTGTTAATAAAGCCACACAAATTTCAATTATCTATTATTTACATATAATAGGCTTCTTAAGTTACCAATGTTGAATCATAATTGTATTTCCTTTAATTACTTAATTATAATTAAATCAAAGGACACAGGGTTAGCAGTATTATCACAGCAAGCTTTTGATCCTTTAAACGTACACAATTAGCCAATGGAATCAAATGTATCTATGGGGACTGACGCTTTGAAGTCAGAGGGAATAAAGGATGAATGCAAAATAAAAAGATATGTGTAATAATTTAGCTATGCATGGCAAGGTAGCCATTGTGATGTGTTCTAATGGCAATGATTATTATATTACAAGATTTCAAGATATAACGAGATTCGAAGGCAAAATGCATATAGAAATCACAGTAAGACAGTGACCTCATGTGGCAAGTAGGTTTTACAGCAACCTCATCTCGGATAAAAATCTTTTAAGGTTGAAATTACACATGCAGTTTGAGCACAGTTTTTAAGTTTTTCAAACAGAAGTCAGAAATTGATCTAACAGAAAATATACATAAAAGTCTTTCCATTATGTGTCCTAGTCCTCTTTGGCTTTGGTGTATAAAGTTGCATCAAGGTTCCATGTCTAAAAGTGAAAACATACACTGTTTGTTGCCGAAATTTCTGTTAAAGGTAACCCGTCATGTTCAAAATGTTATCTGATCGGCAGGCAGGATGTTATAGAGCAAGAGGAGCTGATCAGAATTAAATACATTTTTGTGGGAAAAGATTTAGTGAAATTTCTATTTTATTCATTAAAATTCTTGGTGACTGTATGTATATGAGTCCAGTGGGCAGTTCTATTAAGTGGTGGGCAGTCCTAATAAGTGATTGACAGTCTTCTGTGCATGACTGCACATGCAGAAGTAGCTGTTAATCGATGCGTAAGACCACCCACTGGATTTATATAAATGCAAACACAAGGGATTTCAGTGAAAAAAAATATGTCTGTCCAACAGCTTCAAAGCCAGAATGCAATAGAAGTCATCTTCCTGCCAAAAGTGACACCTGCCAATCAGAATCCCATCCCTCAAATCTGCCTTGTCATGTGGCTTTCTGGAGGAAAATTCTAGAAGGTAAGTACCACAACCTCACTACTCAATCGGGGGTGGTCGCAGAAGGAACCACTAACAAATAATAGAAGGGGAGAGGAAAAAATTCATGAATAACTGAATTACACAGAACTAAGGGAGATAAATAGAGGGGAGGGTAAAGGAGGCAGAACAGATAAAATTCAAGTTATGCTAAATTTCCTTCCACAAACCTACCGTATGTATCATTTTTCTCAGCTTCTCCTTCTCTATATCCTGCTGCACAAAGATCTAATTGTCTGTACAACGCAACAGGTCCCCTGTAATGAAAATTGGTTCTACTCATTTGAATGTGGCTGTTTCAGGTGAATGACTTTACACAACAAAGTCCACAGCAAACTGAGTAGCAAATGTACCCCAGGGCCGGCTCCAGGTTTTTGAGGGCCATGGGTGAAAGAGTCTTAGTAGGCCCCCCCTTTAACACATACCACGATTCATGATCGCATATAAACACAGCCATGTAGTATATAACACAGCCCACGTAGTATAAAGCACATCCACGTAGCACATAACACAGCCATGTAGTATATAACAGCCCACGTAGCATATAACACAGCCACGTAGTATATAGCACAGCCCATGTATCATATAACAGCCCATATAGTATAAAGCACAGCCACATAGTATATAACACGTCCCACGTAGTTCATAGAGCAGCCATGTAGTATACAGCACAGCCCACATAGTAGTATACAGCACTGCCCAGACAGTAGTATACAGCACAGCCCACACAGTAGTATATAGCATAGCCCACACAGTAGTATATAGCACAGCCCACACATTAGCATATAGCACAGCCCACACAGTAGTACATAGCACAGCCCACACAGTAGTATACAGCACAGCCCACATAGTAGTATACAGCACTGCCCACATAGTATATAGCAGCCAACGTAGTATATAACACAGCCCACGTAGTATATAACACTGCCCACGTAGTATATAACACAGCCACGTAGTATATAGCAGCCCACGTAGTATATAGCAGCCCAGCCCACATAGTATATAGCATCCCATGTAGAATATCGTAGCCCATGTAGTATATAGCAGCCGACGCAGCATATAGCAGCCCACATAGTATATAGCACAGCCTATGTAGTATATAGCAGCCCACGTAGTATATTGTTATGATACGGTGGTCTAGGAGCAACATGGAACGAGCTCTGAAGGAAGTGGTAACTGTACTGACCGCAGTCCCTAAGCTCAACACAACACTAGAAGTAGCCGTGGAATGCTCCTAACTCTCCCTAGGCATCTCGTCACAGCCTAAGAGCTAACTACCCCTAAAGAAAGAAGCAGGAAAGCTATCTTGCCTCAGAGAAAATCTCCAAAGGATAGATTAGCCCCCCACAAATAATGACTGTGAGTGGAGAGGGAAAAGACATACACAGAATGAAACCAGGATGAGCACAGGAGGCCAGACTAGCTAAATAGATAGGACAGGATGGAATACTGTGTGGTCAGTATAAAACACTACAAAAATCCACGCAGAGTTTACAAAAAAATCTCCACACCTGACTAAAGGTGTGGAGGGCAAATCTGCCTCCCAGAGCTTCCAGCAAGACAGAATTAATTCACACTGATATGCTGGACAAACATAGAAAGCACAGAATGGATAAGTCCACAATCTATGGACAGAAAAGAGCAAGCAAAAACTCAGCTTTGCTGAACTGGTCAGGATAACAGGGAACTCCAAAGAGATGTGAATCCAACCAGGAACCATTTACAAGTGGCACTGGCTGAAGAAAGAGCCAGGCCTAAATAGCCGAGCAGAAGAGACGATAAGTGGAGGCAGCTGATGACAGCTAACTCCAAGGAGCAGCCATACCACTAGAAACCACAAGAGGGAGCCCAAGAGCAGAACTCACAAAAGTGCCACTTACAACCACCAGAGGGAGCCCAAGAGCGGAATTCACAACAGTACCCCCTCCTTGAGGAGGGGTCACCGAACCCTCACCAGAGCCCCCAGGCCAATCAGGACGAGCTAAGTGAAAAGCACGAACCAAATCGGTGGCATGGACATCGGAGGCAACAACCCAAGAATTATCCTCCTGGCCATAACCCTTCCACTTGACAAGATACTGAAGCCTCCGCCTCGAAAAACGAGAATCCAAAATCTTCTCAACCTCATATTCCAACTCTCCCTCAACCAACACCGGGGCAGGAGGGTCAACCGAGGGAACAACGGGCACCACATATCTCCGCAACAAAGATCTATGGAAAACATTATAAATGGCAAAAGAGGCTGGAAGAGCCAAACGAAAAGACACCGGATTAATAATTTCAGAAATTTTATAAGGACCAATAAACCGAGGCTTACACTTAGGAGAAGAAACCTTCATAGGAACATGACGAGAAGACAACCAAACCAAATCCCCCACACGAAGCTGGGGACCAACACACCGACGGCGGTTAGCAAAACGTTGAGCCCTTTCCTGAGACAACGTCAAATTGTCCACCACATGAGTCCAAATCTGCTGCAGCCTGTCCACCACAGAATCAACACCAGGACAATCAGAAGGCTCAACCTGCCCAGAAGAAAAGCGAGGATGAAAACCAAAATTACAAAAGAAAGGTGAAACCAAAGTAGCCGAACTAGCCCGATTATTAAGGGCAAACTCGGCCAACGGCAAGAAAGACACCCAATCATCCTGATCAGCAGACACAAAGCATCTTAAATAGGTCTCCAAGGTCTCATTAGTTCGCTCAGTTTGGACATTAGTCTGAGGATGAAACGCCGAAGAAAAAGACAAATCAATGCCCATCCTAGCACAAAAGGCCCGCCAAAATCTAGAGACAAACTGAGAACCTCTGTCAGACAAAATATTCTCCGGAATGCCATGCAAACGAACCACATGCTGAAAAAATAATGGAACCAGATGTGAGGAGGAAGGCAACTTAGGCAAAGGTACCAGATGGACCATTTTAGAGAACCGGTCACAAACAACCCAGATAACAGACATCTGGGAAACACGAAGATCCGAAATAAAATCCATGGAAATATGCGTCCAGGGCCTCTCAGGAACCGGCAAAGGCAAAAGCAACCCACTAGCGCGGGAACAGCAAGGCTTGGCCCAGGCGCAAGTCCCACAGGACTGCACAAAAGCACGCACATCGCGCGACAAGGAAGGCCACCAAAGGACCTAGCAACCAAATCTCTGGTACCAAAAATCCCAGGATGACCAGCCAACACTGAACAATGAACCTCAGAAATTACCTTACTTGTCCATCTATCAGGAACAAACAGCTTCCCCACTGGACAGCGGTCAGGCCTATCAGCCTGAAATTCCTGAAGCACCCGCCGCAAATCAGGGGAGATAGCAGAAAGAATCACCCCCTCCTTAAGAATGCCAACTGGCTCAAGGACTCCAGGAGAATCAGGCGAAAAACTCCTAGAGAGGGCATCAGCCTTAACATTCTTAGATCCCGGAAGATACAAGACCACAAAATCAAAACGGGAGAAAAACAGGGACCATCGAGCCTGTCTAGGATTCAGCCGCTTGGCCGAGGTAAATCAGATTCTTATGATCGGTCAGGACCACAACACGGTGTTTAGCTCCCTCAAGCCAATGTCGCCACTCTTCAAACGCCCACTTCATAGCCAACAACTCCCGATTGCCGACATCATAATTGCGTTCCGCAGGCGAAAACTTTCTGGAAAAAAAAGCACACGGTTTCATCAAAGAACCATCAGACTCCCTCTGAGACAAAACGGCCCCTGCCCCAATCTCAGAAGCGTCGACCTCAACCTGAAAAGGAAGAGAAACATCCGGCTGACGCAACACAGGGGCAGAAGTAAATCAGCATTTAAGCTCCTGAAAGGCCTCAACAGCCTCAGAGGACCAATTCGTTACATCAGCGCCTTTCTTCGTCAAATCAGTAAGGGGCTTAACCACACTGGAAAAGTTGGCAATGAAACGGCGATAGGAATTAGCAAAGCCCAAAAATTTTTGAGGACCCTTCACAGATGTGGGTTGGATCCAGTCATGAATAGCTCGGACCTTAACAGGATCCATTTCTATAGACGAGGGAGAAAAAATAAAACCCAAAAAAGAGACCTTCTGAACTCCGAATAGGCACTTAGACCCCTTCACAAATAAAGCATTATCACGAAGGATCTGGAACACCATCCTGACCAGCTTCACATGAGACTCCCAATCATCGGAAAAAATCAAAATATCATCCAAATATACGACCATGAATTTATCAAGATAATTGCGGAAAATATCATGCATGAAAGACTGGAACACAGATGGAGCATTAGAGAGCCCAAATGGCATCACAAGGTATTCAAAATGGCCTTCAGGCGTATTAAATGCAGTTTTCCATTCGTCACCCTGTTTAATACGGACAAGATTATATGCCCCTCGGAGGTCAATCTTAGTAAACCAACTAGCCCCCTTAATCTGAGCAAATAAATCAGTAAGCAAAGGCAAGGGGTATTGGAATTTGACCGTGATCTTATTAAGAAGACGATAATCAACACAGGGTCTCAAGGAGCCATCCTTCTTAGCAACAAAAAAGAAACCCGCTCCCAATGGTGACGAAGAGGGACGAATATGCCCCTTCTCCAAACACTCCTTAACATAACTCCGCATGGCGGCATGCTCTGGCACAGACAGATTGAAAAGTCGGCCCTTAGGGAACTTGCAACAAGGAATCAAGTTAATAGCACAATCACAGTCCCTGTGCGGAGGAAGGGAACTGGACTTGGGCTCATCAAATACATCCTGGAAATCCGACAAAAACTCAGGGACCTCAGAAGAGGGGGAAGAGGAAATTGACATCAAAGGAACGTCACTATGTACTCCTTGACAACCCCAACTAGTCACCGAAATAGTTTTCCAATCCAGCACCGGATTATGTTCCTGTAACCATGGAAATCCCAGTACAACAACATCATGCAGGTTATGCAACACTAGAAAACGGCAATCTTCCTGATGTGCAGGAGCCATGTACATAGACATCTGTGTCCAGTACTGAGGTTTATCCTTGGCCAAGGGTGTAGCATTAATACCCCTCAAAGGAATAGGGCTCTGCAAAGGCTGCAAGGAAAAACCACAGCGCCTGGCGAATTCTAAGTCCATTAAGTTCAGGGCAGCACCTGAATCCACAAATGCCATGACAGAAAAGGACGACAATGAGCAAATCAGGGTCACAGATAAGAGAAATTTAGGCTGTATAGTACTAATGGTAACAGACCTAGCGACTCTCTTAGTACGCTTAGGGCAATCAGAGATAACATGAGCCGAATCACCACAGTAAAAACACAGCCTATTCTGACGTCTGAATTCCTGCCGTTCTATTCTAGTCAAAATCCTATCACATTGCATAGGTTCAGGACTTTGCTCAGAGGATACTGCCATATGGTGCACAGCTTTGCGCTCGCGCAGACGCCGATCAATCTGAATGGCCAGAGACATAGATTAGCTCAAACCGGCAGGCGTAGGAAAGCCCACCATAACATCTTTAAGGGTTTCAGAAAGACCTTTTCTGAAAATAGCAGCCAGAGCCTCTTCATTCCATTTAGTGAGCACAGACCATTTTCTAAATTTCTGGCAGTATAACTCTGCCGCTTCCTGACCTTGACACAAGGCCAACAGGGTTTTTTCGGCATGATCCACAGAATTAGGTTCGTCATACAATAATCCGAGCGCTTGAAAAAAATGCATCTACATTCAATAATGCCGGATCCCCTGTTTCAAGAGAAAAAGCCCAGTCTTGAGGGTCACCACGCAGCAAGGATATGATGATTTTTACTTGCTGAATGGGATCACCAGAAGAACGGGGTTTCAAAGCAAAAAACAATTTGCAGTTATTTTTAAAGTTCAAAAACTTGGATCTGTCCCCAAAAAACAAATCAGGAGTAGGAATTCTAGGCTCTAAAGCCGGAGTCTGGACAACATAGTCCTGGATACTCTGTACTCTTGCAGCAAGTTGATCCACACGAGAAAACAAACCCTGAACATCCATGCCAAAGCATATATCCTGAACCACCCAGATATCAAGAGGGAAAAAAAGACAAACCAGAGCACAGTAAAAAAAAAATGGTTCAGAACTTTCTTTTACTTCTTTTGAGATGCATTTAATTCATTTTTGGCCACTTGTACTGTTATGATACGGTGGTCTAGGAGCAACATGGAACGAGCTCTGAAGGAAGTGGTAACTGTACTGACCGCAGTCCCTAAGCTCAACACAACACTAGAAGTAGCCGTGGAATGCTCCTAACTCTCCCTAGGCATCTCGTCACAGCCTAAGAGCTAACTACCCCTAAAGAAAGAAGCAGGAAAGCTATCTTGCCTCAGAGAAAATCCCCAAAGGATAGAATAGCCCCCCACAAGTAATGACTGTGAGTGGAGAGGGAAAAGACATACACAGAATGAAACCAGGATGAGCACAGGAGGCCAGTCTAGCTAAATAGATAGGACAGGATGGAATACTGTGCGGTCAGTATAAAACACTACAAAAATCCACGCAGAGTTTACAAAAAATCTCCACACCTGACTAAAGGTGTGGAGGGCAAATCTGCCTCCCAGAGCTTCCAGCAAGACAGAATTAATTCACACTGATAAGCTGGACAAACATAGAAAGCACAGAATGGATAAGTCCACAATCTATGGACAGAAAAGAGCAAGCAAAAACTTAGCTTTGCTGAACTGGTCAGGATAACAGGGAACTCCAAAGAGATGTGAATCCAACCAGGAACCATTTACAAGTGGCACTGGCTGAAGAAAGAGCCAGGCCTAAATAGCCGAGCAGAAGAGACGATAAATGGAGGCAGCTGATGACAGCTAACTCCAAGGAGCAGCCATACCACTAGAAACCACAAGAGGGAGCCCAAGAGCAGAACTCACAAAAGTGCCACTTACAACCACCGGAGGGAGCCCAAGAGCGGAATTCACAACAGTATATAGCAGCCCAGCCCACGTAGTATATAGCAGCCCAGCCCACGTAGTATATAGCAGCCCAGCCCACGTAGTATATAGCAACCCATATAGTATATAGCAGCCAACGTAGCATGCAGCAGCCCACATAGCATATAGCAGCCCATGTAGTATATAGCAGCCCTGCCCATGTAGTATATAGCAGCCCATGTAGTATATAGCAGCCCATGAAGTATATAGGAGCCCGCGTAGTATATAGCAGCCCACGTAGTATATAGCAGTCCACATAGTAAATAGCAGCCCAGCCCACGTAGTATATAGCAGCCCATGTAGTATATAGCAGCCCACGTAGCATATAGCAGCCCACGTAGCATATAGCAGCCCACGTAGCATATAGCAGCCCACGTAGTATATAACACAGCCCAACCAGTATATAAGAGCCCATACTGTTGTGAATTCTGTGGCTGAATTCACTCCTGTGGTCACAAGTGGTACTGCAGCTTCTGGGCTTCCTCCCTCAGGTGTTCTGGTGAGCTCGTTGGCTGCCTTGTTATTTAACTCCACCTGATTCTGTCTTCCTTGCTCCTTGTCAATGTTTCAGTGTTGGATCTGAGCTTCTGGATCTTTCCTGTGGCCTGCTGCTCTGCTTAGATAAGTGCTTCTTTGCTTTTGTTGCTGTTTTTTCTGTCCAGCTTATCTATTCGTTTTTGCTGGAAGCTCTGAGACGCAAAGGGTGTACCGCCGTGCCGTTAGTTCGGCACGGTGGGTCTTTTTACCCCCTTTGCGTGGTTTTTTGTTTTAGGGTTTTTTGTAGACTGCAAAGTTCTCTTTGCTATCCTCGCTCTATCTAGAATATCGGGCCTCACTTTGCTGAATCTATTTCATCCCTACGTTTTGTCTTTTCATCTTGCTAACAGTCATTATATGTGGGGGGCTGCCTTTTCCTTTGGGGTATTTCTCTGAGGCAAGTCAGGCTTGTATTTCTATCTTCAGGCTAGTCAGTTCCTCAGGCTGTGCCGAGTTGCATAGGTAGTGTAAGGCGCAATCCACAGCTGCCTTTAGTTGTGTTTAGGATAGGTTCAGGTATTGCGGTCTACAGAGATTCCACGTCTCAGAGCTCGTTCTATTGTTTTTGGGTTATTGTCAGATCACTGTATGTGCTCTGATTACTGGCACACTGTGTTACTGGATTGCCTACATAACAGTACAAGGAGCCAAACTAATGATTCTCAATAGAGGGAAAAAAGAAGTTCTGACATCATTTTTTTTTCTCAGCTGTGTGTTCAGTCTTTTTTTTCCCCTAGACATAAGGGGGCTTCAGGACACAGCTGTGGACATGGATATTCAGGCTCTGTGCTCTTCAATGGATAATCTCGTTATAAATGTACAAAAGATTCAAGATACAATTGATCAGAAATCTATGCTAGAACCAAGAATTCCTATTCCTGATTTGTTTTTTGGTGATAGAACTAAGTTTCTGAGCTTCAAAAATAATTGTAAGCTATTTCTGGCCTTGAAACCTCATTCTTCTGGTAATTCAGTTCAACAGGTTTTGATTATTATTTCTTTTTTGCGCGGCGACCCTCAGGACTGGGCATTTTCTCTTGCGCCAGGAGACCCTGCATTGAGTGGTGTCGATGCTTTTTTCCTGGCGCTCGGATTGCTGTACGATGAGCCTAATTCAGTGGATCAGGCTGAGAAAAATTTGCTGGCTTTGTGCCAGGGTCAGGATGATATAGAAGTATATTGTCAGAAATTTAGGAAGTGGTCAGTACTCACTCTGTGGAATGAATCTGCGCTGGCAGCTTTGTTCAGAAAGGGTCTCTCTGAGGCTCTTAAGGATGTCATGGTGGGTTTTCCTATGACTGCTGGTTTGAATGAGTCTATGTCTTTGGCCATTCAGATCGGTCGTCGCTTGCGCGAGCGTAAATCTGTGCACCATCTATTGGTATTGTCTGAGATTAAACCTGAGCCTATGCAGTGCGATAGGACTATGACCAGAGTTGAACGGCAAGAACACAGACGTCTGAATGGGCTGTGTTTCTACTGTGGTGATTCCACTCATGCTATTTCTGATTGTCCTAAGCGCACTAAGCGGTTCGATAGGTCTGCCGTCATTGGTACTGTACAGTCCAAATTCCTTCTGTCCATTACCTTGATATGCTCTTTGTCATCGTATTCTGTCATGGCGTTTGTGGATTCAGGCGCTGCCCTGAATCTGATGGATTTGGATTATGCTAAACGTTGTGGGTTTTTCTTGGAGCCTTTGCGGTGTCCTATTCCGTTGAGAGGAATTGATGCTACACCTTTGGCCAAGAATAAACCTCAGTACTGGGCCCAGCTGGCCATGTGCATGGCTCCTGCACATCAGGAAGTTATTCGCTTTCTGGTGCTACATAATCTGCATGATGTGGTCGTGTTGGGGTTGCCATGGCTACAAACCCATAATCCAGTATTGGATTGGAACTCTATGTCGGTATCCAGCTGGGGTTGTCAGGGGGTACATGGTGATGTTCCATTTTTGTCTATTTCGTCATCCACTCCTTCTGAGGTCCCAGAGTTCTTGTCTGATTATCAGGATGTATTTGAAGAGCCCAAGTCCGATGCCCTACCTCCGCATAGGGATTGTGATTGTGCTATCAATTTGATTCCTGGTAGTAAATTCCCTAAAGGTCGTTTATTTAATTTATCCGTGCCTGAACACACCGCTATGCGCAGTTATGTGAAGGAATCCCTGGAGAAGGGACATATTCGCCCATCGTCATCACCTCTGGGAGCAGGGTTCTTTTTTGTAGCCAAGAAGGATGGTTCGCTGAGACCGTGTATTGATTACCGCCTTCTTAATAAGATCACTGTTAAGTTTCAGTATCCCTTGCCATTGTTATCTGACTTGTTTGCTCGGATTAAGGGGGCTAGTTGGTTCACTAAGATAGATCTTCGTGGTGCGTATAATCTGGTGAGAATCAGGCAAGGAGATGAATGGAAAACGGCATTTAATACGCCCGAGGGTCATTTTGAGTATCTAGTGATGCCGTTCGGACTTGCCAATGCTCCATCTGTTTTTCAGTCTTTTATGCATGACATCTTCCATGAGTATCTGGATAAATTCCTGATTGTTTACTTGGATGACATTTTGATCTTCTCAGATGATTGGGAGTCTCATGTGAAGCAGGTCAGAATGGTTTTCCAGGTCCTGCGTGCTAATTCTTTGTTTGTGAAGGGATCAAATTGTCTCTTCGGTGTGCAGAAAGTTTCATTTTTGGTGTTCATCTTTTCCCCTTCTACTATCGAGATGGATCCAGTTAAGGTCCAAGCCATCCAGGATTGGATTCAGACGACATCTCTGAAAAGTCTGCAAAAGTTCCTGGGCTTTGCTAATTTTTATCGTCGCTTCATCTGTAATTTTTCTAGCATTGCCAAACCATTGACCGATTTGACCAAGAAGGGTGCTGATTTGGTTAATTGGTCTTCTGCTGCCGTGGAAGCTTTTCAGGAGTTGAAGCGTCGTTTTTTTTCTGCCCCTGTGTTGTGTCAACCAGATGTTTCTCTTCCGTTCCAGGTCGAGGTTGATGCTTCTGAGATTGGAGCAGGGGCGGTTTTGTCACAGAGAGGTTCTGGTTGCTCAGTGTTGAAACCATGTGCTTTCTTTTCCAGGAAGTTTTCTGCTGCTGAGCGTAATTATGATGTGGGCAACCGAGAGTTGCTGGCCATGAAGTGGGCATTCGAGGAGTGGCGGCATTGGCTTGAAGGAGCTAAGCATCGCGTGGTGGTATTGACTGATCATAAGAACCTTACTTATCTCGAGTCTGCCAAGCGCTTGAATCCTAGACAGGCCCGTTGGTCGTTATTTTTTGCTCGCTTCGATTTTGTGATTTCGTACCTTCCGGGCTCTAAAAATGTGAAAGCGGATGCTCTGTCTAGGAGTTTTGTGCCCGACTCTCCGGGTTTATCTGAGCCGGCGAGTATCCTTAAGGAAGGAGTCATTGTGTCTGCCATCTCCCCTGATTTGCGGCGAGTGTTGCAAAAATTTCAGGCTAATAAACCTGATCGTTGTCCGGCCGAGAAACTGTTCGTCCCTGATAGGTGGACTAGTAAAGTTATCTCTGAACTTCATTGTTCGGTGTTGGCTGGTCATCCAGGAATCTTTGGTACCAGAGAGTTAGTGGCTAGATCCTTCTGGTGGCCATCTCTGTCACGGGATGTACGTACTTTTGTGCAGTCCTGTGGGATTTGTGCTAGGGCTAAGCCCTGCTGTTCACGTGCCAGTGGGTTGCTTTTGCCCTTGCCGGTCCCGAAGAGGCCTTGGACACATATTTCGATGGATTTCATTTCTGACCTTCCCGTTTCTCAAAAGATGTCAGTCATTTGGGTGGTCTGTGATCGCTTTTCTAAAATGGTCCATCTGGTGCCCTTGGTTAAATTGCCTTCCTCCTCTGATTTGATGCCTTTGTTCTTCCAGCATGTGGTTCGTTTGCATGGCATTCCTGAGAATATTGTTTCTGACAGAGGTTCACAGTTTGTTTCAAGGTTCTGGCGAGCCTTTTGTGGTAGGATGGGCATTGACCTATCTTTTTCCTCGGCTTTCCATCCTCAGACTAATGGCCAGACCGAACGAACCAATCAGACCTTGGAAACATATCTGAGATGTTTTGTTTCTGCAGACCAGGATGATTGGGTGTCCTTTTTGCCGTTGGCTGAGTTCGCCCTTAATAATCGGGCCAGCTCGGCTACCTTGGTCTCTCCATTTTTCTGCAATTCTGGGTTCCATCCTTGTTTCTCTTCAGGACAGGTTGAGTCTTCGGACTGTCCTGGTGTGGATTCTGTGGTGGACAGGTTGCAGCAGATCTGGACTCAGGTAGTGGACAATTTGACCTTGTCCCAGGAGAAGGCTCAACTTTTCGCTAATCGCAGACGCCGTGTGGGTCCCCGACTTCGTGTTGGGGATCTGGTTTGGTTATCTTCTCGTCATATTCCTATGAAGGTTTCCTCTCCTAAATTTAAACCTCGTTTTATTGGTCCGTATAGGATTTCTGAGATTCTCAATCCTGTGTCCTTTCGTCTGACCCTCCCGGACTCCTTTTCCATACATAATGTATTCCATAGGTCGTTGTTGCGGAGATACGTGGCACCTATGGTTCCACCTGTTGAGCCTCCTGCCCCTGTTTTGGTGGAGGGGGAATTGGAGTATATTGTGGAGAAAATTTGGGATTCTCGTGTCTCTAGACGGAAACTCCAGTATCTGGTTAAATGGAAGGGTTATGCTCAGGAAGATAATTCCTGGGTTTTTGCCTCTGATGTCCATGCTCCAGATCTTGTTCGTGCCTTTCATGTGGCTCATCCTGGTCGGCCTGGGGGCTCTGGTGAGGGTTCGGTGACCCCTCCTCAAGGGGGGGTACTGTTGTGAATTCTGTGGCTGAATTCACTCCTGTGGTCACAAGTGGTACTGCAGCTTCTGGGCTTCCTCCCTCAGGTGTTCTGGTGAGCTCGTTGGCTGCCTTGTTATTTAACTCCACCTGATTCTGTCTTCCTTGCTCCTTGTCAATGTTCCAGTGTTGGATCTGAGCTTCTGGATCTTTCCTGTGGCCTGCTGCTCTGCTTAGATAAGTGCTTCTTTGCTTTTGTTGCTGTTTTTTCTGTCCAGCTTATCTATTCGTTTTTGCTGGAAGCTCTGAGACGCAAAGGGTGTACCGCCGTGCTGTTAGTTCGACACGGTGGGTCTTTTTGCCCCCTTTGCGTGGTTTTTTGTTTTAGGGTTTTTTGTAGACTGCAAAGTTCTCTTTGCTATCCTCGCTCTATCTAGAATATCGGGCCTCACTTTGCTGAATCTATTTCATCCCTACGTTTTGTCTTTTCATCTTGCTAACAGTCATTATATGTGGGGGGCTGCCTTTTCCTTTGGGGTATTTCTCTGAGGCAAGTCAGGCTTGTATTTCTATCTTCAGGCTAGTCAGTTCCTCAGGCTGTGCCGAGTTGCATAGGTAGTGTCAGGCGCAATCCACAGCTGCCTTTAGTTGTGTTTAGGATAGGTTCAGGTATTGCGGTCTACAGAGATTCCACGTCTCAGAGCTCGTTCTATTGTTTTTGGGTTATTGTCAGATCACTGTATGTGCTCTGATTACTGGCACACTGTGTTACTGGATTGCCTACATAACACCATACCTTGTCCTCCCAGCCAGGCTCTGCATCCCCCCCGCAATCCTTTGTTCCAGGTAGCAGGTGCTGCACACTTCCTGCTTGGCGAGTTGACGCTCGGCTCATTCTCCGGGCACTGGACGGTCGAAAGTCACTCTGCTCTGCGTATCCATGGCGACGGATTGTGGGCTGCAGTGCAAAAGTCCCAGAGCTCCGTGCTGCCTCCTCTCTTCTAGCATGCAGCTCGGACCGCAGATTCCTGCCTCAGGGGCCGCATGCGGGCAGCCTGCACCTAACGCCGGCCCTGAATGGGCCCCCCTGTCTCGCCAGGGCCCCGGCACTTGCCCGGGTATGCCGGGTGCTGACACTGGCCCTGATGTACCCTATGAATTTACATGGCAAAATTGTTACAATGTACCTTTTATTGTGACACAGATTCCATGGATGCTGATTGATAAAGCCCTCCTCCTCGTATAGAGCGCGAGACCCCTCAAAGATTATGCCCCCTCTCCCTACAGAGCACATTCCCCCTCACTGATTATTCCACCTCTCCTTGGAACCCTCAAATATTATGCTTATCCCCCTACAGTGGCCCTCCGCATGAAGATTCCCTGCACCTTCATTGTTAAAACTTATGCTCCCTACATTGCTCCAGGCTCCTCAAAATAATGCCCAAATTCTCTACAAAGCCTGTCCTGTCACTGATTTTTTAAACTCTCCCTCAAGAGAACCTAACCCCCACTTATTATGCCTCTTTTCCCTATAAAACACCTTACCTCTCAAAGTTTAGGTTTAATCCCATACAGATCTTGACTAGTGTTGAGCATTCCGATACCGCAAGTATCGGGTATCGGCCGATATTTGCGGTATCGGAATTCCGATACTGAATTCCGATACTTCCCGCGTATCGGATACCGGAATCGGAAGTTCCCAGAATTCAAATTGAACGCAGCAGCCAATGAGGAATGAATGAAAGTGTGGGCACATCCTGTTTAGCATGGTGGGCATGTAAGTACTGGCAAGGCTTGGATTGGCTGCTGAAATGATGTCACTCTGCACTATAAAAAAGCGCTGCCGCCATTTTGCGCTCACTCTGCTGTGATTTCAGTTAGGGACAGGACGCTGTGTTCTAACTGAGGGCCAGTTGAGCTAGCTAATTGCTTTATTTTCCTTTCCAAAGGCTAATTTAGCAAAACGCTGTGTGTTCTTCACTGTTCACCTTGCTCTTGCCTTGCAGCGCTGTTTTAACAGCGTTCTGCAAGGTCTCTGTGTGTGTGTGTGTGTGTGTGCAGCTCACTCTGTAGTCTGTGTGCAGCCATATACCCGGTTGTATTCAGCTCAGGGGGGGTTCACACTGCCTCACACAGTTGTTCTTTTTTGCTCTTAGTGCAGCCTGCTGCACATTTTTTCTCAAATTTCCTATTAGTGTTTTTCCACCAGTCTCCAGCTCTATTGTGGAAAAACACTACATAGGATAACCTAGAGGGGGGTTTTTGGGCCTTGCAGCGCCGTTTACGGCTGTCTGCACGGTCTCCGTGTGAGCCCAGCTCGCCCTGTAGTCTGTGTGCAGCCATAGCCGGTTGGATTCAGCTCAGGGTTCGTTACTGGCTCATACCTTGAGAAAAATTTTCCTTTTTTTCAAATAGTGCAGCCTGTTTAAAATTTGAAAAAAATAATTCCTATTAGTGTCTTTCCACTCGTATCCAGCTAAATAGTGGAAAAACACTATATAGGATAACCTAGAGGAGGGTTTTTTGGCCTTGCAGCGCCGTTTACGGCTGTCTGCACGGTCTCCGTGTGAGCCCAGCTCGCCCTGTAGTCTGTGTGCAGCCATAGCCGGTTGGATTCAGCTCAGGGTTCGTTACTGGCTCATACCTTGAGAAAAATTTTCCTTTTTTTCAAATAGTGCAGCCTGTTTAAAATTTGAAAAAAAAAAAAATTCCTATTAGTGTCTTTCCACCAGTCTCCAGCTCAATTGTGGAAAAACACTACATAGGATAACCTAGAGGTTTTTTTGGGGGCCTTGCAGCGCCGTTTACGGCTGTCTGCACGGTCTCTGTGTGAGCGCAGCTCGCCCTGTAGTCTGTGTGCAGCCATAGCCGGTTGGATTCAGCTCAGGGTGCGTTACTGCCTCATACCTTGAAAAACAATTTCCTTTTTTTCAAATAGTGCAGCCAGTTTAAAATTTGAAAAAAAAAATTCCTATTAGTGTCTTTCCACTTGTATCCAGCTAAATAGTGGAAAAACACTATATAGGATAACCTAGAGGAGGGTTTCTTGGCCTTGCAGCGCCGTTTACGGCTGTCTGCACGGTCTCCGTGTGATTTAAACTAGCTCTGTAGCCCGATCTGCACCAAAAAAAAGGTTAAGTTCACCAAACACAACTTACACTTGTGTAGGCCACATTTGAAAAATAATAAAGTTTAGTCCACAATTTACAACATTAGTGTTTCTTACACCTGTTAGGAGGAGCATTACAGGAATAAGCACACTAAGGCCTTAGTACTTTTCTGCTTATCTTTATCTGTCAACCAAGATGAAGAGGGCAGGGAGTAAGGCACGTGGGCGTGGGCGCGGAGCAGGGAGAGGAGCAGGGAGAGGACGTGGTGATTCTGTGCCTGCTGCGGGCGCCGGTGACTCGTCGTCACTCAGTTTCAGCAGGGAACAGTCCTTCATGCGCAGCTTTGTCGGAGAGCGCCGTGCACCGCTGCTGCGTGAAGACCAAATTGAAGCCGTTGTCGGGTGGATGGCAGCTAACGCCTCGGCATCGACTTCAGTTAGTGCCACATCCTCTCAGGCACAGAGCACTGGAGAGCAGCCATCTGTCTCTTCACCACCTGCCAAATTGGCCAGGCAGTCAGAGAGCCCAGGACAGGAGCCGTCTCTACTTCTGTTCTCTGAATCTCTTGGCTTGGAAACAGGGGGCCAGCCAAGCAGCATTGGAGAAATGGAAGAAGAGGCAGTGTGCAGTGATGCCCAACACCTTTTTCTCTCTGACTCTGAAGAGGCAGGTGGGCCAGTGCCTCCGGTGACCACAGCGCAGTACGCATCTGATGATGAAACTCAGGTGCCGCTTTCTCGTGCGTACTTTGCTGCTGAGACTACCCAGGAGGAGCAGTTGGTGGCAGAGGGTAGTGGAGATGATGAGGTCCTTGACCCATCGTGGCGTGAGGAACAGGAAGGTGGTGGGAGCAGCTCAGAGGAAGAGCTTCCTCTTACGGGCCAAAGAGGGAGAGGGAGGGGGAAGACTGCGGAGCCTGTAGCCTCCACTTTGGCACCCGTTAGGAGCCTGTCTCTTTCCAAAGCCAAAAAGGGCGCTCCCAAGACTTGCAGTGCCTGGTCCTTTTTTGACACAGTTGCAGATGACATTTGTTTTGTCAAATGCAAGCTGTGTCATCATAAAGTAAAAAGAGGGAAAAATGTCAGCAACCTCAATACCACAAATATGTGGAAACATGTGCGGACCAGGCACGCGGTGGAGTTACAGAAACACACTGAAGATGTAGGCCAACCAACAGCGGCAGCTACCACCTCTTCAGCTCGTGTTGCCTCTTCCTCCAGCTCACGCACAGCTGGTTTGGCTTCCTCCCAGAGACCTTGTGTAATTCCACCCACAGCACCACCTTCCCAGTCATCCTCACACTCCCAGTCTACTCTACAGCCATCGGTAGTACAGGCATGGGAGAAAAGGCGGGCATTCTCGGCCAACCACCCCCGAGCACAGGCTCTGAATGCAGGCATTGCCAAACTGTTGTCCCTGGAAATGCTCTCGTTCAGGCTGGTGGAGACTGACAGCTTCCGTGACTTGATGGCATTGGCAGTCCCACAGTACAAGGTGCCCAGCCGCTTTTACTTCAGCAGGCAGGCTGTCCCTGCCCTGCACAGGCATGTTGAGGCAAACATAAAACATGCGCTACTGAACGCCGTCAGTAGCAAGGTCCACCTCACCACCGATGCGTGGACCAGTCAGCATGGACAGGGGCGATATGTTTCCCTCACTGCCCATTGGGTTAATGTTGTTGAGCCAGGTACAGATCGTGCGAGTGGTGCAGGACGTGTCCTGCCCACTCCAAGGATTGCAGGAATCCAGTCTGTACGCATCGACTCCTCCTCTTACACCAGTTCCTCTGATTCCTCTCTGCAGGATCCGTCACAGTCCACCCCCACATGGACCCGTGAACGTTTACCTATGACCGACATGAGCACAGCCGTGGCCAAACGTCAGCAGGCCGTCTTGAAACTAGTTTCATTGGGGCATCGAAGCCACACAGCGCAGGAGCTCTGGAATGCCATAAAGCAGGAGAGCGATGTGTGGTTACTGCCAGCGAATCTCCAGCCAGGCATGGTAGTGTGTGACAATGGCCGAAATCTGGTGGCAGCTTTGGCCCTTGGCAACCTCACTCACATCCCATGTCTGGCACATGTGCTCAATTTGGTTGTGCAGAGTTTTCTGAGGGACTATCCGGATCTTGATGCCCTGCTGCACAAGGTCCGCCTAGAGTGTGCTCACTTGCGGCGTTCCAGCTTGGCCAGATCCCGCATTGCTGCTCTGCAGCGCCGATTCCGCCTTCCGGAACACCGCATCATATGTGACCTACCTACCCGGTGGAATTCCACGTTACATATGTTGGAGCGGTTGTGTGAGCAGCAGCAAGCAGTTATGGAGTACCAGCTGCATCAGGCGCAAAGAAGTCGCAGTCAGCGCCGATCAGACTTCACAACCACAGAGTGGGCCACTATGAAGGACGTCTGCCAGGTTTTGCGTCCTTTTGATTATTCCACGCGGATGGCAAGTGCAGATGATGCACTAGTCAGCATGACTGTCCCCCTTATCTGCCTGCTTCAGCAAACTTTGCAAGGGTTAAGGGATGATGTGGTGGAAGAGGTGGAGGATGAGGAGTCACCTTTTCCATCAGCTTCTGGAGAGTCAGCGCCACGTGGTTCCTCACAAAGGGGTACGCAGGGGCCAATTTGTGAGGAGGATGAGGAGGAGTCAATGGAGGAGGAAGAGCTCCGTCCAGAGGAGGGAGCGACACAATTGTCCAGTGGTCAGTGTGTACAGCGAGGGTGGGGTGATGACGAGCGGGCAGAGATCATGTCTCAAGCAGGGGACAGCGTTTCTGGGCCGGTTGGCACTCTGCAGCACATGGTGGATTTCATGCTGCAGTGCCTGAGAAACGACCGCCGCATCGACCACATTCTCAACATGCCTGATTATTGGGTGTTCACCCTCCTCGATCCTCGCTACCGGGACAACGTCCAAAACCTCATCCCTGCGTTGACCCGGGAGCGTAAATTGCGGGAGTACCACGACACACTGGTGAATTCCATCATCTTCTCCTGTCCAACTGAGAGGAGTGCTGCTAGTGCTTTACAAAGCAGCTCAGTGCGTCGAGGCAGTGGGGGAGGCTCTGCCCAAAGAGGGAGCAGAAGCAGTGCCTCTGCCCAAGGCAAGCCCAGTATGGCACAACTCTGGCACACTTTTGTGTGCCCGCCCCAAATGTCTACACCATCACCGGCGGCTCCAGTCAGCAGGAGGCAACGGTTCCGTCAGATGGTGACAGACTACATGGCTTGCCCTCTTACTGTACTCCCAGACGGCTCTTCCCCGTTCAAGTTTTGGGTCTCTAAGCTGGATACATGGCCAGAGCTAAGCCAGTATGCATTGGAGGTGCTGGCTTGCCCTGCGGCTAGTGTCTTATCGGAACGTGTCTTTAGTGCCGCAGGTGGTGTACTAACAGACCGTCGCATGCGACTATCCTCCGATAACGTTGACCGGCTTACTTTCCTGAAAATGAACCAGGCCTGGATCTCGCAGGAATTTGCCACTCCTCTGCCTGATTAAGTAATTGGGTGTCATCCAGGTCTCCTGCTGTGTTCATCTTTCTACCACCTGAACTGCTATTCCTGGGCTCCAACACCGCCAGTTGCGGCTCAGAAGTGCAGGCTGCACAGTAAAAACATACGACCCAGTGTTATTGGGTTTCAGTAACGTCAGCTGATCCCCAGCTGTGTAGCCGGCAATGTGTCCTGCGACCGCCACGCTGGCACAACAACCTAAATGTAAGGGAACCTCTCCCCCCCCCCCCCCCCCGTCGTTTGTTACTGAAAGAGCCATCTTGTGCAGCAGTAATGCTGCGCAAGGAAAAAGTAGCTCTTTTTTTTTAGCTCTTTGCACACGCAGAACTTAACACTTATAAAATGTGTTCACTGATACCGTTATACCGTCCCGGAGCTGGGACTTTCCTTCGTAATGTGACGCAGCACAGCCGTCATTCCTACCCCCTTGGTGCCATGCGCTGCCTCCTCAGCGTTGTTTTAAGCTGTCACGGAGCCTGCGCTGTTCTGTTATCCCTTGGGCATGCCCTATTTGCGCTGCCTGTCTTCTGACATAATTTGGTGTCAGGCTGGCTGCGCCTGTGCGGCCGCGGTGCCCGAGATCCCGCCTCGCAGTGTCTTCTGATTGAGTCACACTGCGGGCCTGGGATCCATGGGCATGCGCAGTGCATATCTTCCCCTCGGGCTCTCGCTCATTTCCCTCCGCCTTCTTTAGACTGTGCGCCGTCAGCTGATCCCTAGCATGCCACGGCCGTGACACCGCACAGTCTGAAGAAGAGGGAAGGAGGGGAGTGAGAGTCGAGGTTATGCACTGTGCATGCCCATGGTTCCAAGGCCCGCAGTGGGATTACGTTAGATGAGACTGCGAGGTGGGATCTGGAGCAGCGTGGACGCACAGGCACTGACAGCCTGACACCAAATTATGTCAGAAGACAGGCAGCGCTAATTGGGCATGGCCAAGGGCTAACAGAACAGCGCAGGCTCCGTGGCAGCTTAAAACAACGCTGAGGAGGCAGCGCACGGCATCAAGGGGATAGGAATGACAGCTGTGCTGTGTCCCATTACGAAGGAAATTCGCACCTCCGGAACGGTTTAACGGTATAAAGGGACACATTTTTAGTGTTTACTTCGGTGTTTGCAAGGAGCATAATTAAAAGAGCAACCTTTTCCTTTTGCATCCTTAGTGCTGCACAACATGGCTCTTTCAGCTACAAACGTCTTGGGGGGGGGGGGTTAAAGGTTTCCTTTCAACTTGCTCCAATCAGGCTTCGGCCTACACTCTGTTCCTCTGCTCCTCCTGCTGTCCCTGGGCTCTAACACCGCCAGTTGGTGCCTGGAAGTGCTGTGTGCACAGTCAACAGTCGCTCCTCTGTTATTGGGGTTCAGTAACGTCAGCTGATCCCCAGCTGTGTGTGCGGCAATACCTCCAATCTGCTCCTCCTGCTGTCCCTGGGCTCTAACACCGCCAGTTGGTGCCTGGAAGTGCTGTGTGAACAGTCAACAGACGCTCCTCTGTTATTGGGGTTCAGTAACGTCAGCTGATCCCCAGCTGTGTGTGCGGCAATACCTCCAATCTGCTCCTCCTGCTGTCCCTGGGCTCTAACACCGCCAGTTGGTGCCTGGAAGTGCTGTGTGCACAGTCAACAGTCGCTCCTCTGTTATTGGGGTTCAGTAACGTCAGCTGATCCCCAGCTGTGTATCCGGCAACGTGTCATGCGACCGCCACGCTGGCACAACTAAAATGTAAGGGGACCTGTCCCCCCCCCCCCTAGGCGTTTGTTACTGAAAGAGCCACCATGTGCAGCACTAATACTGCACAAGGGAAAGGTCGCTCTTGAAATTATGCTCCTTGCAAACGCTGAACTACACACTCATGTAATGTGTCCCCTCACACCGTCCAACCGTCCCGGAGGTGGGACTTTCCTTTGTAATGTGACGCAGCACAGCCGTCATTGCTACCCCCTTGGCACCGTGCGCTGCCTCCTTAGCGTTGTTTGATTCCGTCATGGACCCTGCGCTGTTATGTTATCCCTTGGCCATGCACAGTTTGCGCTGCCCGTCCTCTGACATCATTTGTTGTCGTCCTGGCTGCGCCTGTGCGTCCACGCTGCCCGAAATCACACCTCGCAGTGTCGTCTAATGTGATCCCACAGTGGGCCTGGTATCCATGGCCATGCGCAGTGCATATACTAGCCTCTCACTCCCCTTCTTCACGCTTCTTCAGACTAGGCGGCGTCAGCTGATCCCTAATAGCATGCCACGGCCGTGACGCCGCACAGTCTGAAGAAGCAGGAAGGAGGTGAGTGAGAGGCGATGATATGCACTGCGCATGCCCATGGATCCCTGGCCCGCAGTGGGACTACATTAGATGACACTGCAAGGTTGGATCTCGGGCAGCTTGGACGCACAGGCACTGCCAGCCTGACACCTACATGATGTCAGAAGACGGGCACCGCTAACTGTGCATGGCCAAGGGATAACATTACAGTGCGGGCTCCGTGACAGAACCAAACAACGTTGAGGAGGTGGTGCCCGGCACCAAGGGGGTTGGAATGACGGCTGTGCTGTGTCACATTACAAAGGAAAGTCCCACTTCCGGGATGGTTTGACGGTGTGAGGGGACACATTATATGAGTGTGTACTTCAGCGTTTGCAAGGAGCATAATTTTCGGAGCCACCATTTTCCATGTGCAGTATTACTGCTGTACAAGATGGCTCTTTCAGCAACAAATGCCTGGGGGGGGGGGTTAAAGGTTCCCTTTCAACTTGCTCCACTGCAGGCTTCGGCCTACACTCTGCTCCTCTTTGATTCCCTGGGTTTCAACACTGTCAGTTGCCACCTGGAAGTGTTGTCTACACAGAAAAAAACACTAGGTGATGTGTCAGTGGGGTTCAGCACCGCCAGCTGTTCCCCTGCTGTGTAGTCGGCAACGTGTCCAGCACAAGCCACGCTGGCACAACAGAACAAAAGCTGCCACCAGTGCAGGCTTCGGCCTACACTCTGCTCCTCTCCTCCTCCTGCTGACCCTGGGCTCAAACACCGCTAGTTTTTGCCCGGAAGTGCTAGCTGCACAGAGAAAAACACCAGCCAATGTGTTAGTGGGGTTCAGCAACGCCAGCTGTTCCCCTGCTGTGTAGCCGGCAACGTGACCTGCAAACGCCATGCAGGCACAGGAACTGAAATTAAAAGGGAACCTGGCCCCACCCCCCAGGTGTTTCTATGTATAACAGCCACCTAGTACAGCAGTACTGCTGCATTTGTACAAGGTGGCTGACTTTTTCTCCTTGCCCACGTGGAACTCAACACGTACAAAATGTGTCTCATTGAGACCATTCCACTGTCCCTGAGGTGTGACTTTCCTTTGTAATGATACGCAGCACCCCCCTTGGTAGCGTTTCCCGTCTTTTGTCATCATGGTTAGCTGGCTGCGCCTGTGCATCCGCCCTGCTAGAAACAACGCCCCTCGTTGTCATATTTATTTTGTCAGCGAGGGTGTGGTTTATGGGCACGAGCAGTGCATATGTTCGCCTGTCTTAACTCATCTCCTTCCGCCTTCTTCAGACTGTGCGGCCTCCTGGCCGTGGTAGGCGATAAGGGATCAGCTGAGGCCGCCCAGTCTGGAGCAGGTGTAAGGACATGTGTAAGCGGCAAACCTATTTACTGCACAAGGCCACGAATCCCAGCCACGCAGTGTGATTTTTTGAAAACACACTGTGGGTCTGGGATTCATGTCCATCGCTAACCGCAACGGCCGACATGAAATGAGGTCAGAAGACAGGAAGCGCTCACAGCGCATGGCCAAGGGATCACAATAGCGCAGACTCCTGTACAGCAAATAACAACGCTCAGGAATCTGCGCCCAGTACCTAGGTGCAAATTTTGACACCTGTGCTGCGTCTCGTTAAAAAGACAAGTCACGCCTCCACAACTGTTTGACAGTATAATGGGCTAAATAGTGTACGTGTTTTAGTCAGCGTGTGCAAGGAGCAAAACAAATAGAGCAACCTTTTACTTGTGCAGCATTAATGCTGCACAAGGTGTGGCTCTTGTACCTTGCAACACCTGAGGGGGGGGTTAAAGGTAACCTTTGAAATTGGTTCAACTAGGCTTCGGCCTACACTCTGCTCCTCTACTCCTCCTGCTGACCCTGGGCTCAAACACCGCTAGTTTTTGCCCGGAAATGCTAGCTGCACAGAGAAAAACACCAGCCAATGTGTTAGTGGGGTTCAGCACCGCCTGCTGTTCCCCTGCTGTGTAGTCGGCAACGTGTCCAGCACAAGCCACGCTGGCACAACAGAACAAAAGCTGCCACCAGTGCAGGCTTCGGCCTACACTTTGCTCCTCTCCTCCTCCTGCTGACCCTGGGCTCAAACAACGCCAGTTTCTGCCCGGACATGCTAGCTGCACAGAGAAAAACACCAGCCAATGTGTTAGTGGGGTTCAGCACCGCCTGCTGTTCCCCCGCTGTGTAGCCGGCATCGTGTCCAGCACAAGCCACGCTGGCACAACCGACCAAAAGCTGCCACCAGTGCAGGCTTCGGCCTACACTTTGCTCCTCTCCTCCTCCTCCTGCTGACCCTGGGCTCTAACACCGCTAGTTTTTGCCCGGACATGCAATCTGCACAGAGAAAAACACCAGTCAATGTGTCAGTGGGGTTCAGCAACGCCAGCTGTTCCCCTGCTGTGTAGCTTGCAACGTGACCTGCAAACGCCACGCAGGCACATGAACTGAAATGGAAGGGAGCCTGCCCCCCACCCCCCCAGGTGTTTCTATGTATAACAGCCACCTTGTACAGCAGTACTGCTGCATTTGTACAAGGTGGCTGACTTTTTCTCCTTGCACACGTGGAACTCAACAAGTACAAAATGTGTCTCATTACAGACCATTACAATGTCCCTGAGGTGTGACTTTCCTTTGTAATGACACGCAGCACCCCCATTGTTAGCGCTGCCCGTCTCCTGACATCATTGGTTGGCTGGCTGTGCCTGTGCGTCCCCCCTGCCCGACACAACGCCCCCCGTTGTCTCATATATTTTGACTGCGAGGGTGTGATTGATGGGCACGAGCAGTGCATATGTTCCCCTGTTTTCACTCCCCTCCTTCCGCCTTCTTCTGACTGTGCGGCCTCATGGCCGCGGCATGCGATAAGGGATCAGCTGAGGCCGCCCAGTCTGAAGCAGGTGTAAGGACATGTGTGAGCGGCGAACATATTTACTGCACAAGGCCACGAATCCCAGCACCGCAGTGTGACTTTAGGAAAAGCCACTGTGGGTCTGGGATTTATGGCCATCGTTAACCGCACCGGCCAACATGAAATGAGGTCATGAGACGGCCTGCACTAACAGGGTATTGCCAAGGGATAACACAAGAGCGCAGTTTCCTGTACTGCAAATAACAACGGTAAGGAATCTGCGCACAGCACCTAGGTGTAAATTTGTACACCTGTGCTGCGTCTCCTTAAAAAGACTAGTAGTCACGCCTCCACTACTGTTTGACAGTATAATGGGCTAAATAGTGTACGTGTTTAATTCAGCGTGTGCAAGGAGCAAAATTAAATAGAGCAACCTTTGACTTGTGCATCATTAATGCTGTTCAAGGTGTGGCTCTTGTACCTTGCAACACCTGAGGGGGGGGTTAAAGGTAACCTTTGAAATTGGTTCAACTAGGCTTCGGCCTACACTCTGCTCCTCTACTCCTCCTGCTGACCCTGGGCTCAAACACCGCTAGTTTTTGCCCGGAAATGCTAGCTGCACAGAGAAAAACACCAGCCAATGTGTTAGTGGGGTTCAGCACCGCCAGCTGTTCCCCTGCTGTGTAGTCGGCAACGTGTCCAGCACAAGCCACGCTGGCACAACAGAACAAAAGCTGCCACCAGTGCAGGCTTCGGCCTACACTTTGCTCCTCTCCTCCTCCTGCTGACCCTGGGCTCAAACAACGCCAGTTTCTGCCCGGACATGCTAGCTGCACAGAGAAAAACACCAGCCAATGTGTTAGTGGGGTTCAGCACCGCCTGCTGTTCCCCCGCTGTGTAGCCGGCATCGTGTCCAGCACAAGCCACGCTGGCACAACCGACCAAAAGCTGCCACCAGTGCAGGCTTCGGCCTACACTTTGCTCCTCTCCTCCTCCTCCTGCTGACCCTGGGCTCTAACACCGCTAGTTTTTGCCCGGACATGCAATCTGCACAGAGAAAAACACCAGTCAATGTGTCAGTGGGGTTCAGCAACGCCAGCTGTTCCCCTGCTGTGTAGCTTGCAACGTGACCTGCAAACGCCACGCAGGCACATGAACTGAAATGGAAGGGAGCCTGCCCCCCACCCCCCCAGGTGTTTCTATGTATAACAGCCACCTTGTACAGCAGTACTGCTGCATTTGTACAAGGTGGCTGACTTTTTCTCCTTGCACACGTGGAACTCAACAAGTACAAAATGTGTCTCATTACAGACCATTACAATGTCCCTGAGGTGTGACTTTCCTTTGTAATGACACGCAGCACCCCCATTGTTAGCGCTGCCCGTCTCCTGACATCATTGGTTGGCTGGCTGTGCCTGTGCGTCCCCCCTGCCCGACACAACGCCCCCCGTTGTCTCATATATTTTGACTGCGAGGGTGTGATTGATGGGCACGAGCAGTGCATATGTTCCCCTGTTTTCACTCCCCTCCTTCCGCCTTCTTCTGACTGTGCGGCCTCATGGCCGCGGCATGCGATAAGGGATCAGCTGAGGCCGCCCAGTCTGAAGCAGGTGTAAGGACATGTGTGAGCGGCGAACATATTTACTGCACAAGGCCACGAATCCCAGCACCGCAGTGTGACTTTAGGAAAAGCCACTGTGGGTCTGGGATTTATGGCCATCGTTAACCGCACCGGCCAACATGAAATGAGGTCATGAGACGGCCTGCACTAACAGGGTATTGCCAAGGGATAACACAAGAGCGCAGTTTCCTGTACTGCAAATAACAACGGTAAGGAATCTGCGCACAGCACCTAGGTGTAAATTTGTACACCTGTGCTGCGTCTCCTTAAAAAGACTAGTAGTCACGCCTCCACTACTGTTTGACAGTATAATGGGCTAAATAGTGTACGTGTTTAATTCAGCGTGTGCAAGGAGCAAAATTAAATAGAGCAACCTTTGACTTGTGCATCATTAATGCTGTTCAAGGTGTGGCTCTTGTACCTTGCAACACCTGAGGGGGGGGTTAAAGGTAACCTTTGAAATTGGTTCAACTAGGCTTCGGCCTACACTCTGCTCCTCTACTCCTCCTGCTGACCCTGGGCTCAAACACCGCTAGTTTTTGCCCGGAAATGCTAGCTGCACAGAGAAAAACACCAGCCAATGTGTTAGTGGGGTTCAGCACCGCCAGCTGTTCCCCTGCTGTGTAGTCGGCAACGTGTCCAGCACAAGCCACGCTGGCACAACAGAACAAAAGCTGCCACCAGTGCAGGCTTCGGCCTACACTTTGCTCCTCTCCTCCTCCTCCTGCTGACCCTGGGCTCAAACAACGCCAGTTTCTGCCCGGACATGCTAGCTGCACAGAGAAAAACACCAGCCAATGTGTTAGTGGGGTTCAGCACCGCCAGCTGTTCCCCCGCTGTGTAGCCGGCATCGTGTCCAGCACAAGCCACGCTGGCACAACCGACCAAAAGCTGCCACCAGTGCAGGCTTCATCCTACACTTTGCTCCTCTCCTCCTCCTCCTGCTGACCCTGGGCTCTAACACCGCTAGTTTTTGCCCGGACATGCAATCTGCACAGAGAAAAACACCAGTCAATGTGTCAGTGGGGTTCAGCAACGCCAGCTGTTCCCCTGCTGTGTAGCTTGCAACGTGACCTGCAAACGCCACGCAGGCACATGAACTGAAATTGAAGGGAGCCTGCCCCCCACCCCCCCAGGTGTTTCTATGTATAACAGCCACCTTGTACAGCAGTACTGCTGCATTTGTACAAGGTGGCTGACTTTTTCTCCTTGCACACGTGGAACTCAACAAGTACAAAATGTGTCTCATTACAGACCATTACAATGTCCCTGAGGTGTGACTTTCCTTTTTAATGACACGCAGCACCCCCATTGTTAGCGCTGCCCGTCTCCTGACATCATTGGTTGGCTGGCTGTGCCTGTGCGTCCCCCCTGCCCGACACAACGCCCCCCGTTGTCTCATATATTTTGACTGCGAGGGTGTGATTGATGGGCACGAGCAGTGCATATGTTCCCCTGTTTTCACTCCCCTCCTTCCGCCTTCTTCTGACTGTGCGGCCTCATGGCCGCGGCATGCGATAAGGGATCAGCTGAGGCCGCCCAGTCTGAAGCAGGTGTAAGGACATGTGTGAGCGGCGAACATATTTACTGCACAAGGCCACGAATCCCAGCACCGCAGTGTGACTTTAGGAAAAGCCACTGTGGGTCTGGGATTTATGGCCATCGTTAACCGCACCGGCCAACATGAAATGAGGTCATGAGACGGCCTGCACTAACAGGGTATTGCCAAGGGATAACACAAGAGCGCAGTTTCCTGTACTGCAAATAACAACGGTAAGGAATCTGCGCACAGCACCTAGGTGTAAATTTGTACACCTGTGCTGCGTCTCCTTAAAAAGACTAGTAGTCACGCCTCCACTACTGTTTGACAGTATAATGGGCTAAATAGTGTACGTGTTTAATTCAGCGTGTGCAAGGAGCAAAATTAAATAGAGCAACCTTTGACTTGTGCATCAATAATGCTGTTCAAGGTGTGGCTCTTGTACCTTGCAACACCTGAGGGGGGGGTTAAAGGTAACCTTTGAAATTGGTTCAACTAGGCTTTGGCCAACACTCTGCTCCTCTACTCCTCCTGCTGACCCTGGGCTCAAACACCGCTAGTTTTTGCCCGGAAATGCTAGCTGCACAGAGAAAAACACCAGCCAATGTGTTAGTGGGGTTCAGCACCGCCAGCTGTTCCCCTGCTGTGTAGTCGGCAACGTGTCCAGCACAAGCCACGCTGGCACAACAGAACAAAAGCTGCCACCAGTGCAGGCTTCGGCCTACACTTTGCTCCTCTCCTCCTCCTGCTGACCCTGGGCTCAAACAACGCCAGTTTCTGCCCGGACATGCTAGCTGCACAGAGAAAAACACCAGCCAATGTGTTAGTGGGGTTCAGCACCGCCAGCTGTTCCCCTGCTGTGCAGCTTGCAACGTGACCTGCAAACGCCACGCAGGCACATGAACTGAAATTGAAGGGAGCCTGGCCCCCACCCCCAGGTGTTTCTATGTATAACAGCCACCTTGTACAGCAGTACTGCTGCATTTGTACAAGGTGGCTGATGTTTTCTCCTTGCCCACGTGGAACTCAACACGTACAAAATGTGTCTCTTTGAGACCATTCCACTGTCCCTGAGGTGTGACTTTCCTTTCTAATGATACGCAGCACCCCCCTTGGTAGCGCTTCCCGTCTTCTGACATCATTGGTTGGCTACTTGCGCCTGTTCGTCCGCCCTGCCTGAATAAAATGCTCCTCGTTGTCTTAATTATTTTGACTGCGAGGGTGTGATTGATGGGCACGAGCAGTGCATATCTTCGCCTGTCTTAACTCATCTCCTTCCGCCTTCTTCAGACTGTGCAGCCTCATGGCCGCGGCATGCGAGAAGGGATCAGCAGAGGCCGCCCAGTCTGAAGCAGGTGTAAGGACGTGTGTGAGCGGCCAAAATATTTACTGCTCAAGGCCACGAATCCCAGCACCGCAGTGTGGCTTTATGAAAAGACACTGTGGGTCTGGGATTTATGGCCATCGTTAACCGCACCGGCCAACATGAAATGAGGTCATAAGATGGGCAGCGCTAACAGGGCATTGCCAAGGGATAACACAAGAGCGCAGACTCCTGTACAGCAAATAACAACGCTCAGGAAGCTGCGCCAAGCACCAAGGCGTTATTTTGGACACCTGTGCTGCGTCTCATCAAAAAACCAAGTCACGCATCCACTACAGTTTGACTGTAGAATGGGGTAAATTGTGTATGTCTTTCATTCAGCGTGTGCAAGTAGACAAATTAATAGAGCAACCTTTCACTTGTGCAGCATTAATACTGCACAAGGTGTGTCTCTTGTACTTTGTAACACCTGAGGGGGGGGTTAAAGGTTTCCTTTGAAATTGGTTCAACTAGGCTTCGGCCTACACTCTGCTCCTCTCCTCCTCCTCCTGCTTCAACACGGGCTCTAACATCGCTAGTTTTTGCCCGCAAGTGCTAGCTGCACAGATAAAAACACACGCCATTGTGTTAGTGGGGTTCAGCAACGCCAGCTGTTCCCCCAGTGTGTAGCCGGCAAAGTGTCCTGCAAACGCAACGCAGACACAAAGCTGCCTCCAGTGCAGGCTTCGGCCTACACTCATCTCCCCCTGCTTACCCTTTGCTCCAACACCGCTAGTTGGGGCTCTAGGAAGACAATCTTTAATAGGCAAGGCAACGCATCCGGGTTCCAGCACCGCCAGCTGGTTCTCGGCAGTGTTCTTGTCACAGGTACTCCCTCGTGCCAAGCCTGGTTTCAGCACCGTCAGCTGTTTCCGGGTTGTGTCAACTTCACTGAGACGCCTATGCTTGCCCCGTCGTGGGGCGGTCGAGTTAGCCAACTCCAGGGTGCCTCCAGTTTAGGAGCTTCCTATGTGGGCTGCGTGAACTGGTAGTCAAGGCTGGTTCTGTAGTGCCAGTAGGCCCAGCTCCCCCTGTAGGACTGTTGGGGTTCGGTAACTGCGGCTGCCTCGCGGCCTAGCTGTTCTCTCCTCTCCTGTGGGCCTTCGGGTCCACCACCTGGTTCCAGCACCGTCAGCTGGTTCCGGGCCGAGCCTTTGGCTTAGGTGCCTCCTCCTGGGTATCCGAGTTCCGCCAACGCCAGGCGGTCCTTGGTAGTGCTTTTAAGCGCGGGCACCTACAGCTTAGTAACCGGGTTCCAGCACCGTCAGCTGGTCCTCGGTCGTGCCATTGGCTCTTGCACACTGGGGCAACGCATCCGGGTTCCAGCACCGCCAGCTGGTTCTCGGCAGTGTTCTTGTCACAGGTACTCCCTCGTGCCAAGCCTGGTTTCAGCACCGTCAGCTGTTTCCGGGTTGTGTCAACTTCACTGAGACGCCTATGCTTGCCCCGTCGTGGGGCGGTCGAGTTAGCCAACTCCAGGGTGCCTCCAGTTTAGGAGCTTCCTATGTGGGCTGCGTGAACTGGTAGTCAAGGCTGGTTCTGTAGTGCCAGTAGGCCCAGCTCCCCCTGTAGGACTGTTGGGGTTCGGTAACTGCGGCTGCCTCGCGGCCTAGCTGTTCTCTCCTCTCCTGTGGGCCTTCGGGTCCACCACCTGGTTCCAGCACCGTCAGCTGGTTCCGGGCCGAGCCTTTGGCTTAGGTGCCTCCTCCTGGGTATCCGAGTTCCGCCAACGCCAGGCGGTCCTTGGTAGTGCTTTTAAGCGCGGGCACCTACAGCTTAGTAACCGGGTTCCAGCACCGTCAGCTGGTCCTCGGTCGTGCCATTGGCTCTTGCACACTGGGGCAACGCATCCGGGTTCCAGCACCGCCAGCTGGTTCTCGGCAGTGTTCTTGTCACAGGTACTCCCTCGTGCCAAGCCTGGTTTCAGCACCGTCAGCTGTTTCCGGGTTGTGTCAACTTCACTGAGACGCCTATGCTTGCCCCGTCGTGGGGCGGTCGAGTTAGCCAACTCCAGGGTGCCTCCAGTTTAGGAGCTTCCTATGTGGGCTGCGTGAACTGGTAGTCAAGGCTGGTTCTGTAGTGCCAGTAGGCCCAGCTCCCCCTGTAGGACTGTTGGGGTTCGGTAACTGCGGCTGCCTCGCGGCCTAGCTGTTCTCTCCTCTCCTGTGGGCCTTGGGGTCCACCACCTGGTTCCAGCACCGTCAGCTGGTTCCGGGCCGAGCCTTTGGCTTAGGTGCCTCCTCCTGGGTATCCGAGTTCCGCCAACGCCAGGCGGTCCTTGGTAGTGCTTTTAAGCGCGGGCACCTACAGCTTAGTAACCGGGTTCCAGCACCGTCAGCTGGTCCTCGGTCGTGCCATTGGCTCTTGCACACTGGGGCAACGCATCCGGGTTCCAGCACCGCCAGCTGGTTCTCGGCAGTGTTCTTGTCACAGGTACTCCCTCGTGCCAAGCCTGGTTTCAGCACCGTCAGCTGTTTCCGGGTTGTGTCAACTTCACTGAGACGCCTATGCTTGCCCCGTCGTGGGGCGGTCGAGTTAGCCAACTCCAGGGTGCCTCCAGTTTAGGAGCTTCCTATGTGGGCTGCGTGAACTGGTAGTCAAGGCTGGTTCTGTAGTGCCAGTAGGCCCAGCTCCCCCTGTAGGACTGTTGGGGTTCGGTAACTGCGGCTGCCTCGCGGCCTAGCTGTTCTCTCCTCTCCTGTGGGCCTTGGGGTCCACCACCTGGTTCCAGCACCGTCAGCTGGTTCCGGGCCGAGCCTTTGGCTTAGGTGCCTCCTCCTGGGTATCCGAGTTCCGCCAACGCCAGGCGGTCCTTGGTAGTGCTTTTAAGCGCGGGCACCTACAGCTTAGTAACCGGGTTCCAGCACCGTCAGCTGGTCCTCGGTCGTGCCATTGGCTCTTGCACACTGGGGCAACGCATCCGGGTTCCAGCACCGCCAGCTGGTTCTCGGCAGTGTTCTTGTCACAGGTACTCCCTCGTGCCAAGCCTGGTTTCAGCACCGTCAGCTGTTTCCGGGTTGTGTCAACTTCACTGAGACGCCTATGCTTGCCCCGTCGTGGGGCGGTCGAGTTAGCCAACTCCAGGGTGCCTCCAGTTTAGGAGCTTCCTATGTGGGCTGCGTGAACTGGTAGTCAAGGCTGGTTCTGTAGTGCCAGTAGGCCCAGCTCCCCCTGTAGGACTGTTGGGGTTCGGTAACTGCGGCTGCCTCGCGGCCTAGCTGTTCTCTCCTCTCCTGTGGGCCTTCGGGTCCACCACCTGGTTCCAGCACCGTCAGCTGGTTCCGGGCCGAGCCTTTGGCTTAGGTGCCTCCTCCTGGGTATCCGAGTTCCGCCAACGCCAGGCGGTCCTTGGTAGTGCTTTTAAGCGCGGGCACCTACAGCTTAGTAACCGGGTTCCAGCACCGTCAGCTGGTCCTCGGTCGTGCCATTGGCTCTTGCACACTGGGGCAACGCATCCGGGTTCCAGCACCGCCAGCTGGTTCTCGGCAGTGTTCTTGTCACAGGTACTCCCTCGTGCCAAGCCTGGTTTCAGCACCGTCAGCTGTTTCCGGGTTGTGTCAACTTCACTGAGACGCCTATGCTTGCCCCGTCGTGGGGCGGTCGAGTTAGCCAACTCCAGGGTGCCTCCAGTTTAGGAGCTTCCTATGTGGGCTGCGTGAACTGGTAGTCAAGGCTGGTTCTGTAGTGCCAGTAGGCCCAGCTCCCCCTGTAGGACTGTTGGGGTTCGGTAACTGCGGCTGCCTCGCGGCCTAGCTGTTCTCTCCTCTCCTGTGGGCCTTGGGGTCCACCACCTGGTTCCAGCACCGTCAGCTGGTTCCGGGCCGAGCCTTTGGCTTAGGTGCCTCCTCCTGGGTATCCGAGTTCCGCCAACGCCAGGCGGTCCTTGGTAGTGCTTTTAAGCGCGGGCACCTACAGCTTAGTAACCGGGTTCCAGCACCGTCAGCTGGTCCTCGGTCGTGCCATTGGCTCTTGCACACTGGGGCAACGCATCCGGGTTCCAGCACCGCCAGCTGGTTCTCGGCAGTGTTCTTGTCACAGGTACTCCCTCGTGCCAAGCCTGGTTTCAGCACCGTCAGCTGTTTCCGGGTTGTGTCAACTTCACTGAGACGCCTATGCTTGCCCCGTCGTGGGGCGGTCGAGTTAGCCAACTCCAGGGTGCCTCCAGTTTAGGAGCTTCCTATGTGGGCTGCGTGAACTGGTAGTCAAGGCTGGTTCTGTAGTGCCAGTAGGCCCAGCTCCCCCTGTAGGACTGTTGGGGTTCGGTAACTGCGGCTGCCTCGCGGCCTAGCTGTTCTCTCCTCTCCTGTGGGCCTTCGGGTCCACCACCTGGTTCCAGCACCGTCAGCTGGTTCCGGGCCGAGCCTTTGGCTTAGGTGCCTCCTCCTGGGTATCCGAGTTCCGCCAACGCCAGGCGGTCCTTGGTAGTGCTTTTAAGCGCGGGCACCTACAGCTTAGTAACCGGGTTCCAGCACCGTCAGCTGGTCCTCGGTCGTGCCATTGGCTCTTGCACACTGGGGCAACGCATCCGGGTTCCAGCACCGCCAGCTGGTTCTCGGCAGTGTTCTTGTCACAGGTACTCCCTCGTGCCAAGCCTGGTTTCAGCACCGTCAGCTGTTTCCGGGTTGTGTCAACTTCACTGAGACGCCTATGCTTGCCCCGTCGTGGGGCGGTCGAGTTAGCCAACTCCAGGGTGCCTCCAGTTTAGGAGCTTCCTATGTGGGCTGCGTGAACTGGTAGTCAAGGCTGGTTCTGTAGTGCCAGTAGGCCCAGCTCCCCCTGTAGGACTGTTGGGGTTCGGTAACTGCGGCTGCCTCGCGGCCTAGCTGTTCTCTCCTCTCCTGTGGGCCTTCGGGTCCACCACCTGGTTCCAGCACCGTCAGCTGGTTCTCGGCAGTGTCTTTTGCTCTTGTACCTTTTGCTCCCCATCCTGGTTCCAGTACCGTCAGCTGGTTCCGGGCAGAGCCTTTGGCTTAGGTGCCTCCTTCTGGGTATCCAAGTTCCACCAATGTCAGGTGGTCCTTGGTAGTGCTTTCAGGCACGGGTACCTCCTGCTTAGTAACCGGGTTCCAGTAACGTCAGCTGGTCCTTGGTAGTTCCATTGGCTCTTGGACATTCGGCTACCCATCCGGGTTCCAGTACCGTCAGCTGGTTCTCGGCAGTGTCTTTTGCTCTTGTACCTTCTGCTCCCCATCCTGGTTCCAGTAACGTCATCTGGTTCCGGGCAGAGCCTTTGGCTTAGGTGCCTCCTTCTGGGTATCCGAGTTCCGCCAACGTCAGGCGGTCCTTGGTAGTGCTTTTTAGCACGGGTACCTCCTGCTTAGTAACCGGGTTCCAGTAACGTCAGCTGGTCCTCGGTAGTTCCATAGGCTCTTGAACCCTCGGGTAGCCATCCGAGTTCCAGTTCCATCAGCTGGTTCTTGGCATTTTCTCAGCCTTCTTGTACCTTCTGCTACATTTCCAAGTTGAAGACCCTAACGTCGACAACCCGGAAGACCACCCCGATGACGACGACCCGGAAGACCACCCCGATGACGACGACGACGACGACGGCGGAGACGACGACGGCTGAGACGACGACGGCGGAGATGACGACACTGGAGACGAAGACCCTGGAGACGACAACATGGAAGACCGAGAAGCAGAAGAACAAGAGGCTGCAGAACAAAGAGCAGAAGAACATTAAGCATAAGACTTAATATCAGAGCAAAAGATATTATCTAAATTATATGCAGAAGAAGACTAAGCAGTGTATGGGGGTGAGTCCGTTCCTCCTCGTGGTGCCCCTGGATAAAGCCTGATGCTGCAGGCCAAACTGAACGCGGACAAATGTAACTTTTGTGACTGGCAGAACGGAAGGTGTAATCTTCCAACTTTTATAGATAACAACTACGGGAATGCCTGTCACAAATGAGAATATGATGAAGAAGTAGAATAGGAAGAATAATAACAGTGGAATAAAAAGAATATGTAGAATAGGAAGAATAATAATAGTTGAAGAAAATGAATATGAAGAATGTAATAAAAAAAAAAAATAGGTAGAAGATGAAGAAGAAGATGAATAAGGTGAAGAAGTTGATGTCAAGGATGCTGATGATGATGAAGATGAAAGTGTGGGAAAAGAAAAAAAAAAAAAGAAAAAAAAGAAGGGGAAGGGCGTGGAATAGTGAAACATCAATATCTGACAAAATAAAAAAAATTTACATACTCAATATCTTTTTCAATCCGAACGTCTTTAAAAAAAAAAAAAAAACATGCTATTCTATTTGATTGGACTAATCCTCATTGCCTTTAATGTCTCCGCCACCTCCCCCATACATCCTACATTATTCTTAGTTGTTTTCCTTCAGGTAGAATGAACCTACAAGGAAAGAAAGGGTTTATTTTAATTCCGATATTTTGGTCCCATTGACTTGCATTGGGATCGGGTATCGGTATCGGCGATATCCGATATTTTTTGAATATCGGCCGATCCAAACCGATACCGATACTTTCCGATATCGGAAGGTATCGCTCAACACTAATCTTGACACCCCAGTGATTACACCCTTAGCTTCTCAAAGATTATGCCTCCCTCCCCTTATAGATCCTCTGACCCTTATTTATTACGTGTACTCTCCCTACAGAACTTATGTGCCCTTGATTATGTACCCTTCCCTACAGGCCTCGTGGCCCTTTATTCTTTATGCCCCTCTTCCTATAGAGCCCTTGCCAACTCATAGTTTAGAAAACACAAAAAAGCACAGTAAAACCAAAAACACTCTGTTGCAAAAAAATCACAGTGGACAGCAAGTGCTAGTAAGTCTGGTTTCACATAATTGTTTTCTTGTGTCCACAAGACTGGGGAGGCCTCCACCCCTCTTTTTTTGAGCTGTGCACACAGGAGCCATTCTGTCCAGCGTGTCCACATGGACGTTCCTTTTCTGAATCCTGCTCATACAGGTATTGTACATATGACCAGGTTTTAAATACATCAGATAGGGATTACATACATTAGTTAGGACTGCTCTGATATGGGTATACCTTGACGTTTGGTAGAGCGGCTTAATATACATTTTTTGCAAAAAACGTATCAACCAAATACCCTGTTTTTTCCATCTTTTAACTAGCACTTGCTGTCCACTGTGATTTTTTTGCAACAGAGTGTTTTGGGTTTTACTGTGCTTTTTTGTGTTTTCAAGTCTCTTGGTAGTGTGAACATGTCTCTACAGGCTTGTTCACTGTGCGCGCAGCTCATGTTTTCTGGTTTCACATAATTGTTTTCTTGTGTCCACAAGACTGGGGAGGCCTCCACCCCTCTTTTTTGAGCTGTGCGCACAGGAGCCATTCTGTCCAGCGTGTCCACATGGACATTCCTTTTCTAAATCCTGCTCATACAGGTATTGTACATATGACCAGGTTTTAAATACATCAGATAGGGATTACATACATTAGTTAGGACTGCTCTGATATGGGTATACCTTGACGTTTGGTAGAGCGGCTTAATATACATTTTTTGCAAAAAACGTATCAACCAAATACCCTGTTTTTTCCATCTTTTTACTAGCACTTACTGTCCACTGTGATTTTTTTGCAACAGAGTGTTTTTGGTTTTACTGTGCTTTTTTGTGTTTTTTAAGTCTCCTAGTGGTGTGAACATGTCTCTACGGGCTTGTTCACTGTGAGCGCAGCTCATGTTTTCTGGTTTCACATAATTGTTTTCTTGTGTCCACAAGACTGAGGAGGCCTCCATCCCTCTTTTTTTGAGCTGTGTGCACAGGAGCCGTTCTGTCCAGCGTGTCCACATGGACATTCCTTTTCTGAATCCTGCTCATACAGGTATGGTACATATGACCAGGTTTTAAATACATCAGATAGGGATTACATACATTAGTTAGGACTGCTCTGATATGGGTATACCTTGACATTTGGTAGAGCGGCTTAATATACATTTTTTTGCAAAAAAACTTATCAACCAAATACCCTGTTTTTTCCATCTTTTTACTAGCACTTGCTGTCCACTGTGATTTTTTTGCAACAGAGTGTTTTTGGTTTTACTGTGCTTTTTTGTGTTTTCAAGTCTCTTGGTGGTGTGAACATGTCTCTACGGGCTTGTTCACTGTGCGCGCAGCTCATGTTTTCTGGTTTCAACTCATAGTTTAGTACTCTCTACTTGCAAGCCTCTGACCTTTCATTAATTATAATTTCATTACCTATAGAGCCCCTGGGCTCTCCTTAATTACCGTAAGCTCTTGTCACTAAAGATCCAATGGCCCACAACGAATATGTGTTCTTTACCTACATTACCTATGCCCTATCACTCATTATAGCCCTTTATTCCTATTGAACTCCTAGCCCTCTTTCATTTTGCCCCTTGCCCATTAATTCTTGTCATATTCACTTACCGAGCACTTGGCCACTGGTAGATTTATGTAATCTTTGTCCCTTCTTATACATTAACATATCCACTGGACAGGCCAAAGAATCCTGAGTCGTGGTGTTTGCTGTGAGTCCCACTGATCCTGAGTAAACAGATCTAGCAAAATTGGCTTAGCATGAAAACAGAAAAGTAAAAATGTTCTCTATGGTCTTCACATGTCATCAGGATCAGTGGCTAAATTACACAGACATGACAACCTATTCTGAAAAATCACCTGGAATGATAGATATGTTTTTGGGTATACAGTGCTTTGCAAAAGTATTCGGCCCCCTGGAACTTTTCAACCTTTTCCCACATATCATGCTTCAAACATAAAGATACCAAATATAAGTTTTTGGACAAAGTGGAACACAATTGTGAAGTTGAACGAAATTTATTGGTTATTTTAAAATTTTGTGGAAATTCAAAAACTGAAAAGTGGGGCGTGCAATATTATTCGGCCCCTTTAACATAATATTGTGTTGCGCCACCTTTTGCTGCGATTACAGCTGCAAGTCGCTTGTGGTATGTCCCTATCAGTTTTGTACATCGAGTAACTGAAATTCTTGCCCATTCTTCCTTGGCAAACAGCTCGAGCTCACTGAGGTTTGATGGAGATCGTTTGTGAACAGCAGTTTTCAGCTCTTTCCACAGATTCTGGATTGGATTGAGGTCTGGACTTTGACTTGGCCATTCTAATACCTGGATACATTTATTTGTGAACCATTTCATTGTAGATTTTGCTTTATGTTTGGGATCATTGTCTTGTTGAAAGACAAATCTCCATCCCAGTCTCAGGTCTTTTGCAGACTCCAACAGGTTTTCTTCAAGAATGGTCCTGTATTTGGCTCCATCCATTTTCCCATCAATTTTAACCATCTTTCCTGTCCCTGCTAAAGAAAAGCAGGCCCAAACCATGATGCTGCCACCACCACCATGTTTGACAGTGGGGATGGTGTGTTCAGGGTGATGAGCTGTGTTTCCTTTACGCCAAACATTTCATTTGGCATTGTTACCAAAAAGTTCGATTTTGGTTTCATCTGACCAGAGCACCTTCTTCCACATGTTTGGTGTGTCTCCCAGGTGGCTTGTTGCAAACTTTAACCCCTTTACCCCCAAGGGTGGTTTGCACGTTAATAACCAGGCCAATTTTTACAATTCTGACCACTGTCACTTTATGATGTTATAACTCTGGAACGCTTCAACGGATCCTGGTGATTCTGACAAAGTTTTCTCATGACATATTGTACTTCATGATACTGGTAACATTTCTTTGATATTGCCTGCGCTTAATTGTGAAAAAAATGGAAATTTGGCAAAAATTTTGAAAATTTCGCAATTTTCCAACTTTGAATTTTTATGCAATTAAATCTCAGATATATGTCACACAAACTACTTAATAAGTAACATTTCCCACATGTCTACTTTACATCAGCACAATTTTGGAACCAAAATTTTTTTTTGGTTAGGGAGTTATAAGGGTTAAAAGTTGACCAGCAATTTCTCATTTTTACAACCCCATTTTTTTTTAGGGACCACATCTCATTTGAAGTCATTTTGAGGGGTCTATATGATAGAAAATAACCAAGTGTGACACCATTCTAAAAACTGCACCCCTCAAGGTGCTCAAAACCACATTCAAGAAGTTTATTAACCCTTCAGGTGTTTCACAGGAATTTTTGGAATGTTTAAATAAAAATGAACATTTAACTTTTTTTTCACAAAAAATTAATTCAGCTCCAATTTGTTTTATTTTACCAAGGGTAACATGAGAAAAAGGACACAAAAGTTGTTGTACAATTTGTCCTGAGTACGCTGATACTCAATATGTGGGGGTAAACCACTGTTTGGGCGCATGGGAGAGCTCGGAAGGGAAGGAGCGCCGTTTGACTTTTCAATGCAAAATTGACAGGAATTGAGATGGGACGCCATGTTGCGTTTGGAGAGCCAATGATGTGCCTAGACATTGAAACCTCCCACAAGTGACACCATTTTGGAAAGTAGACCCCCTAAGGAACTTATCTACATGTGTGGTGAGCACTTTGACCCACCAAGTGCTTCACAGAAGTTTATAATGCAGAGCCGTAAAAATAAAAAGTCTTATTTTTTCACAAAAATGATCTTTTTGCCCCCAATTTTTTATTTTCCGAAGGGTAAGAGAAGAAATTGGACCCCAAAAGTTGTTGTACAATTTGTCCTGAGTATGCTGATACCCCATATGGTGGGGTAAACCACTGTTTTGGCGCATGGGAGAGCCCGGAAGAGAAGGAGCGCCGTCTGACTTTTCAATGCAAAATTGACTGGAATTGAGATGGGACGCCATGTTTCATTTGGAGAGCCACTGATGTGCCTAAACATTGAAACCCCCCACAATTGACACCATTTTGGAAGGTAGACCCCCTAAGGAACTTATCTACATGTGTGGTCAGCACTTTGACCCACCAAGTTCTTCACATAAGTTTATAATGCAGAGCCGTAAAAATAAAAAATCATATTTTTTCACATAAATGATTTTTCACCCCCAATATTTTATTTTCCCAAGGGTATGAGAAGAAATTGGACCCCAAAAGTTGTTGTACAATTTGTCCTGAGTACGCTGATACCCCATATGTGGGGGTAAACCACTGTTTGGGCGCATGGCAGAGCTCGGAAAGGAAGGAGCGCCATTTGACTTTTCAATGCAAAATTGACTGGAATTGAGATGGGACGCCATGTTTCATTTGGAGAGCCACTGATGTGCCTAAACATTGAAACCCCCCACAATTGACACCATTTTGGAAGGTAGACCCCCTAAGGAACTTATCTAAATGTGTTGTGACAATTTTGAACCACCAAGTGTTTCACTACAGTTTATAACGCAGAGCCGTGAAAATAAAAAAATAATTTATTTTCCCAAAAAAAAATTTTTTAGCCCCCAGTTTTGTATTTTTCCAAGGGTAACAGTTGAAATTGGACCCCAAAAGTTGTTGTACAATTTGTCCTAAGTACGCTGATACCCCATATGTGGGGGGAACCACCGTTTGAGCGCATGGTAGAGCTCAGAAGGGAAGGAGCGCCATTTGGAATGCAGACTTAGATGGATTGGTCTGCAGGCGTCACATTGCATTTGCAGAGCCCCTAATGTACCTAAACAGTAGAGACCCCCCACAAGTGACCCCATATTGGAAACTAGACCCCCCCAAGGAACTTATCTAGATGTGTTGTTAGAACTTTGAACCCCCAAGTGTTTCACTATAGTTTATAATGCAGAGCCGTGAAAATAAATATTCCTTTTTTTTCCACAAAAATTATTTTTTAGCCCCCAGTTTTGTATTTTCCCAAGGGTAACAGGAGAAATTGGACCCCAAAAGTTGTTGTCCTATGTGTCCTGAGTATGCTGATACGCCATATGTTGGGGTAAACCCCTGTTTGGGCACACGGGAAGGAGCACTGTTTTTTACTTTTTCTACGCAGAATTGGCTGGAATTGAGATCGGACGCCATGTCGCGTTTGGAGAGCCCCTGATGTGCCTAAACAGTGGAAACTCTCCAATTATAACTGAAACCCTAATCCAAACACACCCCTAACCCTAATCCCAACGGTATCCTTAACCACATCCCTACCCATGACACACCCCTAACCCTAACCCCAACCCTATTCCCAACCGTAAATGTAATCCAAACCCTAACTTTAGCCCCAACCCTAACCCTAACTTTAGCCCCAACCCTAACTGTAGCCCCAACCCTAGCCCTAACCCTAACCCTAGCCCTAACCCTAACCCTAGCCCTAACCCTAACCCAAAAATGGAAATATATACTTTTTTAAATTTTTTAATTTTTCCCTAACTAAGGCTGGTTTCACATTTGCATTTTTTGCCGCTGCGTTTTAACGCAAAAAAACACATGCTTTTTTTTCCTATATTTAACATTAAAAACGCATGCTTTTTTTGTATGCGTTTTGCCGCGTTTGACGACGCATGTGTCATTTCTATGCTTACGTTTTGTTGTGGAAATGCAACATGTAGTAATTTCTAGAGGCATTTTTTTGCAGCAAAAAAACGCATGCGTTTTTTTGCCGCAAAAAATGTATTGCTGTCTATGTAAACGCATGCGTTTTAAAGCACATGCGTTTGGTTGCGTTTTTATTAACGCATGCGTTTCCACAGAGAAAAACAAGTCTACACACTGATAAGCCACCCCCCACCATCAAGGTGATACAAGGGATCCAAACCCTAACCCTAACCCATCAAGGTGATAAAGGGATCCAAACCCTAACCCATCAAGGTGATAAAGGGATCCAAACCCTAACCCTAACCCTAACCCATCAAGGTGATAAAGGGATCCAAACCCTAACCCTAACCCTAGCCATTTCTATTTACAGAGGGTATTCTAGTTGATTTTTATGATTGGCAGCTGTCACACACTAAAGACGCTTTTTATTCCAAAAAATATTTTTTGCGTTACCACATTTTCAGAGCTACAATTTTTCCATATTTTGGTCCACAGAGTCATGTCACACGCCCTCTGTAGTCCCATTGGTGGTGTCTGGATCTTGATTTTTCTCTTGTGAAATTTCTCATCATGCTTTTAAAAAACGCAAACGCGGTAAACGCGTAAAAATGCGGCATTTTTTTACTGCATATGAAAACGCATGCGTCTAAAAAATGCAGCGTTTGTACGCGTTTACATGCGTTTTTTTCACAACCTGCGAATGCATTTTAAACGCTGCGTTTTTTAATGCAAATGTGAAACTAGCCTTAGGAGGTGATGAAGGAGGGTTTGATTTACTATTTATAGCGGGGGTTTTAGCAGATTTTTATGATTGGCAGCCGTCACACACTAAAAGACGCTTTTTATTGCTAAAAATATTTTTTGCGTTAGCACATTTTGAGAGCTATAATTTTTCCATATTTTGGTCCACAGAGTCATGTGAGGTCTTGTTTTTTTGCGGGACGAGTTGACATTTTTATTGGCAACATTTTTGGGCACGTGACTTTTTTGATCGCTTTTTATTCCGATTTTTGTGAGGCAGAATGACCAAAAACCAGCTATTCATGAATTACTTTTGGGGGGGGGGGGCGTTTATACCGTTCCACATTTGGTAAAATTGATAAAGCAGTTTTATTCTTCGGGTCAGTACGATTACAGCGATACCTCATTTATATCATTTTTTTATGTTTTGGCGCTTTTATACGATAAAAACTATTTTATAGAAAAAATAATTATTTTTGCATCGCTTTATTCTGAGGGCTATCACTTTTTTAATTTTTGGCTGATGATGCTGTATGGCAGCTCCTTTTTTGCAGGACAAGATGACATTTTCAGCAGTACCATGATTATTTATATCCGTCTTTTTGATCGCGTGTTATTCCACTTTTTGTTTGGCGGTATCATAATAAAGCACCGTTTTTTGCCTCGTTTTTTATTTTTTACGGTGTTCACTGAAGGGGTTAACTAATGGGACAGTTTTATAGGTTGGGTCGTTATGGACGCGGCAATACTAAATATGTGTACTTTTATTGTTTTTTTATTATTTAGATAAAGAAATGTATTTATGGGAACAATATTTTTTTCGGAAGTTTTTTACATTTTTTTTTTACACATGTGAATTTTTTTTTTACACTATAACATTGCCCCAGGGGGGACATCATGTTATAGTGTAAGATCGCTGATCTGACACTTTGCTGTGCACTGTGTCAGATCAGCAATCTGACGTGCACTCATAGAGGCTTCCCGGCGCCTGCTCTGAGCAGGCGCTGTGAAGCCACCTCCCTGCAGGACCAGGATGCAGCCCCGCGGCCATTATGGATCTGGGCCTGCTGCAGGGAGGAAGGTAGGAGACCCTCGGAGCAACATGGTAATATCGCGTAGCTCTGGGTATCTCAGGGAAGCGAACAGGGAGCCCCCTCCCTGCGCGATGCTTCCCTATACCGCCGAAACACTGCGATCATGTTTGATCGCAGTGTGTCGGGGGTTAATGTGCTGGGGCGGTCCGTGACCGCTCCTGGCACATAGTGCCAGATGTCAGCTGCGATAGTCAGCTGACACCCGGCTGCAATCTGCCGCACTCCCCCCGTGAGCGTGGCCGATCGCTATGACATACTATCCCGTCGGTGGTCATACGGGCCCACCGCACCTCGATGGGATAGTACACCACATGTCAGAAAGGGGTTAAACACCACTTTTTATGCATACTTTGAGAAATGGCTTTCTTCTTGCCACTCTTCCACAAAGGCCAGATTTGTGCAGTGTACGAATGATTGTTGTCCTATGGACAGACTGTCCCACCTCAGCTGTAGATCTCTGCAGTTCATCCAGAGTGATCATGGGCCTCTTGGCTGCATCTCTGATCAGTCTTCTCCTTGTTTGAGATGAAAGCTTAGAAGGACGGCAGGGTCTTGGTAGATTTGCAGTGGTATGTGTTGTGAATTCTGTTATCGAACTCCCTCCTGTGGTCATGAATGGTACTTCGGCAAGTTCTGTCCATGGACTCCCTCTGGTGGCTGTGAGTGGAGCTGCTGCTTCTGAGGTTCCTTCCACAGGTGACGTAGTTTATTCTTTGGCTGGCTGTTCTATTTAACTCCACTCAGATCGTTACTCCATGCCAGCTGTCAATGTTCTTGTACTGGTTCAGTTCGCTCTTGGATCTTTCTTGTGACCTGTCTACTCCAGCAGAAGCTAAGTTCCTGCTAGTTATTTATTTGTTCATTGTTTTCTTGTCCAGCTGGCTATCATGATCTTGCCCTGCTAGCTGGAAGCTCTGGGATGCAGAGTGGCACCTCCGCACCATGAGTCGGTGCGGAGGTCTTTTTGCACACTCTGCGTGGTCTTTTTGTAGGGTTTTGTGCTGACCGCAAAGATACCTTTCCTATCCTCAGTCTGTTTAGTAAGTCTGGCCTCCCTTTGCTAAAACCTGTTTCATTTCTGTGTTTGTGACTTTCATCTTATCTCACAGTCAATATATGTGGGGGGCTGCCTTTTCCTTTGGGGAATTTCTCTGAGGCAAGGTAGGCTTAATTTTCTATCTTTAGGGCTAGTTAGCTCTTAGGGTGTGAAGAGGCATCTAGATCGTGTTAGGTACGCTCCACGGCTATTTCTAGTTGTGTGATAGGATTAGGGGTTGCGGTCGGCAGAGCTCCCACTTCCCAGAGCTTGTCCTGTGTGAGTTTAACCATCAGGTCGTTCCGGGTGCTCCTAACCACCAGGTCATAACAGTACAGCTGGCCCAAAGTATTAATGCATCTCAATAGAGGGATAAGAGAAGTTCTGAGACCATTTTTTTTTTCTCTGCAATGTTTGTTGTCTTTCTTTTCCCCTAAGCCTCTGGGTGGTTCAGGACACAGGTGTAGATATGGACATTCAAGGTCTGTCCTCTTGTGTGGATCATCTCACTGCAAGGGTACAAAACATTCAAGATTTTGTGGTTCAGAATCCGATGTTAGAGCCTAGATTTCCAATTCCTGATTTGTTTTCTGGGGATAGATCTAAGTTCCTGAATTTCAAAAATAATTGTAAACTGTTTCTAGCTTTGAAACCCCGCTCCTCTGGTGACCCCGTTCAACAAGTAAAAATCATTATTTCTTTGTTGCGTGGTGACCCTCAAGACTGGGCATTTTCCCTCGCGCCAGGAGATCCTGCATTGGGTGATGTAGATGCTTTTTTTCTGGCGCTTGGATTGCTTTATGATGAACCAAATTCAGTGGATCAGGCAGAGAAAATCTTGCTGGCTTTGTGTCAGGGTCAGGATGAAGCGGAGGTGTACTGTCAGAAGTTTAGAAAGTGGTCTGTGCTTACTCAGTGGAATGAGTGTGCCCTGGCGGCAATTTTCAGAAAGGGTCTTTCTGAAGCCCTTAGGGATGTCGTGGTGGGATTTCCCACACCTGCTGGTCTGAATGAGTCTATGTCCTTGGCCATTCAGATCGATCGGCGCTTGCGTGAGCGCAAAGCTGTGCACCATTTGGCGGTATTCTCTGAGCATAGGCCTGAGCCTATGCAGTGTGATAGGACTTTGACTAGAGCTGAACGGCAAGAACACAGACGTCGGAATGGGCTGTGTTTTTACTGTGGTGATTCCACTCATGCTATCTCCGATTGTCCTAAGCGCACTAAGCGGTTCGCTAGGTCTGCCACCATTAGTACGGTACAGTCTAAATTTCTTTTGTCCGTTACTCTGATTTGCTCTCTGTTGTCCTATTCTGTTATGGCATTTGTGGATTCAGGCGCTGCCCTGAATTTGATGGACTTGGAGTTTGCCAGGCTCTGTGTTTTTTTCTTGGAGCCCTTGCAGTATCCTATTCCATTGAGAGGAATTGATGCTACGCCTTTGGCCAAGAATAAGCCTCAGTACTGGGCTCAATTGACCATGTGCATGGCTCCTGCACATCAGGAGGATATTCGCTTTTTGGTGTTGCATAATCTGCATGATGTGGTCGTTTTGGGGTTGCCATGGCTACAGGTCCATAATCCAGTATTGGATTGGAAATCTATGTCTGTGTCCGGCTGGGGTTGTCAGGGGGTACATGGTGATGTTCCATTGCTGTCAATTTCGCCTTCCACTCCTTCTGAAGTCCCTGAGTTTTTGTCAGATTACCGGGATGTATTTGAAGAGCCCAAATCCGGTGCCTTACCTCCTCATAGGGATTGCGATTGTGCTATTAATTTGATTCCTGGTAGTAAGTTTCCTAAGGGCCGACTGTTTAACTTATCTGTGCCAGAGCACGCCACTATGCGGAGTTATATAAAGGAATCCTTGGAGAAAGGTCATATTCGCCCGTCATCATCACCGTTGGGAGCAGGGTTCTTTTTTGTGGCCAAGAAGGATGGCTCTTTGAGACCTTGTATTGATTACCGCCTTCTTAATAAGATCACAGTCAAATTTCAGTACCCTTTGCCGCTGCTGTCTGATTTGTTTCCTCGGATTAAGGGGGCTAGTTGGTTCACCAAGATAGATCTTCGAGGGGCGTATAATCTTGTGCGAATTAAACAGGGCGATGAATGGAAAACAGCATTTAATACGCCCGAGGGCCATTTTGAGTACCTGGTTATGCCATTCGGGCTTTCTAATGCTCCATCTGTGTTTCAGTCCTTTAGGCATGACATCTTCCGAGAGTACCTGGATAGATTCATGATTGTATATTTGGATGATATTTTGGTCTTTTCGGAAGATTTTGGATTCTCGTATTTCGAGACGGAAACTCCAGTACCTGGTCAAGTGGAAGGGTTATGGTCAGGAAGATAATTCCTGGGTTTTTACCTCTGATGTTCATGCTGCCGATCTAGTTCGTGCCTTTCATTTGGCTCGTCCTGATCGGCCTGGGGGCTCTGGTGAGGGTTCGGTGACCCCTCCTCAAGGGGGGGGTACTGTTGTGAATTCTGTTATCGAACTCCCTCCTGTGGTCATGAATGGTACTTCGGCGAGTTCTGTCCATGGACTCCCTCTGGTGGCTGTGAGTGGAGCTGCTGCTTCTGAGGTTCCTTCCACAGGTGACGTAGTTTATTCTTTGGCTAGCTGTTCTATTTAACTCCACTCAGATCGTTACTCCATGCCAGCTGTCAATGTTCTTGTACTGGTTCAGTTCGCTCTTGGATCTTTCTGGTGACCTGTCTACTCCAGCAGAAGCTAAGTTCCTGCTAGTTATTTATTTGTTCATTGTTTTCTTGTCCAGCTGGCTATCATGATCTTGCTCCGACGCCCCCCCCCCCCGTGCCCTGATCTCCCCCCCCTTATACTTACCGAGACTCCCGGGTCCGTCCGTCTTCTTTCCTGGGCGCCGTCATCTTCCAAAATGGCGAGCGCATGCGCAGTGCGTCCGCCGAATCTGCCGGCCGGCAGATTCGTTCCAGAGTGAATTTTGATCACTGTGAAAAAACCTCACAGTGATCAAATTAAAAAAAAAACAGTAAATGACCCCCCCCCTTTGTCACCCCCATAGGTAGGGACAATAATAAAATAAAGAAATTTTTTTCTTTCCCCACTAAGGTTGGAGTTAGAACTAGGGTTAGGGGTAGGGTTAGGGTTAGGGTTAGGGGTAGGGTTAGGGTTAGGGGTAGGGTTGGGGTTAGGGTTAGGGTTAGGAATGTGCACACGTATTCTGGTCCTCTGCGGATTTTTCCGCAGTGGATTTGATAAATCCGCAGTGCTAAACCGCTGTGGATTTATCGCAGATTTACCGCGGTTTTTCTGCGCATTTCACTGCGGTTTTACAACTGCGATTTTCTATTGGAGCAGTTGTAAAACCGCTGCGGAATCCGCAGAAAGATGTGACATGCTGCGGAATGTAAACCCCTGCGTTTCCGTGCAGTTTTTCTGCAGCATGTGTACAGCGATTTTTGTTTCCCAGAGGTTTACAGTGAACTGTAAACTCATGGGAAACCGCTGCGGATCCGCAGCGTTTTCCGCAGCGTGTGCACATACCTTTAGAATTAGGCTATGTGCACACGGTGCGGATTTGGCTGCGGATCCGCAGCGGATTGGCCGCTGCAGATTCGCAGCAGTGTTCCATCAGGTTTACAGTACCATGTAAACATATGGAAAACCAAATCCGCTGTGCCCATGGTGCGGAAAATACCGCGCGGAAACGCTGCGTTGTATTTTCCGCAGCATGTCAATTCTTTGTGCGGATTCCGCAGCGTTTTACACCTGTTCCTCAATAGGAATCCGCAGGTGAAATCCGCACAAAAAAAACTGGCAATCCGCGGTAAATCCGCAGGTAAAACGCAGTGCCTTTTACCCGCGGATTTTTCAAAAATGATGCTGAAAAATCTCACACGAATCCGCAACGTGGGCACATAGCCTTAGGGTTGGGGTTGGGTTGGAATTAGGGTTGTGGTTAGGGTTAGGGGTGTGTTGGGGTTAGGGTTGTGGTTAGGGGTGTGTTGCGGTTAGGGTTATGATTAGGGTTACGGCTACAGTTGGGATAAGGGTTAAGGGTGTGTTGGAGTTAGAATTGAGGGGATTCCACTGTTTAGGCACATCAGGGGGTCTCCAAACGCAACATGGCGCCACCATTGATTCCAGCCAATCTTGTATTCAAAAAGTCAAATGGTGCTCCCTCAATTCCGAGCCCCGACGTGTGCCCAAACAGTGGTTTACCCCCACATATGGGGTACCAACATACTCAGGACAAACTGTGCAACAATTACTGGGGTCCAATTTCTCCTGTTACCCTTGAGAAAATAAAAAATTGCTTGCTAAAACATCATTTTTGAGGAAAGAAAAATGATTTTTTATTTTCACGGCTCTGCGTTGTAAACGTCTGTGAAGCATTTGGGGGTTCAAAGTGCTCACCACATATCTAGATAAGTTCCTTGGGGGGTCTAGTTTACAAAATGGGGTCACTTGTGGGGGTTTCTACTGTTTAGGCACACCAGGGGCTCTGCAAACGCAACGTGATGTCCGCAGACCATTCCATCAAAGTTTGCATTTCAACAGTCACTACTTCCCTTCTGAGCCCCGACGTGTGACCAAACAGTGGTTTACCCCCACACATCGGGTATCAGCGTACTCAGGAGAAACTGGACAACAACTTTTGGGGTCCAATTTCTCCTGTAACCCTTGGGAAAATAAAAAATTCTTGGCTAAAAAATTATGTTTGAGGAATGAAAACGTATTTATTATTTTCACGGCTCTGCGTTATAAACTTCTTTGAAGCACTTGGGGGTTGAAAGTGCTCACCACATATCTAGATAAGTTCCTTTCGGGGTCTAGTTTCCAAAATAGGGTCACTTGTGGGGGGTTTCTACTGTTTAGCCACATCAGGGGCTCTGCAAACGCAATGTGACGCCCGTAGAGCATTCCATCAAAGTCTGCATTTCAAAACGTCACTACTTCACTTCCGAGCCCCAGCATGTGCCCAAACAGTGGTTTACCCCCACATATGGGGTATCAGCGTACTCAGGAGAAACTGGACAACAACTTTTGGGGCAAAATTTCTCCTGTTACCCTTGGGAAAATAAAAAATTGCGGGCTAAAAAATCATTTTTGAGAAAAGAAAATTTTTTTTTTATTTTCATGGCTCTGCGTTATAAACTTCTGTGAATCCAAGCGAGTTTAGGGCGCACAGCTGTATTGACCAAGTAAAAAATCCTGAGGGTGCAAAACAACAGTAATAGAAACTGAACAAGTAAACCCAAAGAGAAAGTATTACTGCACAAGAGCTGCACACCATCAAATAAATAAATACCAAAAAATAAACATAGACTGATTTTATTCACGGATCAAAACATACAACATAGATAATAAAAACATAATTAAAAACATGAAAAGAACATCATGAACACACAGGAAATGCATATAATGACTCAGTATAATAAGCTAACCCAAAGAAGACCGATGGCTCATGGGGTGTTGCGCAAAAATCTATAATACCAGAAGGACAGTGCAGGAATTGGCTCGTATGGCCGCTGCCACAGACCAAAACGAGCAGAAAATAACAAACGCACAACAACGTCCAAGGCAAAAAGCAGCAACCAGCCAAGAAGGACATATACAGGGTAGCCTATACAAAATGGTACAACTGAGACACAGCGTATAAACAGGAGAAACCTCCCATATATATACCACCTGGTGACGTGATGCCCCACGCGTATCGCCCGGCGAACCAGGCTTCGTCAGGGGATGCATGCTGGCCCGTGCACCAGCCTTAAATAGTATATGCTAAATAACAAGTGAGGTTCCGGTGTGTACCGGCAGGCACCGTGAAACCGGAAGTGAGCGCTGACCGTAATTAGGTGCTGACACCTGAAGACCCAGCGCTATCATGCGCAGAAGGACCGGGGGGCAGGAGACACCAGCGGACATAAACCAAAGTGGGAGGTCCGTGGAATCCTGACAGTCCAGCACGATCATGCGCAAAGAGGGAGAGCGGGGATGAGCGCACAGCGCAAGCGCCGGTGGGGACCAATGAAAAAACGCAGACATGCGCAGATAAGAGGACAGGAGATATAGACGGCCCCGTCACTAAAGTAGGAGGCCCTTAGTGTCCTGATGGAGCGGCGCATGCGTGCGCAGAGAGGAAGGGCAAAAATAAGTAATGTATACCCTGCGTAGGCGCCCGCGGGGGCCACTAATATCAGGGCCAAGACGCATGCGCAGATACCGGTCCACTAGAGACCGAGAACAAGAGCAACTACCACTAAATACAATAAAGTTAGATGTAAAACACAGCAAATAGGGAACGGCGTAGATACATCAAGGGGAAGACACACCTGTAAGAAGACAAAAGTCACTCACACACATCACCCAGTTACATAGGACCAAGCATCCCCCGGGGGCAATCAAGCACGCACACAAACTTACAACCCCACAGATCAAGATTGGATGGAAATATTGAGGCGGTCCCCATAGTACCCAGATGAAACTTTATTTGACAAGAATAATAGTGTAATAATATAACACATACAGAGTTCCACAATGTATATATGGTACCAATACAGTAATATGCACAATATATCCAACATGTTACATACATATTGTAGAGAGGATACATAACAGGGAAGAAAAGGACCAATAAGGTCAAGTGTGCGCAGTGCTGAGAAACAGCACCGCCCATGAACCAAAAATACATAGGGATGTTGTTATGCTTGGCACCTGAACCACCAAATGGAAAAGGAGGTCCATTATGGCCTCATACGCGCAGTGCTAACTAATAGCACCTCCATGAGCCGAGGCCCACACCAAATCTAATTAGACTGGGCAGTAGTACCCCATAAGACAATATAGCATAGGTGTACAAAGGCACACTTTATTACAAAAAATATATATAGATCAGGACCCAAAATGAGCCCAGGTAAACATGATAGATAGCGTCCATAGAGATAATCGGGCATGAGAAACAGATCCCGCAGAGGAACACACACTAGGATCCACAGAGTCCATAGTCCACGCAGGGAAGCGAAGGTAAGTATGCCACATTTGTGATACGAGATGGACAGAGGCAGTTTCCAAAATGGGCAAACACCTCCAAACCCAGGCTCATCAACAGTAGACCAACACATGAGGGAACGTTCATCCAAGGAATCCCGTAAATAACAGCTCTTCATTAAGACCTACGGGAGTAATTGAACCAAGATTAAAAATCCACCTCGCCTCCATGCGCAGAAGTAGTTGTCCATATGCGCCACCCCTATTGGTTGTACGCACTCTGTCCAGTCCAATAATTTTAGTGCCCAGAGTCCGGCCATCATGATGTACCAAAAAGTGAGATGCTACCGGGGTAAGCACTTTACCTTTCAAGGAGTCACTACGTGCCAGATAAATAGTGGTGAAATGTTTTTGTATTCTACGCCGTAGCTCCTGAGAGGTCTGGCCAACATAGACCCTCCGGCAAGGGCAGATAAGGGCGTAAACAACAAAAGTCGTCTTGCAATTAATATAGGCGCACAGCCTATGTCTGCTCTGATTAGTAGGGTTCACAAAATAACTTCTAGTAGGACACATATATGGACAAATGTTACAATTTCCACATGCAAATGACCCACGAAGATCAATGCCTCGATTAAGCCTAGTAGTTTGCCTTTTATAGTGACTATTTGTCAGGAGATCTCTAAAGTTAGGGGCTCTTCTGGCTGCAAGTTGTGGTCGGTCACCCACCACTCTTGAAGTGGACAAATCAGTGGTAAGAATACCCCAATGCCTCTGCAGAATAGTTCTGATCTGTGACCAATTATTATTGTAACTGGTAACAAATCTGGGCCTACTGTCCCGTACCTTGTTCTGAGGCACCAACAGCGACTCCTGAGTATGCCCATTAGCCCGCTGAAAGGCTGCAGAGATGCTTCTCCGTGGGTAGTGTCTTTGACAGAACCGATTAGTCAGGTTGAGAGCTTCTTGGTGGAAGTCCTCATCCGAGGTGCAATTTCTCCGTGTTCTCAGGAACTGCCCAACGAGAACACCATTCCGGGTGTGTGTAGGATGGAAACTCCTAAAGTCCAGAAGACTGTTGGTAGCAGTCGGTTTCCGGAATAGTTTGGTGAAAAGAGAGCCATCCCTGGCCATCACCTGTAGGTCCAGAAAAGTCACTACAGTAGAGGAGAAGGAATACGTAAGCACAATATTATGAAAATTCCTATTAAGAGAAGTGACGAAATTGTGACACTCATCAATACTGCCCGTCCAAATGAAAATAAATATCGTCGATATATCGACTCCAATGGCAGACGTGCCGCTTAAACTCCTCTAGGGGGTACACCATGGTGGCCTCCCACCAACCCAAAAAGAGATTGGCAATGGCCGGGGCACAGCGCGCCCCCATGGCCACTCCTGAGACTTGTAGATAGTAGGACCTATCAAACAGGAAGAAATTGTGCCTCATGATAAACTCAAGCAAGTCAACTATTAGGGAATCATGCATTCGATCCGAATGCCCCAACTGATCCAAAAAATACAAAGTGGCAGTAATTCCGTCGTCATGACTAATATTGGAATAGAGCGACTCAACGTCGCAAGTAACCAATAAAAAGTTTGAGGGTAAAGATACTTCCCGACAAATACGAATGAAGTGTGATGTATGCAAAACAAAAGATGGTAAATTTCTAGTTAGGGGCTGCAAAAAATGGTCCACATACATGCAAGCTTTTTCACAGAGACTCCCTATCCCAGCTACAATAGGGCGGCCAGGAGGTCTCTGTGAATCTTTGTGGATCTTAGGTAGCATGTAAAATGTTGCTGTAATAGGGACTTCTACCCACATAAACTCAAACTCGTGATGACTAATGCCTTCTCCAAAAGCTGTCTAAACTTCCCTGCAAACACAGCCGTAGGGTCCGATGGCACCTTCCTATAAAATCGACTGTTACCAAGTTGTCGGTGAGCCTCTTCTAGATAAAGGGAGTGTGGCCAAAGGACCACATTACCCCCCTTATCAGCTTCTTTGATAAGAAAGTCAGTTCTTACCACTGATTTGTCCACTTCAAGAGTGGTGGGTGACCGACCACAACTTGCAGCCAGAAGAGCCCCTAACTTTAGAGATCTCCTGACAAATAGTCACTATAAATGGCAAACCACTAGGCTTAATCGAGGCATTGATCTTCGTGGGTCATTTGCATGTGGAAATTGTAACATTTGTCCATATATGTGTCCTACTAGAAGTTATTTTGTGAACCCTACTAATCAGAGCAGACATAGGCTGTGCGCCTATATTAATTGCAAGACGACTTTTGTTGTTTACGCCCTTATCTGCCCTTGCCGGAGGGTCTATGTTGGCCAGACCTCTCAGGAGCTACGGCATAGAATACAAAAACATTTCTCCACTATTAATCTGGCACGTAGTGACTCCTTGAAAGGTAAAGTGCTTACCCCGGTAGCATCTCACTTTTTGGTACATCATGATGGCCGGACTCTGGGCAATAAAATTATTGGACTGGACAGAGTGCGTACAACCAATAGGGGTGGCGCATATGGACAACTACTTCTGCGCATGGAGGCGAGGTGGATTTTTAATCTTGGTTCAATTACTCCCGTAGGTCTTAATGAAGAGCTGTTATTTACGGGATTCCTTGGATGAACGTTCCCTCATGTGTTGGTCTACTGTTGATGAGCCTGGGTTTGGAGGTGTTTGCCCATTTTGGAAACTGCCTCTGTCCATCTCGTATCACAAATGTGGCATACTTACCTTCGCTTCCCTGCGTGGACTATGGACTCTGTGGATCCTAGTGTGTGTTCCTCAGCGGGATCTGTTTCTCATGCCCGATTATCTCTATGGACGCTATCTATCATGTTTACCTGGGCTCATTTTGGGTCCTGATCTATATATATTTTTTGTAATAAAGTGTGCCTTTGTACACCTATGCTGTATTGTCTTATGGGGTACTACTGCCCAGTCTAATTAGATTTGGTGTGGGCCTCGGCTCATGGGGGTGCTATTAGTTAGCACTGCGCGTATGAGGCCATAATGGACCTCCTTTTCCATTTGGTGGTTCAGGTGCCAAGCATAACAACATCCCTATGTATTTTTGGTTCATGGGGGGTGCTGTTTCTCAGCACTGCGCACACTTGACCTTATTGGTCCTTTTCTTCCCTGTTATGTATCCTCTCTACAATATGTATGTAACATGTTGGATATATTGTGCATATTACTGTATTGGTACCATATATACATTGTGGAACTCTGTATGTGTTATATTATTACACTATTATTCTTGTCAAATAAAGTTTCATCTGGGTACTATGGGGACCGCCTCAATATTTCCATCCAATCTTGATCTGTGGGGTTGTAAGTTTGTGTGCGTGCTTGATTGCCCCCGGGGGATGCTTGGTCCTATGTAACTGGGTGATGTGTGTGAGTGACTTTTGTCTTCTTACAGGTGTGTCTTCCCCTTGATTTATCTACGCTGTTCCCTATTTGCTGTGTTTTACATCTAACTTTATTGTATTTAGTGGTAGTTGCTCTTGTTCTCGGTCTCTAGTGGACCGGTATCTGCGCATGTGTCTTGGCCCTGATATTAGTGGCCCCCGCGGGCGCCTACGCAGGGTATACATTACTTATTTTTGCCCTTCCTCTCTGCGCACGCATGCGCCGCTCCATCAGGACACTACGGGCCTCCTACTTTAGTGACGGGGCCGTCTATATCTCCTGTCCTCTTATCTGCGCATGTCTGCGTTTTTTCATTGGTCCCCACCGGCGCTTGCGCTGTGCGCTCATCCCCGCTCTCCCTCTTTGCGCATGATCGTGCTGGACTGTCAGGACTCCACGGACCTCCCACTTTGGTTTATGTCCGCTGGTGTCTCCTGCCCCCCAGTCCTTCTGCGCATGATAGCGCTGGGTCTTCAGGTGTCAGCACCTAATTACGGTCAGCGCTCACTTCCGGTTTCACGGTGCCTGCCGGTACACACCGGAACCTCATTTGTTATTTAGCATATACTATTTAAGCCTGGTTCGCCGGGCGATACGCGTGGGGCATCACGTCAACAGGTGGTATATATATGGGAGGTTTCTCCTGTTTATACGCTGTGTCTCAGTTGTACTATTTTGTATAGGCTACCCTGTATATGTCCTTCTTGGCTGGTTGCTGCTTTTTGCCTTGGACGTTGTTGTGCGTTTGTTATTTTCTGCTCGTTTTGGTCTGTGGCAGCGGCCATACGAGCCAATTCCTGCACTGTCCTTCTGGTATTATAGATTTTTGCGCAACACCCCATGAGCCATCGGTCTTCTTTGGGTTAGCTTATTATACTGAGTCATTATATGCATTTCCTGTGTGTTCATGATGTTGTTTTCATGTTTTTAATTATGTTTTTATTATCTATGTTGTATGTTTTGATCCGTGAATAAAATCAGTCTATGTTTATTTTTTGGTATTTATTTATTTGATGGTGTGCAGCTCTTGTGCAGTAATACTTTCTCTTTGGGTTTACTTGTTCAGTTTCTATTACTGTTGTTTTGCACCCTCAGGATTTTTTACTTGGTCAATACAGCTGTGCGCCCTAAACTCGCTTGGATTCACAGAAGTTTATAACGCAGAGCCATGAAAATAAAAAAAAAATTTTCTTTTCTCAAAAATGATTTTTTAGCCCGCAATTTTTTATTTTCCCAAGGGTAACAGGAGAAATTTTACCCCAAAAGTTGTTGTCCAGTTTCTCCTGAGTACGCTGATACCCCATATGTGGGGGTAAACCACTGTTTGGGCACATGCTGGGGCTCGGAAGTGAAGTAGTGACGTTTTGAAATGCAGACTTTGATTGAATGCTCTGCGGGCGTCAAGTTGCGTTTGCAGAGCCCCTGATGTGGCTGAACAGTAGAAACCCCCCACAAGTGACCCCATTTTGGAAACTAGACCCCGAAAGGAACTTATCTAGATGTGAGGTGAGCACTTTGAACCCCCAAGTGCTTCATAGAAGTTTATAACACAGAGCAGTAAAAATAATAACTACGTTTTCTTTCCTCAAAATAATTTTTTAGCCCAGAATTTTTATATTTTCCCAAGGGTAACAGGAGAAATTTGACCCCAATATTTGTTGTCCAGTTTCTCCTGAGTACGGTGATACCCCATATGTGGGGGTAAACTACTGTTTGGGCACATGCCGGGGCTCAGAAGTGAAGTAGTGACGTTTGGAAATGCAGACTTTGATGGAATGCTCTACGGGCGTCACATTGCGTTTGCAGAGCCCCTGATGTGAGCCATCCTTCTTCTTTTGGTTAGCTTATTATACTGAGTCATTATATGCATTTCCTGTGTGTTCATGATGTTGTTTTCATGTTTTTAATTATGTTTTTATTATCTATGTTGTATATTTTGATCCGTGAATAAAATCAGTCTATGTTTATTTTTTGGTATTTATTTATTTGATGGTGTGCAGCTCTTGTGCAGTAATACTTTCTCTTCGGGTTTACTTATAAACTTCTGTGAAGCACTTGAGGGTTCAAAGTGCTCACCACACGTCTAGATTAGTTCCTTTGGGGGTCTAGTTTCCAAAATGGGGTCATTTGTGGGGGATCTCCAATGTTTAGGCACACAGGGGCTCTCCAAACACGACATGGTGTCCGCTAATGATTGGAACTAATTTTCCATTTAAAAAGCCAAATGGCGTGCCATCCCTTCTGAGCCCTGCCGTGCGCCCAAACAGTGGTTTACCCCCACATATGGGGTATCTGCGTACTCAGAACAAACTGGACAACAAAATTTGTGGTCCAATTTCTCCTATTACGGTTGGCAAAATAGGAAATTCCAGGCTAAAAAATCATTTTTGAGGAAAGAAAAATTATTTTTTATTTTCATGGCTCTGCATTATAAACTTCTGTGAAGCACCTGGGGGTTTAAAGTGCTCAGTATGTATCTAGATAAGTTCCTTGGGGGGTCTAGTTTCCAAAATGGGGTCATTTGTGGGGGAGCTCCAATGCATAGGCACACAGGGGCTCTCCAAACGCGACATGGTGTCCGCTAACAATTGGAGCTAATTTTCCATTCAAAAAGTCAAATGGCGCGCCTTCCCTTCCGAGCCCTGCCGTGTGCCCAAACAGTGGTTTGCCCCCACATATGAGGTATCGGCGTACTCGGGAGAAATTGCTCAACAAATTTTAGGATCTATTTAATCCTATTGCCCATGTGAAAATGAAAAAATTGAGGCGAAAATAAATTTTTTGTGAATGAAAAGTACTTTTTCATTTTTACGGATCAATTTGTGAAGCACCTGAGGGTTTAAAGTGCTCACTAGGCATCTAGATAAGTTCCTTGGGGGTCCAGTTTCCAAAATGGGGTCACTTGTGGGGGAGCTCCAATATTTAGGCACACAGGGTCTCACCAAACGCGACATGGTGTCCGCTAACGATGGAGATAATTTTTCATTCAAAAAGTCAAATGGCGCTCTTTCCCTCCTGAGCCTTACCATGTGCCCAAACAGTGGTTTACCCCCACATGTGAGGTATCGGTGTACTCAAGAGAAATTGCCCAACAAATTTTAGGATCCATTTTATCCTGTTGCCCATGTGAAAATGAAAAAATTGAGGCTAAAAGAATTTTTTTGTGAAAAAAAAGTATTTTTCATGTTTACGGATCAATTTGTGAAGCACCTGGGGGTTCAAAGTGCTCACTATGCATCTAGATAAGTTCCTTGGGGCGTCTAGTTTCCAAAATGGGGTCACTTGTGGGGGAGCTCCAATTTTTAGGCACACGGGGGCTCTCCAAATGTGACATGGTGTCCGCTAAAGAGTGCAGCCAATTTTTCATTCAAAAAGTCAAATGGTGCTCCTTCCCTTCCAAGCCCTGCCGTGCGCCCAAACAGTGGTTTACCCCCACATATGAGGTATCCGCGTACTCAGGACAAATTGGACAACAATTTTCGTGGTTCAGTTTTTCCTTTTACCATTGGGAAAATAAAAAAATTGTTGCTCAAAGATCATTTTTGTGACTAAAAAGTTAAATGTTCATTTTTTCCTTCCATGTTGCTTCTGCTGCTGTGAAGCACCTGAAGGGTTAATAAACTTCTGGAATGTGGTTTTGTGCACCTTGAGGGGTGCAGTTTTTAGAATGGTGTCACTGACTTCAAATGTGAGGTGGTCCCTAAAAAAAATGGTTTTGTAAATTTCATTGTAAAAATGAGAAATCGCTGGTCAAATTTTAACCCTTATAACTTCCTAGCAAAAAAAAATTTTGTTTCCAAAATTGTGCTGATGTAAATTAGACGTGTGGGAAATGTTATTTGTTAACTATTTTGTGTCACATAACTCTCTGGTTTAACAAAATAAAAATAAAAAATGTGAAAATTGCAAAATTTTCAAAATTTTCGCCAAATTTCCGTTTTTATCACAAATAAAACCAGAATCTATTGACCTAAATTTACCACTATCATGAAGCCCAATATGTCACGAGAAAACAATCTCAGAATCGCTAGGATCCGTTGAAGCGTTCCCGAGTTATTACCTCATAAAGGGACACTGGTCAGAATTGCAAAAAATGGCAAGGTCTTTAAGGTCAAAATAGGCTGGGTCATGAAGGGGTTAAAGTTTTGGAAATCATTTTTTATCCAAATCCGGCTTTAAACTTCTCCACAACAGTAACACGGACCTGCCTGTTGTGTTCCTTGGTCTTGATGATGCTCTCTGTGCTTCAAACAGAGACTATCACAGAGCAGGTGCATTTATATGGAGACTTGATCACACACAGGTGGATTATATTTGTCATCATTAGGCATTTAGGACAACATTGGATCATTCAGAGATCCACAATGAACTTCTGGAGTGAGTTTGCTGCACTGAAAGTAAAGGGGCCGAATAATATTTCATGCCCCACTTTTCAGTTTTAAAATTTCCACAAAAATTTAAAATAATCAATACATTTTGTTTAAGTTCACAATTGTGTTCCACTTGTTGTTGATTCTTCACCAAAAAATTACATTTGGTATCTTTATGTTTGAAGCATGATATCTGGGAAAAGGTTGAGAAGTTCCAGGGGGGCGAATACTTTCGCAAGGCATTGTATTTACTTGAAAATGGGTTAACAGTCGCCCACCGTAAACACTCTAACTTAAAAAGAAGACTAAAAAAACAGAACTTGGAACAAAAAGGCAGCCGTGTTTATGTTACACAAATAATTCAGTAAAATAATAATTAAACTTTATTCAGCCATTTCTTAAAATTCAGACCAAATATCTTACCAAATTTTAGAAAATGATGTCCACCCATCAGGTGAGCAATTACCTCAAACAATACATCTAAACAGAGAAGAAAAGCTAGTAACAATGAGGGTGGCTGGGGAGATGCTTCGGTGTAGAATTCTTCTGTCCAAAAGCTTCAAAGCCAGAATGCAGGAATTTAAAGAGAAGCCATCTTCCCACCAAAGGTGACACCTGCAAATCAGAATCCCATCTCTCAAATTTACCGTATCTCAAAATTCTAGAAGGTAAGTAACACAACCTCTCTACTGAATCAGTGGAGGTCAATAGGGAGGGATGGAAAAGGAGGCAGAAAAGATGAAATTGAAGGGGCAACGTAATCCTATGTGACCTTTTATATTGGCATATTCTTCGGGGGTTTATATAGGACTAGCTGAAGAGCCCGGCATTGCCTGGGCATTGTAAATATATGTGGTTAGTTATAGCACCTCATTTCTCTTATTTTCCCATCACGCCTCTCATTTTCCCCCTTACATCTCTCATTTTCTCCCTCACACCTCTCATTTTCTCCCTCACTCCTCTCATTCCCCCTAACACTTGTCATTTCGACCTCACATCTGTCATTTTCTGATCACTCCACTATTTTCCCTCACTCCTCTCATTTTGCACTCACACCTTTTCATTTTCACCTCAGTATATACATGTTTGTCATCTCCCTTATATATAGTATACACCTGTATGTCATCTCCTGTATATAGTATACACCTGTATGTCATCTCCCCTGTGTATAGTATATACCTGTATGTCATCTCCTCCTATATATAGTATATACCTGTATGTCATCTCCTCCTATATATAGTATATACCTGTATGTCATCTCCTCCTATATATAGTATATACCTGTATGTCATCTCCTTCTATATATAGTATATACCTGTATGTCATCTCCTCCTGTATATAGTATATACCTGTGTGTCATCTCCCCTGTATATAGTATATGTCTGTGTGTCATCTCCTCCTGTATATAGTATATACCTGTATGTCATCTCCTCCTGTATATAGTATATACCTGTATGTCATCTCCCCTGTATATAGTATATACCTGCTGTGTCATCTCCCCTGTATATAGTATATACCTGTATGTCATCTCCTCCTATATATAGTATATACCTGTATGTCATCTCCTCCTATATATAGTATATACCTGTATGTCATCTCCTCCTATATATAGTATATACCTGTATGTCATCTCCTTCTATATATAGTATATACCTGTATGTCATCTCCTCCTATATATAGTATATACCTGTATGTCATCTCCTCCTATATATAGTATATACCTGTATGTCATCTCCTCCTGTATATAGTATATACCTGTGTCATCTCCCCTGTATATAGTATATACCTGTATGTCATCTCCTTCTATATATAGTATATACCTGTATGTCATCTCCTCCTGTATATAATATATACCTGTGTCATCTTCTATATATAGCATATACCTGTATGTCATCTCCTCCTGTATACAGTATATACCTGCATGTCATCTTCTATATATAACATATACCTGTATGTCATCTTCTCCTGTATATAGTATATACCTGTAGGTCATCTGCTCCTGTATATAGTATATACCTGTGTGTCATCTCCTCCTGTATATAGTATATACCTGTATGTAATCTCCTCCTGTATATATATGTACCTGTATGTCATCTCCTCCTCTATATAGTATATACCTGTGTGTCATCTATCCTGTATATAGTATATATCTGTGTGTCATCTCCCCTGTATATAGTATATAACTGTGTGTCATCTCCTCCTGTATTAGACCTCGTTCACACGTTATTTGCTCAGTATTTTCACCTCAGTATTTGTAAGCTAAATTGGCAGCCTGATAAATCCCCAGCCAACAGGAAGCCCTCCCCCTGGCAGTATATATTAGCTCACACATACACATAATAGACAGGTCATGTGACTGACAGCTGCCGTATTTCCTATATGGTACATTTGTTGCTCTTGTAGTTTGTCTGCTTATTAATCAGATTTTTATTTTTGAAGGATAATACCAGACTTGCGTGTGTTTTAGGGCGAGTTTCGTTTGTCAAGTTGCGTGTGTTGAGTTGCGTGTGGCGACATGCATGTAGCGACTTTTGTGAGATGAGTTTTGTGTGGCAACATGCGTGTAGCAACTTTTTGTGTGTCGAGTTGCATGTGACAGGTTAGTGTAGCAAGTTGTGTGCAGCAAGTTTTGCGCATGGTGAGTTTTGCGCGTGGCGAGTTTTATGTGTGGTGCCTTTTGAGTATGTGCAAGTTTTGTGTGAGGCAACTTTTGCATGTGTTGCAACTTTTGTGCATGTGGCAATTTTTCCGCGTGTGCAAGTTTTGCATGTGGCGAGTTTTCCATGAGGTGAGTTTTGCACTTGTGGCGAGTTTTGCGTGAGCCTAGTTTTTGCATGTGGCGAGTTTTGCGCGTGGCGAGTTTTGCGCGTGGCGAGTTTTGAGCGGCGACTTTTGTGTTTCGACTTTTATGTGGCGAGGTTGGTGTATGTGTGGTGAAATGTGTCCTGAGGGTGATATGTGTTCAAGCACGTGGTAGTTTGTGGCGCATTTTGTGTGTGTGTTCATATCCCCGTGTGTGGTGAGTATCCCATGTCGAGGCCCCACCTTAGCAACTGTACAGTATATACTCTTTGGCGCCATCGCTCTAATTCTTTAAGTCCCCCTTGTTCCCATCTGGCAGCTGTCAATTTGCCTCCAACACTTTTCCTTTCACTTTTCCCCATTATGTAGATAGGGGCAAAATTGTTTGGTGAATTGGAAAGCGCGGGGTTAAAATTTCACCTCACAACATAGCCTATGACGCTCTCGGGGTCCAGACGTGTGACTGTGCAAAATATTGTGGCTGTAGCTGCGACGCCTCCAACACTTTTCCTTTCACTTTTTCCCCATTATGTAGATAGGGGCAAAATTGTTTGGTGAATTGGAACGCGCGGGGTTAAAGTTTCACCTCACAACATAGCCTATGACGCTCTCGGGGTCCAGACATGTGACTGTGCAAAATTTTGTGGCTGTAGCTGCGACGGTGCAGATGCCAATCCCGGACATACATACATACATACACACATACACACACACATTCAGCTTTATACAGTATATTAGACTAGCTGAAAAGCCCGGCGTTGCCTGGGCATAGTAAATATCTGTGGCTAGTTATAGCACCTCACGTCTCTTATTTTCCCATCATACCTCTCATTTTCTCCCTTACACCTCTCATTTTCTTCCTTACACCTCTCATTTTGCCCCTCACACCTCTTATTTTCCTCCTCACTCCTCTCATTCCCCCCTAACATTTGTCATTTCGACCTCACATCTGTCATTTTCCGATCACTCCACTATTTTCCCTTACTCCTCTCATTTTGCACTCACACCTTTTCATTTTCACCTCACACCCCTCATTTTCACCTCAGTATATACATGTTTGTCATCTCCCTTATATATTTTATACACCTGTATGTCTTCTCTTGTATATAGTGTATATTTGTATGTCATCTCCCCTGTAAATAGTACATACCTGCTGTATGTCATCTCTTCCTGTATATTGTATATACCCATGTGTCATCTCCTCCTGTATATATTATATACCTGTATGTCATCTCTTCTGTATATACTATATACCTGTATGTCATCTCCTCCTATATATAGTATATACCTGTATGTCATCTCCTGTATATAGTATATACCTGTATGTCATCTCCCCTGTATATAGTATACACCTGCTGTATGTCATCTCCTCCTCTATATACCTATGTGTCATCTCCTCTTTTATATAGTATATACCTATGTGTCATCTCCTCCTGTATATAGTATGTACCTGTAAGTCATCTCCTCCTGTATATAGTATATACCTGTGTATCATCTGCTCTGGAATATAGTATATACCTGTATGTCATCTCCTCCTGTATATAGTATATACCTGTGTGTCATCTCCCCTGTATATAGTATATACCAGGTTGTCATCTCCTCATGTATATAGTATATACCTGTATGTCATCTCCTCCTGTATATAGTATATAACTGTGTGTCATGTCCTCCTGTATATAGTATATACCTGTATGTCATCTCCTCCTGTATATAGTATATACCTGTGTGTCATCTCCCCTGTATATTGTATATACGTGTGTGTCATCTCCTCCTGTATATAGTATGTATCTGTGTGTCATCTCCTGTATATAGTATATACCTGTGTCATCTCCTCCTGTATATAGTATATACGTGTGTCATCTCCTCCTTTATATAGTATATACCTGTAAGTCATCTGCTCCTGTATATAGTATATACCTGTGAGTCATCTCCTCCTGTATATAGTATATACCTGTGTGTCATCTCCTCCTGTATATAGTATATACCTGGGTGTCATCTCCCCTGTATATAGTACATATCTGTGTGTCATCTCCTCCTGTACATAGTATATATCTGTGTGTCATCTCCTCCTGTATTAGACCGCATTTGGTCAGTATTTGTACGCTAAATTGGCAGCCTGATAATTCCCCAGCCAACAGGAAGCCCTCCCCCCTGGCAGTATATATTAGCTCACACATACACATAATAGGTCATGTGACTGACAGCTGCCATATTTCCTAAATGGTACATTTGTTGCTCTTGTAGTTTGTCTGCTTATTAATCAGATTTTTATTTTTGAAGGATAATACCAGACTTGTGTGTGTTTTAGGGCGAGTTTCATGTGTCAAGTTGTGTGTGTTGAGTTGCATGTGGCGACATGCATGTAGTGACTTTTGTGAGATGAGTTTTGTGTGGCGACATGCGTGTAGCAACTTTTTGTGTGTCGAGTTGCATGTGACAGGTTAGTGTAGCAAGTTGTGTGCAGCAAGTTTTGCGCATGGCGAGTTTTGCGCGTGGTGAGTTTTATGTCTGGTGCCTTTTGAGTATGTGCAAGTTTTGTGTGAGGCAACTTCTGCATGTGTTGCAACTTTTGTGCATGTGGCAATTTTACCGCGTGTGCAAGTTTTGCGTGTGGCGAGTTTTCCATGAGGTGAGTTTTGCACATGTGGCGAGTTTTGCGCGAGCCTAGTTTTGCATGTGGCGAGTTTTGCGCGTGGCGAGTTTTGAGCGGCGACTTTTGTGTTTCGACTTTTATGTGGCGAGGTTGGTGTATGTGTGTTGAAATGTGTGCTGAGGGTGGTATATGTGTTCAAGCACGTGGTAGTGTGTGGTGCATTTTGTGTGTGTGTTCATATCCCCGTGTGTGGTGAGTATCCCATGTCAGGGCCCCACCTTAGCAGCTGTACGGTATATACTCTTTGGCGCCATCGCTCTAATTCTTTAAGTCCCCCTTGTTCACATCTGGCAGCTGTCAATTTGCCTCCAACACTTTTCCTTTCATTTTTTCCCCATTATGTAGATAGGGGCCAAATTGTTTGGTGAATTGGAAAGCGCGGGGTTAAAATTTCACCTCACAACATAGCCTATGACGCTCTCGGTGTCGAGACGTGTGACTGTGCAAAATTTTGTGGCTGTAGCTGCGAAGGTGCAGACGCCAATCCCGGACATACAAACAAACACACATTCAGCTTTATAAATTAGACTAGCTGAAGAGCCCGGCGTTGCCTGGGTATAGTAAATATATGTGGTTAGTTATAGCACCTCACTTCTCTTATTTTCCCATCACGCCTCTCATTTCCCCCTCACATCTCTCATTTTCCCCCTCACACCTCTCATTTTCCCCCTCACTCCTCTAATTCCCCCCTCACTCCTCTAATTGCCCCCTAACACTTGTCATTTCGACCTCACATCTGTCATTTTCCGATCACTCCACTATTTTCCCTCACTCCTCTCATTTTGCACTCACACCTTTTCATTTTCACCTCACACCTCTCATTTTCCCCTCAGTATATACATGTCTGTCATTATTATTATTATTTATTGTTATAGCACCATTTATTCCATGGCGCTTTACATGTGAGGAGGGGTATATATAGTAAAAAAGTACAATAATCTTAAACAATACAAGTCATAACTGGTACAAGAGGAGTGAGGACCCTGCCCGCGAAGACTCACAATCTACAAGGGATGGTTGAGATTACAGTAGGTGAGGATAGAGCTGGTCATGCAGCAGTTTGGTCGATCGGTGGTTACTGCAGGTTGTAGGTTTGTCTGAAGAGGTGAGTCTTCAGGTTCTTTTTGAAGGTTTCGATGGTAGGCGAGAGTCTAATGTGTTGTGGTAGAGGGTTCCAGAGTAGGGGTGATACGTGAGAGAAATCTTGTATACGATTGTGGGAAGAAGAGATAAGAGGGGAGTAGAAGAGCTACTAGAAGTCATCTCCCTTATATATAGTATACACCTGTATGTCATCTCCTGTATATAGTATATACCTGTATGTCATCTCCCCTGTAAATAGTAAATACCTGCTGTATGTCATCTCCTCCTGTATATTGTATATACCTATGTATAATCTCCTCCTGTATAGTATATACCTGTATGTCATCTCTTCTGTATATACTATATACCTGTATGTCATCTCCTCCTATATATAATATATACCTGTATGTCATCTCCTGTATATAGTATATACCTGTATGTCATCTCCCCTGTATATAGTATATACCTGCTGTATGTCATCTCCTCCTCTATATACCTATGTGTCATCCCCTCTTTTATATAGTACTAGCTGAAGAGCCCGGCGTTGCCTGGGCATAGTAAATATCTGTGGTTAGTTATAGCACCTCACTTCTCTTATTTTCCCATCACGCCTCTCATTTTCCCAATCACATCTTTCATTTTCCCCCTCACATCTCTCATTTTCTCCCTCACACCTCTCATTTTCTCCCTCACTCCTCTCATTCCCCCCTAACACTTGTCATTTCAACCTCACATCTGTCATTTTCTGATCACTCCACTATTTTTCCTCACTCCTCTCATTTTGCACTCACAACTTTTCATTTTCACCTCACACCTCTCATTTTCACCTCATCACCTCAGTATATACATGTTTGTCATCTCCCTTATATATAGTATACATCTGTATGTCATCTCCTGTATATAGTATATACCTGTATGTCATCTCCCCTGTATATAGTATATACCTGCTGTGTCATCTCCCCTATATATAGTATATACCTGAATGTCATCTCCTTCTATATATAGTATATACCTGTATGTCATCTCCTCCTGTATATAGTATATACCTGTGTGTCATCTCCCCTGTATATAGTATATATCTGAGTGTCATCTCCTCCTGCATATAGTATATACCTGCATGTCATCTTCTATATATAGCATATACCTGTATGTCATCTCCTCCTGTATATAGTATATACCTGTGTGTCATCTCCCCTGTATATAGTATATATCTGAGTGTCATCTCCTCCTGCATATAGTATATGCCTGCATGTCATCTTCTATATATAGCATATACCTGTATGTCATCTCCTCCTGTATATAGTATATACCTGTATGTCATCTCCTCCTGTATATATATGTACCTATATGTCATCTCCTCCTCTATATAGTATATACCTGTGTGTCATCTCTCCTGTATATAGTATATATCTGTGTGTCATCTCCCCTGTATATAGTATATACCTGTGTGTCATCTCCTCCTGTATTAGACCTCGTTCACACGTTATTTGCTCAGTATTTTTACCTCAGTATTTGTAAGCTAAATTGGCAGCCTGATAAATCCCCAGCCAACAGGAAGCCCTCCCCCTGGCAGTATATATTAGCTCACACATACACATAATAGACAGGTCATGTGACTGACAGCTGCCGTATTTTCTATATGGTGCAATTGTTGTAGTTTGTCTGCTTATTAATCAGATTTTTATTTTTGAAGGATAATACCAGACTTGTGTGTGTTTTAGGGCGAGTTTCGTTTGTCAAGTTGTGTGTGTTGAGTTGCGTGTGGCGACATGCATGTAGCGACTTTTGTGAGATGAGTTTTGTGTAGCAACATGCGTGTAGCAACTTTTTGTGTGTCGAGTTGCATGTGACAGGTTAGTGTAGCAAGTTGTGTGCAGCAAGTTTTGCGCATGGCGAGTTTTGCGCGTTGCGAGTATTATGTGTGGTGCCTTTTGAGTATGTGCAAGTTTTGTGTGAGGCAACTTTTGCATGTGTTGCAACTTTTGTGCATGTGGCAATTTTTCCGCGTGTGCAAGTTTTGCGTGTGGCGAGTTTTTCATGAGGAGAATTTTGCACTTGTGGTGAGTTTTGCAAGAGCCTAGTTTTTGCATGTGGCGAGTTCTGCGCGTGGCGAGTTTTGAGTGGCGACTTTTGTGTTTTGACTTTTATGTGGCGAGGTTGGTGTATTTGTGGTGAAATGTGTGCTGAGGGTAATATGTGTTCAAGCATGTGGTAGTGTGTGGCGCATTTTGTGTGTGTTCATATCCCCGTGTGTGGTGAGTATCCCATGTCGAGGCCCCACCTTAGCAACTGTACGGTATATACTCTTTGGCGCCATCGCTCTCATTCTTTAAGTCCCCCTTGTTCACATCTGGCAGCTGTCAATTTGCCTTCTACACTTTTCCTTTCATTTTTTCCCATTATGTAGATAGGGGCAAAATTGTTTGGTGAATTGGAAAGCGCGGGGTTAAAATTTCACCTCACAACATAGCCTATGACGCTCTCGGGGTCCAGACGTGTGACTGTGCAAAATTTTGTTGCTGTAGCTGCGACGCTTCCAACACTTTTCCTTTCACTTTTTCCCCATTATGTAGATAGGGGCAAAATTGTTTGGTGAATTGGAACGTGCGGGGTTAAAATTTCACCTCACAACGAAGCCTATGACGCTCTCAAGGTCCCGACGTGTGACTGTGCAAAATTTTGTTTCTGTTGCTGCGACGCCTCCAACACTTTTCCTTTCACTTTTTTCCCCATTATGTAGATAGGGGCAAAATTGTTTGGTGAATTGGAAAGCGCAGGGTTAATATTTCACCTCACAACATAGCCTATGACGCTCTCAGGGTCCCGACTTGTGACTGTGCAAAATTTTGTTGCTGTAGCTGCGACGCCTCCAACACTTTTCCTTTCACTTTTTCCCCATTATGTAGATAGGGGCAAAATTGTTTGGTGAATTGGAACGCGCGGGGTTAAAATTTCGCCTCACAATATAGCCTATGACGCTCTCGGGGTCCAGACGTGTGACTGTGCAAAATTTTGTGGCTGTAGCTGCGACGGTGCAGATGCCAATCCCGGACATACACACACACACACACACACACACACACACACACACACACACACACACACACACACACATTCAGCTTTATATAGTAGATTACAGTCACCCATCATTAACATACTGACTTAAAAATAAGAGTCAGAAAATAGCCAGAACTTGGAATAAAATGGATGTGGTGTTTATTTAGGTTTAACAAATATATTTTATTACACATACAGTTGAAACCAGAAGTTTACATACACTATAATATAAAAGCCACATATGCATGTTTTTTCTTAGGTCAATTAGGATTACTATAATTATTAATATTTGCCAAATGCCAGAATAATGAGAGAGAGAGAATGTTTAAGGCTATATGCACACGTTGCGGATTTGGCTGCGGATCCGCAGCGGATTGGCCGCTGCGGATTTGCAGCAGTTTTCCATGTGGTTTACAGTACCATGTAAATCTATGGAAAACCAAATCCGCAGTGCCCATGCTGCGGAAAATACCGCGTAATGTCAATTCTTTGTGCGGATTCTGCAGCGTTTCACAACTGCTCCTCAATAGGAATCCACAGGTGTAAAAACGTGGGTGAAATCTGCACAAAAAAGCAGGAAATCGGCGGTAAATCTGCAGATTTTTCAAAAACTGAGCAGAAAAATACGCACAGAAATCCGCAACATGGGCACATAGCCTTAAGGCATTTTTATTACTTATTGCAAAAGTTTACATACATTTCATTACTATTTGGTATCATTGCCCTTAAACTGAATGACTTGGGTCAAACTGGTGTAACTGATCCAGGTTTGTAGGTGGACTTGATCACACCAGCCTTTTCAGGTTTGCCCATACATTTTCAATAGGATTGAGATCAGGGCTTTGTGATGGCCACTCCAAAACACTGACTTTGTTATCATTAAGCCACTTTATTACCATTTTGGCAGTATGCTTCAGGTCGTTGTCCATTTGGAAGACCCATTTCCGTCCAAGCTTCAATTTCCTGGCCGATGTCTTGAGATGTTGCTTCAGTATTGTCACATAATCTTCTCTTCTCATGATGCCATCTATTTTGTGAAGTACACCAGTCCTTTCTGCACAAAACAACCTCACAACATGATGCTGCCACCCCAGTGTTTCACAGTTGGAATGGTGTTCTTAGGCTTCAAAGCTTCTTTTTCCTCCAAACGTAACAATAGTCATTATGCCGAAAAAGCTAAATTTTAGTTTTATCAGACCACGGGACATATCTTAAAATGTATCAAAGGTTCCGGTGTGCATTTGCAAACACTAATCTGGCATCCTTATGTTTCTTTTGGAACAATGTCTTCTTCCTGGCAGAGTGGCCTTTCAGCCCATGTTGATGCAGTACTCGTTTCACTGTGGATATTGACACAATCTTACCAGTTTCTGCCATCATCTTCACAAGGTCTTTTGCTTTCATCCTTGGGTTGATATGCACATGTCGGACCAAAGCACGTTCATCTCTGGAACACAGAACTTGTCTCCTTCCTGAGTGGAGTGATGGCTAGACATTCCCATCTTGTTTGTACTTGCGTATAATTGTTTGTACAGATGAACGAGGCACCTTCAGGTATCTTTAAATCGTAACTAAGGATGAGCCAGACTTGTGCAAGTCCACAATTCTCTTCCTAATATCTTGGCTGATTTTTTGAGACTTTCCCATGATGCTACACAAAGAAGCAGAGTGTTTTAAGTGTGCATTAAAATACATCCACAGGTGTGTATCTAATTAACTCAGATGTTGCCAAAAAACATAGCAGACGCTTCCAAACACATGACAACATTATATGGGCAGTTCAGAATGGTTTAAAGGCATAGTAATCTTAGTGTATGTAAACTTTTGACTTTGCATTAAGTAATAAAAATGCCTTAAAACATTCTCTCTCATTATTCTGGCATTAGGCAAATTATTAATAATTATGGTAACCCTAATTGACCTAAAACATGAAAAGTTTATTCTGATTTAATCCCTTTACCCCCAAGGGTGGTTTGCAAGTTATGGACCGGGCCAATTTTTACAATTCTGACCACTGTCCCTTTATGAGGTTATAACTCTGGAACGCGTACACGGATCCTGGTGATTCTGACATTGTTTTCTCGTGACATATTGTACTTCATGACAGTCGTAAAATTTCTTTGATATTACCTGCGTTTAATTGTGAAAAAAATGGAAATTTGGCGAAAATTTTGAAAATTTCACAATTTTCAAACTTTGAATTTTTATGCAATTAAATCACAGAGATATGTCACACAAAATACTTAATAAGTAACATTTCCCACATGTCTACTTTACATCAGCACAATTTTGGAACCAAAATCTTTTTTTGTTAGGGAGTTATAAGGGTTAAAAGTTGACCAGCAATTTCTCATTTTTACAACACCATTTTTTTTTAGGGACCACATCTCATTTGAAGTCATTTTGAGGGGTCTATATGATAGAAAATACCCAAGTGTGACACCATTCTAAAAACTGCACACCTTAAGGTGCTCAAAACCACATTCAAGAAGTTTATTAACCTTTCAGGTGCTTCACAGGAATTTTTGGAATGTTTAAATAAAAATGAACATTTAACTTTTTTTCACAAAAAATTTATTTCAGCTCCAATATGTTTTATTTTCCCAAGGGTAACAGAAGAAATTGGACCCCAAAAGTTGTTGTACAATTTGTCCTGAGTATGCGGATACCCCATATGTGGGGATAAACCACTGTTTGGGCGCATGGGAGAGCTCGGAAGGGAAGGAGCGCCATTTGACTTTTCAATGCAAAATTGACAGGAATTGAGATGAGACGCCATGTTGCGTTTGGAGAGCCACTGATGTGCCTAAACATTGAAACCCCCAACAAGTGACACCATTTTGGAAAGTAGACCCACTAAGAAACTTATCTAGATGTGTGGTGAGCACTTTGACCCACCAAGGGCTTCACAGAAGTTTATAATGCAGAGCCGTAAAAATAAAACAAAAATTTTTTCCCACAAAAATTATTTTTTAGCTCCCAGTTTTCTATTTTCCCGAGGCTAACAGAAGAAATCGGACCCCAAAAGTTGTTGCCCAATTTTTCCTGATTACGCTGATACCACATATGTGGAGGGAACCACCGTTTGGGCGCATGGGAGGGCTCGGAAGGGAAGGAGCGCCATTTGGAATGCAGACAGATGGAATGGTCTGCAGGGGTCACAATGCGTTTGCAGAGCCCCTAATGTACCTAAACAGTAGAAACCCCCCACAAGTGACCCCATATTGGAAACTAGACCCCGTAAGGAACTCATCTAGATGTGATGTGAGAGCTTTGGACCCCCAAGTGTTTCACTACAGTTTATAACGCAGAGCCCAGCAAATAAAATAAAAAAATTTCCACAAAAATTATTTTTTAGCCCCCAGTTTTGTATTTTCCCAAGGGTAACAGGAGAAATTGGACCCCAAAAGTTGTTGTCCAATTTGTCCTGAGTACGCTGACACCCCATAAGTTGGGGTAAACCCCTGTTTGGGCACACGGGAGAGCTCGGAAGGGAAGGAGCACTGTTTTACTTTTTCAACGCAGAATTGGCTGGAATTGAGATCGGATGCCATGTCGCGTTTGGAGAGCCCCTGATGTGCCTAAACAGTGGAAACCCCCCAATTATAACTGAAACCCTAATCCAAACACACCCCTAACCCTAATCCCAACCCTATTCCCAACTGTAAATGTAATCCAAACCCTAACCCTAACTTTAGCCCCAACCCTAACCCTAACTTTAGCCCCAACCCTAACAGTAGCCTTAACCCTAGCCCCAACCCTAGCCCTAACAGTAGCCCTAACCCTAGTCCTAACCCTAGCCCCAACCCTAGCCCCAACCCTAACCCTAGCCCCAACCCTAACCCTAGCCCTAACCCTAGCCCTAACCCTCACCCTAACCCTAGCCCTAACCCTAATGGGAAAATGGAAATAAAAACATTTTTGAAATTTTTTAATTTTTCCCTAACTAAGGGGGTGATGAAGGGGGGTTTGATTTACTTTTATAGCGGGTTTTTTAGCGGATTTTTATGATTGGCAGCTGTCACACACTGAAAGACGCTTTTTATTGCAAAAAATATTTTTTGCGTTGCCACATTTTGAGAGCTATAATTTTTCCATATTTTGGTGCACAGAGTCATGTGAGGTCTTGTTTTTTGCGGGACGAGTTGTCGTTTTTATTGGTAACATTTTCGGGCACGTGACTTTTTTTATCGCTTTTTATTCCGATTTTTGTGAGGCAGAATGACCAAAAACCAGCTATTCATGAATTTCTTTTGGGGGAGACGTTTATACCGTTCCGCATTTGGTAAAACTGATAAAGCAGTTTTATTCTTCGGGTCAGTACGATTACAGCGATACCTCATTTATATCATTTTTTTATGTTTTGGTGCTTTTATACGATAAAAACTATTTTATAGAAAAAATAATTATTTTTGCATTGCTTTATTCTGAGGACTATAACTTTTTTATGTTTTTGCTGATGATGCTGTATGGCGGCTGATTTTTTGCGGGACAAGATGACGCTTTCAGTGGTACTATTGTTATTTATATCTGTCTTTTTGATCGCGTGTTATTCCACTTTTTGTTCGGTGGTATGATAATAAAGCGTTGTTTTTTGCCTCATTTTTTTTTTCTTACGGTGTTTACTGAAGGGGTTAACTAGTGGGACAGTTTTATAGGTTGGGTCGTTACGGACGCGGCGATACTAAATATGTGTACTTTTATTGTTTTTGTTTTTTTATTTAGTTAAAGAAATTAATTTATGGGAATAATATTTTTTTTTTTTCATTATTTAGGAATTTTTCTTTAATTTTTTTTTTTACACGTGTGGAAATTTTTTAAAAACTTTTTTACTTTATCCCTGGGGGGAACTTCACAGATCGCTGATCTGAAAGTTTGCACAGCACTCTGTCAGATCACCGATCTGTCTCAGAGCACTGCAGGCTTCACAGTGCCTGCTCTGAGCAGGTTCTGTGAAGCCACCTTCCTCACTGCAGGACCCGGATGCCGCGGCCATCTTGGATCCGGGCCTGGAGCAGGGAGGGAGGTATGGCGACCCTCGCAGCAACGCGATCACATCACGTTGCTGCGGGGGGCTCAGTGAAGCCCGCAGGGAGCCCCCTCCCTGCGCGATGCTTCCCTGTACCGCCGGCACACCGTGATCATGTTTGATCGCGGTGTGCCGGGGGTTAATGTGTCGGGGGCAGTCCGTGACCGCTCCTGGCACATAGTGCCGGATGTCAGCTGCGATAGGCAGCTGACACCCGGCCACGATCGGCCGCGCTCCCCCCGTGAGCGCGGCCGATCGCGCTGGACGTACTATTCCGTCCTTGGGAAGTAGGGCCCACCCCACATGGACGGAATAGTACGTCCATTGGCAGAAAGGGGTTAATGTCAGATATTGAGAAAAACATGCATGTGTGTTTTTTTATATAATGTATTTAAACGTCTAGTTTCAACTGTATAATCCATTAAAATAATAATTAATGTCTATTCAACCATTCATTAAAATTCATGACCCACGTGCCAAAAAACGGATCGTATATGGTGAGGCCCCCAAAACAACACCATTCCTTAAACAAAGTTCTGGATCTCTTCATTAACCCCTTTATCCCCATGGATGGTTTGCATGTTAATAACCGGGCCAATTTTTACAATTCTGACTGTCCACTTATGAGGTTATAACTCTGGAATGCTTCAACAGATCTTGGTGATTCTGACATCGTTTTCTCATGACATGACATGACATATTTTCCAAATTTGAATTTTCATGCCCTTAAATCACACAGATATGTCACGCAAAATACTTAATAGGCAACATTTCCCACATGTCTACTTTACATCAGCACAATTTTGGAACCAAAAAGGTTTTTTGTAACGGAGTTATAAGGGTTAAAAGTTGACCAGTGATTTCTCATTTTTACAACACCCTTTTTTGGGGGGACCACTTCACATCTGAAGTCACTTTGAGGGGTCTGTATGATAGAAAATACCCAAAAGTGACACCATTCTAAAAACTGCACCCCTCATGGTGCGCAAAACCACATTCAAAAAGTTTATTAACCCTGGGCTCTGCTGCAGAAGCAGGAAATTGCTGCTTCTTCCAGGCTGCTAACCCAGTCCCTTTTTGTTAATCCTTACTGCCCCGGAACTAGTCATGTTCAATACAGTGCAATATAATGCAAAGATATGAAATCATGTAAACATCACACAGTACATGTACAGCAATAAAACAGTAGTTCTTAACAATAATACGTTGTTACATAGCCAAACTATCAGAGCACCGCATGGGGAACACGTGACCGACATCAAGTAGAGAGGGAGCAACTGAGGGTCCCCGCCACCTCCTTACACCTGCCTTAATGCAGCATGGCATGGGGGCGATCAGCTTGTGGCATCACTGAGGTGTTATGGAAGCCCAGGTTGCTTTGATAGCAGCCTTCAGCTCATCTGCATTGTTGGATCCGGTGTCTCTCATTTTCCTCTTGACAATACCCAATATATTCTCTATGGGGTTAAGGTCAGGCGACTTTGCTGGCCAATCAAGCACAATGATACTGTTGTTTTTAAACCTGGTATTGGTACTTTTGGCAGTGTGGACAGGTGCTAAGTCCAGCTGAAGAATGAAATTTCCATCTCTAAAAAGCTTGTTGGCAGAGGGAATCATGAAGTGCTCTAAAATTTCTTGGTAGATGGCTGCGCTGACTTTGGTCTTGATAAAACACAGTGGATGTACACCAGCAGATTACATGGCTCCCCAAACCATTACCATTACTGATTGTGGAAACTTCACACAAGACCTCAAGCAGCTTGGATTGTGTGCCCCTCCACTCTTCCTCAAGACTCTGGGACCTTGATTTCCAAATTAAATGCAAAATTTACTATCATCTGAAAACAACACTTTGGACAACTGAGCAACAGACCAGTTTTTTTTCTCCTTGGCCCAGGTAGGAGGTGTGACGCCCCAGGGTCCCGGTTGCCACAGTGGCATTGCTTTTCTCATGGGGAGAGTGATGTCACGCTTGGACGCTTGGATGGAGGATTCCTTTTAACAGGTAATTGGCACATACAACACCATTCTGACTTCAGGCCACAAGGGGGAGCTCTGCACTCGACTTCAGGGGAGCTGCTCTCTCTTTGATCGGGAGGAGGAGTTAGTTTCTGGGCAGTTGCTAGGCAGTTAGGAAGATTTGGACAGTTGGTGCTGAATAGCAGAATGGAGTAGTCTGAGGCAGAAGGACGGGTGAGGGGCCGTACAGCCTGAGGTGCTGTAGCTCCTAGATAGTGAGATACAGAAGGAAGAACAGCCTTTAGCTAACGTGCTGGAGAGCGAAACACATGAGTGTGACAACAGGGGAAAATAGCTGGGACTGGGCTACATCCCTGATTGAGCGCAGACACCGGTAGGTGGAAGACCGAGGTTTTTGTCGGACTCTAAGACACATAGCAGAAACCGGCAGGACAGCTGGATTATACATCACCTGTTCACCCTAACACCCAGGAGAAACAGAGACACATAGAGCCCAGGTCGTGATAGAGACCCTGTAAAAAGGCTCGAGTCACCTGTCATACTGGTTTGTGTCCCAGTTCAACAAAGGACATAGATAACTGAGAGGACCTTGCTACAAAGCCATAGGTAGTAAGGGACTATAACACAGCACTAGAAGGAAAGCTTTTAACTCCACCTGATAAAGCTGGACTCTAAACTCTCTTCCAAGCTGGCTGGACCCTGCCTGTACCTGTGATCTGGTGCCCTGGACTGTGGCTACCTACTACCATCAGTAAACCAGGTAAAAAGACTTCACAATCGCGTCCTTCGTTCTTTACTGCACCACTAACCATCCTCCATCTATTCACCTGGAGCCAAGGGGACCAACTTCACCTGTGGGAAGTAATACCATTTGGCTGCCATAACTTCACCCCAGAGGACCCCTTTAAGCAGCGTTGGTTGTCCCTGACCGAATACCACAGCTGGCGTCACGAACTTTGACACCAAGGACCAGGTCGCTGCCGCCGTGACACATCCCTTTAAGTACCGGACCCGGTACCGAGTACCCCACGGCCCTGACGGGCGACTCAGAGGCTTCTGGTGTTGTCTATTGGTCATGAGTGGTTTGACACAAGGAATGTGACACTTGTAGCCCATGTCATTGTGAATCTCCCCCAATGTTCTTTTCTTAACAATCCTTTCAAGGCTGCGGTTATCCTGGTTGCTTGTGCACCTTTTTCTACCACCTTTTTCCTTCTATTCAACTTTCCATTAATATGCTTGGATACAGCACTCTGTGAACAGCCAGCTTCTCCCTTCGCCGGCTTACCCTTCTTGTGGAGTGTCAATGAATGCCTTTTGGACATCTGTCAAGTCAGCAGTCTTCCCCATGATTGTGGAGCCTACTGAAACAGACTAAGGGACCTTTCTAAATGATTAGGAAGCCTTTGCAGGTGTTTTTTGTTAATTATTCTAATTTAGAGATAATGACTTTAGGGTTTTCATTGGCTGTAAGCCGTCATCATCAACATTAACGGAAATAAACACTTGAAATAGATCACTCTGTTTGTAATGACTCTATATAATATATGAGTTTAACTTTTTGTATTGAAGAACTGAAATAAGTAAACTTTTATATGATATTCTAATTTTGTGAGACTCACTTGTATTTGTATTCTAGAGGGAGAATAAGAGATTTTTTCACCCTATAAAATTGCTAAAAATAATACTGAAAATCACTTCATAATGAAAAAAATAATTTCATTTTTAATGTGTTTTTTTAAAATAATAATCATCATAAATTAGCAAATAACATCGACATATTTGGTGTCCCTGTAATCGTATAGACCAGCACAACACAGCTGTCAGATTATTTACAGGGATTGGTAAATGGCGTGCAAAAATGTCGTTTGACATGTTTTCTCTATTGCTGCATTTCTTTTACCGGTATGTGCTTTCCTTCTTTTTGATACGATTTGATACGATTTTGCTGCAGGCATGAAGCAGAGGTATTAATGCTTTTTAATACTACAGAAAAGCTTTGATTCTGCTTTAAAAAAAACAACAGCGGTTTTTTTTTTTTTTTTCAGAAGAAGCCCATAGTGAAATAGAGAAAAAAAATGCACCGAAACAATAGAGTTCAGCAGAGTCTTCCGACCACAGGGGCAGGAGATTTCATGGAATCACACCTACTTTGCTTAGAAATGTAGACCTTGTTAACATGTAGGGTAAATAATGTGTATTTTCTGCTTTTTTTTGCACATAAACTTTGCTGTTTAATTGTACAAGCAAATTGGATGTCATTTCATGAAAACCTCACCCCTTGTCGTTGAAAGATGCTGCTGAACTGTGCACTTTTGGCACTTTTTGTCGATCTTCTATGTGTACCCTAAAATTAAAGTGCAGAATCAAAGTTTTTCAGTTCTATAAAAAAACATTAAAAAAGCGGCTTCTCACCTGCATTAAAAACGCATCAAATAAGGGGGAGAATATTATTATTGTGGAGTGTGGTGCGGACATCTGCAGAAAACAAAAACACAGTATTTCTGCAAAGTGTGAACATGGCCTTACAGACACCAGAAGTCAGATGTCATATAGTGAAGATACCTGAAGATGATAACATTTTGACGGTTCCGACTGTGAATGAATAAACAAAAATTTAATCCGCAGGTCCCAACTAGAGATGAACAGGACTTACAGATGACATCTAGCCAGCTCTGGCTAATCAAAAGCTGCGCCAGGGATGCCGGAAGGTTAGAGATTTGCTGCCCTATGCCCAGCCAGCAGGTAGCACTGACCTGGATGCTGCACCAGAGACCCATGAATCCATCCGCTCATCTCTAGTCCCAACTGTGATCTATCCCCCCAAAACACCTGGTAACATACAATAGATTTTTATAAATGCAGTCAAACTACATGTGCTTGCTGCAGACACACAGAAAATATTTTGTTCCTCTTCAGTCACTTAAACCTAAAATTAAAAACTTTATTAATTATAACTCGACTTATATAGCTTACATTATTACTTGCCAAATTTGCGATACTCAATACGTGTGTTGCACAACTAATTCTGGAAAACTGCACCAGACAACATGTGACTAACGCGACAAATAAATTGACATCGAAGTGTTCTGCAGCTTCCAAACATTTCTCCATAGAACATGAAGCGAATACTACTTCCTGTATTATTACAGGCATAGAATGGGTTAATATAAAGCCACAAAACACCGGCACATCACTAGCGCGTGTCGAAAATGGCACGCGCTACTGATGCGCGTCCACATTGCTGTGAATGGGCGCGCTAACGGACGCGTTGCACGGCGTTAATTTCGCCGTGCAACGCTGTCCGTTAGCGCGGTCCCATTAACGCAATGGGAACCTAGCCTTAGAAAGTCTTAGTCACGTGCGCACTGTTTGTGCAATCTTGCAAACCAGTGCATCTCTGTCAAATGATTTTCTTCTTATTTGGACGATGTTTTATTTGACTTGTACTTGTGAAAATAAATGGAAATCTTATGTATGAAGGTAGCTTTCATATTGGCCACTAGATGTCAGGAAAATCCAAATTTTACTTTACTGATTTGTTGTTAGAAGGGAATGAAACCCAAAATAAAATACTGGCAATACATAAGCTAAATGATAGTGGTATGTGCAGGCCACATAGTAGGAAGATCCGACTCCTACACTGTGAATGACTGCGGTGGAAAGGACACACAGCTCTACTGTTAGGTTTCATAAATCTCCACTAATGTGCATAGACTGAAAACAATTATAGTACTATACAGTCTACTTACATATTTTGTTGTGCTTCCCTGTGTGTCTATTGGACTGTGAACTATTTTAACCATGTACATGATCACTGACAAGTGCTGGAATTGACTGTAGAGGACAACTGGCTGCAGCCAGGGCTGCCACTAGAAATTTTGGGGCCCTATACTGGCAACATTTTCGGGGCCCCCTTGAGACTCCGCCCAGGCTCCACCCCAGCCCCGCCTCCACGCTCCACCCCTCGAACTGTCCACAGTCCCACCCAGGTACGGACTGGGACTAAAATTCAGCCCTGGCATTTGCAATCACACAGGCCTATGTTATCCCATTTCCAAGCAACAGATAGGGATATATTAACAATATCGTGGATGGAGGAAAGCAAGATTTACTACAAGACCAATATTTCTAATGATACCCGTGGCCTGCTGGGGTAAGTGATGGAGTCAGCGCCTTTGTGCTCCATCACAACTGTTAACAATATGGGAGTCTTGAGAACACTGATTCTGCTAACAAAGTAGCAGACAAGGCAGCCCATGACCAGACAGGCCCTTCTGGCATTTGCCAGAATTGCCCAATGGCCAGTCCGGCCCTAGTCCCACCTCTCTCTCTTGGAAAAACTCCACTTCTCACCTATCACACATTAACAGTTCCCATCACCAGATCACATACATAGCCAGCAGCTTTTGTTTTGGCCAAAAGATTTTTTAAGCCGCCACCATAACACTGTAGACACTTTTGGCCGGGCCCTACTCTACTGTAACCTATTAAATATTTGTAAAAATATGCAATACAATTTAGGTATATTTTTATTTAGTTTTCAATTTTTAAAATGACCAATAATATCACATAAAAAGAACAAATACCGCTACACCATGACCAGATGACATATTACCACCACAGTGATCGAATAATATCACATACAAAGAACAAATACCGCTACACCATGACCAGATGACATATTACCACCACAGTGATCGAATAATATCACATACAAAGAACAAATACCGCTACACCATGACCAGACCACATATTACCACCACATAGTGACTAAATACTACAATTCTGATCAGTAATTAAAAAAAGCACCATACGATCACCATAAGTGCCATTATGCACAGGAAATCTGTACTTAGTATGCAGTGTCTGTGTACAGATAATACAGTGATCACTAGTGAAATTATACACAGTAGTTCTGTATATAGTATACAGACCAGGTCCCCCCCCCCTTGTCCCTTTCACCGGCAATAGAGATCTTTACCAAACTAGTCAGTGAGGATTTTAAAAAACTATCCTCCCGGCGGAGACACGATAATTTAACATGGAAACAACGTCAAGCTATAAACCAATTACAGTCTCTTACTGATGTGGTGTATAAACCGGCGGACAAGGGGGGAAACGTGGTGGTCTGGCCCTGCGTGAAGTATGAGCGGGAAGCTTTCCGTCAATTGAGAGACGGTGATACATACCTCAGGCTGTCCTCCAACCCTACGGTTCCCTACTTGCGCGAGTTACAGGTTATCCTTGCTAGAGCCCTTGAGGCTAATATTATCACCCAACAGGTATTTGAGGGATTGATGGTCAGATCCCCTAGAGTTCCAACTTTCTACCTACTACCCAAAATCCACAAGGATGCCCTTGACTCTCCGGGACGTCCCATTGTGTCGGGGATTGATGGGATCTGTGACCCCATCTGTCAATTTATTGACTACTATCTCAAACCCCTAGTAGAAACTCTACCCTCGTATGTTAGGGACACTACGGATGTCCTGTCGAGGGTTGATGGCGTCCTTGTGGATGATTACACTATTCTCGTCACGGCCGACGTCGAGAGTCTGTATACCAGCATCCATCACTCCCAGGGGTTAGATGCTGTTCGCCGCTTCCTGGGGACCTCCGACCTGGACGGCCCCTTACGTGAGCTGATCCTCGAACTGGTCGACTTTATCCTTACCCACAATTTTTTCGTCTTTAAAGATCACTTTTATTTGCAGAAGTGTGGCACAGCCATGGGTGCGGCCTGTGCGCCCTCGTACGCCAACCTCTTCCTTGGCGCCTGGGAGAGGGATATTTTTGGCGATGGGGGCCCACCGTACGCTGCCCATGTGCTGTGCTGGTATCGCTATATCGACGACATTCTGTTTTTGTGGGGTGGATCTGTCGGCCAGCTCGAGGAATTTATGCGGGGTCTTAATGACAACGCCTGCAACATTAAACTTACGTATACATCTAACTCGGTTACAGTTGACTTCCTGGATGTCCGTCTGGAGGTTGATTCTGACCGGCGCATCCAGACGGACGTGTTCAGGAAGCCTACATCTGTGAATTCTTTGTTGCATGCTACTTCCGCTCACTACCCAGCCACAATTAGGGCCGTCCCGGTCGGACAGTTCCTCAGGATGCGGCGTATCTGCTCCTCTGAGGCAAAATTTGAATCCCAAGCTGGTGATTTAAAACAGAGATTCCTTGCCCGTGGCTATAGCCGTAGATCCTTTAACCCCTTACCGGCATCGGACGTACTATACCGTCCGATGCCGGCTCCCCTGCTTTGATGCAGGGCTCCGCGGTGAGCCCGCACCAAAGCCGGGACATGTCAGCTGTTTTGAACAGCTGACATGTGCCCGTAATAGGCGCGGGCAGAATCGCGATCTGCCCGCACCTATTAACTAGTTAAATGCCGCTGTCAAACGCAGACAGCGGCATTTAACTACCGCTTCCGGCCGGGCGGCCGGAAATGACGTCATCGCCGACCCCCGTCACATGTCCGGGGGTCGGCGATGCGTCTCCATTGTAGCCATAGAGGTCCTTGAGACCTCTATGGTTACTGATTGCCCGTCGCTGTGAGCGCCACCCTGTGGTCGGCGCTCACATCACACGTGCAATTCTGCTACATAGCAGCGATCAGCAGATCGCTGCTATGTAGCAGAGCCGATCGTGCTGTCCCTGCTTCTAGCCTCCCATGGAGGCTATTGAAGCATGGCAAAAGTTAAAAAAAAAAGTTTAAAAAAATGTGAAAAAAATAAAAAAAACATAAAAGTTTAAATCACCCCCCTTTCGCCCCAATCAAAATAAATCAATAAAAAAAATATCAAATCTACGCATATTTGGTATCGCCGCGCTCAGAATTGCCCGATCTATCAAATAAAAAAAAGTATTAACCTGATCGCTAAACAGCGTAGCGGGAAAAAAACTCGAAACGCCAGAATTACGTTTTTTTGGTCGCCGCGACATTGCATTAAAATGCAATAATGGGCGATCAAAAGAACGTATCTGCACCGAAATGCTATCATTAAAAACGTCATCTCGGCACGCAAAAAATAAGCCCTCAACCGACCCCAGATCACGAAAAATGGAGACGCTACGAGTATCGGAAAATGGCGCAATTTTTTTTTTTTTTTTTTTAGCAAAGTTTGGAATTTTTTTTCACCACTTAGATAAAAAATAACCTAGTCATGTTTGGTGTCTATGAACTCGTAATGACCTGGAGAATCATAATGGCAGGTCAGTTTTAGCATTTAGTGAACCTAGCAAAAAAGCCAAACAAAAAACCAATGTGGGATTGCACTTTTTTTGCAATTTCACCGCACTTGGAATTTTTTTCCCGTTTTCTAGTACACGACATGCTAAAACCAATGATGTCGTTCAAAAGTACAACTCGTCCCGCAAAAAATAAGCCCTCACATGGCCAAATTGACGGAAAAATAAAAAAGTTATGGCTCTGGGAAGGAGGGGAGCGAAAAACGAACACGGAAAAACGAAAAATCCCCTGGTCATGAAGGGGTTAAGGCCGGCTACGATCGGGCTAAAAAAAAACCCCAGGACCAATTATTGTACTCGACTAAGCGACGTCGGGACGCTGACGGGAATGCACCCATTAGGTTTATTTCAACCTATAACCACGAATGGGAGAGCATGCGCTCCATTTTGCACAAGCATTGGTCCGTTCTTCAAACGGAACCCTCTCTCTGTGCCACCGTGGGTAGCCTTCCCCTCATGACCCCCAGAAGGTGTAAGAATCTGGGGGACATGTTGGTAAGGAGCCATTACATTTCTGCTCCCACCAATGTTTTTGGTACTATTGGTCCCCGTCCTGGTTCCACACCGTGTGGGCACTGTCTTGCCTGCGCCAATGTCCTGCGCTGCTCTAAGTTCACTTCTAGTGACGGGTCAAAAGAATTCCAAATAAGGCAACGTATAACCTGTGTGACCACTAGCGTCATCTATTATGCTGTGTGCCCTTGTCCCAAGATATATGTGGGTCTTACTACCCGTGAACTTCGTGTTCGGGTGCGTGAGCATGTGTGGGACATTGGCGCGGCCAGGACGGCCCCCCTACGGTGGAACTAAAAACTATCCCCCGTCACTTTAAGTCACATCACAACTGTGATGGGAGGTTACTTTCAGTTAGGGGGATAGATGCACTCCATCTAGGCATTAGAGGCGGGGACAATAAAAAACGCCTTGCCCAGATTGAAACCAAGTGGATTGTCCTCTTGGATACTCTGACCCCCCGTGGTCTTAACGAATCTTTGAGTTTTGCTCCGTATCTATGATTCGGTTATTTACCCCTTGGTCCTTGTTTTTCCTCCTACTAGCTGCATACCACCATTGCTGTCCGGTTTTCGTGTGTGTTTTTATTTGTTTTTAATTGGTTTTCTTTTCTTTATTATCAGTAATATCTTCCATTGGTCCTCTTCTTCCCCCCGTGTGGATCCAGATCATCTATTCATGCCGCCTTGAATCACGGATTATCGCCACACATCAAGCAAGCGCCGTTACATTTAGATGCATATATATAATCTTACATCTGAGTTGTTATTTAGCGTATTTGGTGGCGGTATTGTGTACCCTTTTTTACAGGTCTTCAATGTATGTGTAATTATCCGTATTCATGTGACATTTGTATAACTATTATGGTGTGTGGTGCCCTCTTGTGGCGCTGCTATAGATGCTGCAGAATTTTTTTTTTTTTTCCCCTTATGGGTATATTTATATTCAGTGTGGATAAATACAATATAACCTCTCTGGGGGGGCTGCTGTCCTTACAGGTATTTTACATGCCATATTGAGTTCGCATTGGTGGCAGTGCGCATCGCGCTGTGGACATCTGGCTCAGGTATGTGGGCGGGCGTCTCTGCAGCTAGGTGCGGTGGTTCCTGGATGTTTTCCCGGCACCTGCGCACTTGGTCTGACGCCCTGCCTCCATTCCCTGACCTGGCTGTCACAGTGCGCATGTGCCGTGTGCACCACCGCTATTGGCTTACTCTTCACATGTGACGGGGTTCACAGGGGGTTAGCTAGAGGTCCTGGTTGTGCCATACTCACACTCCCTTGAGAAAGCGGCGTTGTAGTGCCGCGAAACGTGCGTCGGGGGTCTCTCTTTCCGGCTGTGTCTCTCCTCTGCACCCCTCTGCACTGTCTGGTGAGTGTACACTGGTATTGCGCTATTATTTGACCATATGCATCTGCAGCCCACATGGGTGTTGCTTTTGAATAGCTAGATTGACTTTACTGCTCTACCTGATACTTACCTGTCTAGTATAGTGCTCCTGGTAAGCATATTGTGTGCTTTATCCATTATATGCGGGACTTTCCCTGTCATATGTTTAGGGGTATTTTGGAGGGACTGTCCTCTTTCGGCCCTTCATTGGAACTTATACGCTGTGACTTATTACTGATCGTGTTTTAATCATTTTTATGTATTAATAAAGATTTAAATATATATTGTCCATGATATGCTCCTCATTCTCCTCCTTTGATATGTATTGTGTGGAGCGGACTTGTTTGTCGGGGGGTGTACTATTCTAGTACTCCCATACCCAGACTGTCACAATGGTTTTGGGATTTTGCATAATATATATAGTATACAGTGTATAGTGTCAGTGTATAGGTAACACACTGACTCACCAGTGACGTCTCTAGGTGAAGTCCTTCATCTTTTATCCAGCACAGACCGCCATCATTTCATCCAGCCAGGACTTCTCTCTGCAGGAAATAACACAGTCATCTCGAGCTCCGCTTGTAGAATACATTACTTATAATAATAATAATAATAATTTTTATTTATATAGCGCCAACATATTCCGCAGCGCTTTACAAATTATAGAGGGGACTTGTACAGACAATAGACATTACAGCATAACAGAAATACAGTTCAAAACAGATACCAGGAGGAATGAGGGCCCTGCTCGCAAGCTTACAAACTATGAGGAAAAGGGGAGACACGAGAGGTGGATGATAACAATTGCTTTAGTTATTCGGACCGGCCATAGTGTAAAGCTGCATGAACCAGTTAACTGCCTAAGTATGTAGCAGTACAGACACAGAGGGCTATTAACTGCATAAAGTGAATGAGAACATGCGAGGAACCTGTTTTTTTTTTTTTTTATATAAATAGGCCACACAGGGATCGTTAGGTTAATGCATTGAGGCGGTAGGCCAGTCTGAACAAATGAGCAAATGATCGCCCCATGTGATCTCTCCATCCTGCCCCATCTGTCTCCATCATATCCATCCTGCCCCATGATCCTGCACGATCTGTCTCCAATTCTGCTCCCAGTGTCTCCAATCATACCCCATGTCTCCAATTTTTCCCAACTTCTACATTACACCACATGAAGAAAAAGAGGCGACATAGTGTCACTCTACACAGTAACAGGACCGCCACCCCATTTAAAACCGTGTCCTCAAAAAATAAAATAAATACGGTACCTCACTGCAGTAATAATATCTCTAAATTAGCCCCTATGGTAATAATATTCCCCATCCTGGCCACCATGTCTCATTCCTGGCGTCAGCCATATGTTCTCCCATCCTGCCCTCATGAGTATCCATTCTGCCCCATATGATCTCCCCATCCTGCCCCATATGATCGCCCCATGTGATCTCTCCATCCTGCCCCATCTGTCTCCATCATATCCATCCTGCCCCATGATCCTGCACGATCTGTCTCCAATTCTGCTCCCAGTGTCTCCAATCATACCCCATGTCTCCATTCTGCCCATGTCTGCAATCCTGCCACTTGTCTCCAATCATGCCCCCTGTGTCTCCAATCCTCCCCCATCTGTCTCCAGTCATGCCCCCATGTCTTTCATCCTGCCCCGTGTCTCCAATCATGCCCCGTATCTCCATTCTACCCCGTGTCTCACATTCTGCCCCAATGTCCAGCATTCTGCCCCAATGTCCAGCATTCTGCCCCCGGGTCTCACAGTCTGCCCCTATGTCCAGCATACTGCCCCTGTCACTGTGTCCAGCATTCTGCCCCTGTCACTGTGTCCAGCATTCTGCCCCTGTCACTGTGTCCAGCATTCTGCCCCAGTGTCTCCAGCATTCTGCCCCAGTGTCTCCAGCATTCTGCCCCAGTGTCTCCAGCATTCTTCCCCAGTGTCTCCAGCATTCTGCCCCCAGTGTCTCTAGCATTCTGCCCCCAGTGTCTCCAGCATTCTGCCCTAGTGTCTCCAGCATTCTGCCCCTGTGTCTCCAGCATTCTGCCAATGTGTCTCCAGCATTCTGCCCCAGTGTCTCCAGCATTCTGGCCCAGTGTCTCCAGCATTCTGCCCCAGTGTCTCCAGCATTCTGCCCCCAGTGTCTCCAGCATTCTGCCCCTGTGTCTCCAGCATTTTGCCCCCAGTGCCTCCAGCATTCTGCCCCTGTGTCTCCAGCATTCTGCCCCTGTGTCTCCAGCATTCTGCCAATGTGTCTCCAGCATTCTGCCCCTGTGTCTCTAGCATTCTGCCCCTGTGTCTCCAGCATTCTGCCCCTGTGTCTCCAGCATTCTGCCCCTGTGTCTCCAGCATTCTGCCCCCAGTGTCTCCAGCATTCTGCCCCCAGTGTCTCCAGCATTCTGCCCCCAGTGTCTCCGGTGGTCCCCCGCTGCCGCTTGCCTCTTCTCCGCTGTCTGGTCCTCCGCCGGTCCCCCGCTGCCGCCTGCCTCTTCTCCTCCGCCATCTGGTCCTCCGCCGGGTCCCTCGTCATCCGGTGGTCCCCCTGCTGCCGCCTGTCTCTTCTGCTCCCTCTGCCGTCTGCTCCTCCGCCATCCGCAGGCGCAGCCACGTGGTGGCACATCGCATGGTGCTCTGCTCCGGAATGAGGAAGTGGAGCATGGCAGCGTGTGATGTCACGAACTTGCGGCCCATGATGCACCGCGGGCCCGGCCGCCTTAAAGCTACAGGGCTCATTTAGGCACAGTGGCAGCCGCGCAGCCCCAGCCTGAATAAAAATATCAGGGGGGGCCCGAGCAGAGCGCGGACCGGACCGGCTGCCTGCGTGCTCGCTCGGGCCCCCCTTTTTGCTCCTCATCACCGGGCCCCATACTGCAGTGATGCCTGTAATGCCCTGATGGCGGCCCTGGCTGCAGCATGCAACTGTTCACACTATCATTCTACAAAAACAATTAGTCCTCAGAAAGTTAACAAAACTGGAATACTATATTCAAAAAAAAATATAAAATACAATGTTTCATTATGTTAAAAAGCTACAATGCAGCACACTTAGCACAAATATGATAAAAGAAGTTGCTAGTAGAAGATCAAAATATCCAAGATATGCACACACAATTAATCATACGTAGTTGGGTATATAGCAAGTCAAATACAGTCCTTACAGAAATGGTGACAGGGCATATATTAAAGGGAACCTGTCAGCAGGATTGTGCACAGTAAACTACAGACACTGTCAGGACTGCGCCGTTATACTGATTCATGATGGAGCCCGTTCTCGTTTTCGCTCCCCTTGTTCCCAGAGCCATAACTTTTTTATTTTTCTGTCAATATGGCCATGTGAGGGCTTGTTTCTTTGGGGAAGCGTTGTAATTTTGAACGACACCATTGGTTTTACCATGTCGTGTACTCAAAAACAGGATGAAATTCCAATTGTGGTAAAATTACAAAAAAAAGTGCAATTCCACAACTTTTGGGGGATTTTTTTTACCATGTTCACCAAATGCTAAAATTGACCTGCCATTATGATTCTCCAGGTCATTATGAATTCATAGACACCAAACATGTCTAGGTTCTTTTTTATTTATGTAGTGAAAAAGAAATCAAAACTTATAAAAAATATGCGTCATTTTCCGAGATCCGTAGCGTCTCCATTTTTCATTATCTCGAGTTGCATGAGGGCTTATTTTTTATGTGCCGAGCTGACGTTTTTAATTATACCATTTGGGTGCAGATACGATCTTTTTATCACCCATTACTGCATTTTAATGCAATGTTGAGGCGACCAAAAAAAAGTAATTTTGGCGTTTTTAGTTTTTTACCTATTTTCTTATTATGCCATTTAGCGATCATGTTAATTCGTTTTTTATTCTGATAGAGCGAGCGATTCTGAGCGCAGCAATACTAAATATGTGTATGTTTGACTTTTTTATTGCTTTATTTTGAATGGGGCGAAAGGGAAGTGATTTGAACTTTTATATTTTTATTATTTTATTAATATTTTTTAAAAACATTTTTTTTAACTTTTGGCATGCTTCAATAATCTCCATGGGAGACTAGAAGCTGCCATAACCTGATCGACTCTGCTACATGCAGGTGATGATCAGATCGCCTGTGTGCAACAGAATTGCTGACTTTGCTATGAGCGCCGACCAACAAGTGGCGCTCATAGCAATATGGCAATGGTAACCATAGGGGTCTGCAGGAGACCTCAGGCTTTCATGCTGACCCATCGGTGACCCGCGATCACGTGAAAGGGGTCACCGATGGATGGATTTCCGTTGTGCTTGCCAGAAGCGCAGGGTTTGACAGCGGCACTTAAAGGGACACTGTCACCTGAATTTGGAGGGAACAATCTTCAGCCATGGAGGCAGGGTTTGGGGGTTTTTGATTCACCCTTTCCTTACCCGCTAGCTGCATGCTGGCTGCAAAATTGGATTGAAGTTCATTCTCTGTCCTCCGTAGTACATGTCTGCACAAGGCAATCTTGCACAGCGCAGGCGTGTACTATGGAGGACAGAGAATGAACTTCAATCCAATTTTGCAGCCAGCATGCAGCCAGCGGGTAAGGAAAGGGTGAATCAAAAACCCCCAAACCCCGCCTCCATGGCTGAAGATTGTTCCCTCCAAATTCAGGTGACAGTGTCCCTTTAACGGCTTAACAGCCGCGGGTGGATCGTGATTCCACCCACAGCAGTTCCAGGCACATGTCAGCAGTTCAAAACAGCTGACATGTGCCGGAAAAGATGTGGGCTCAGCGCTGGAGCCCACATCAAAGAGGGAGACACGACATGTACAGTACATGTACGGGGCATGTCGTGAAGTGGTTAAAATGATACCTTGGTTGATGAAATGTGTCTTGTGGTTGTTGTTTAATCTTTAATTTCAGTTTTGAGTTAATGATATGCTCGTGCTCCAGAGCGGCCTGTGGGGGAATCTCTATGTGATGCCCTGCTTACATATCTACTATATAAAGCTGAATGTGTGTGTGTGTGTGTATGTGTGTGTATGTGTGTGTGTATGTCCGGGATTGGCATCTGCACCGTCGCAGCTACAGCCACAAAATTTTGCACAGTCACACGTCTGGACCCCGAGAGCGTCATAGGCTATGTTGTGAGGTGAAATTTTAACCCAGCGCGTTCCAATTCACCAAACAATTTTGCCCCTATCTACATAATGGGGAAAAAAGTGAAAGGAAAAGTGTTGGAAGCGTCGCAGCTACAGCAACAAAATTTTGCACAGTCACACGTATGGACCCTGAGAGCGTCATAGGCTATGTTGTGAGGTGAAATTTTAACCCAGCGCGTTCCAATTCACCAAACAATTTTGCCCCTATCTACATAATGGGGAAAAAAGTGAAAGGAAAAGTGTTGGAGGCGTCGCAGCTACAGCAACAAAATTTTGCACAGTCACACGTCTGGAGCCTGAGAGCATCATAGGCTATGTTGTGAGGTGAAATTTTAACTCCGCGCTTTCCAATTCACCAAACTATTTTTCCCCTATCTACATAATGGGGAAAAGTGAAAGGAAAAGTGTAGGAGGCAAATTGACAGCTGCCAGATGTGAACAAGGGGGACTTAAAGAATGAGAGCGATGGCGCCAAAGAGTATATACCGTACAGTTGCTAAGGTGGGGCCCCGACATGAGATACTCACCACACATGGGGATATGAACACACACACAAAATGCGCCACACACTACCACGTGCTTGAACACATATACCACCCTCAGCACACATTTCACCACATACACCAACCTCGCCACATAAAAGTCGAAACACAAAAGTCGCCGCTGAAAACTCACCACGCGCAAAACTCGCCACATGCAAAAACTAGGCTCACGCAAAACTCGCCACAAGTGCAAAACTCACCTCATGGAAAACTTGCCACACGCAAAACTTTCACACGCGGAAAAATTGCCACATGCACAAAATTTGCAACACATGCAAAAGTTGCCTCACACAAAACTTGCACATACTCAAAAGGCACCAGACTTAAAACTCACCACACGCAAAACTCGCCATGCGCAAAACTTGCTGCACACAACTTGCTACACTAACCTGTCACATGCAACTCGACACACAAAAAGTTGCTACACGCATGTTGCCACACAAAACTCATCTCACAAAAGTCGCTACATGCATGTCGCCACACGCAACTCAACACACACAACTTGACAAACGAAACTCGCCCTAAAACACACACAAGTCTGGTATTAGCCTTCAAAAATAAAAATCTGATTTATAAGCAGACAAACTACAAGAGCAACAAATGTACCATATAGGAAATACGGCAGCTGTCAGTCACATGACCTGTCTATTATGTCTATGTGTGAGCTAATATATATACTGCCAGGGGGGAGGGCTTCCTGTTGGCTGGGGATCAGGCTGCCAATTTATCTTACAAATACTGAGGTAAAAATACTGAGCAAATAACGTGTGAACGAGGTCTAATACAGGAGATCACACAGGTATATACTATATACAGGGGAGATGACACACAGATATATACTATATACAGGAGAGATGACACACAGGTATATACTATATTGAGGAGATGACATACAGGTACATACTATATACAGGAGGAGATGACATACAGGTATATACTATATACAGGAGGAGATGACACACAGGTATATACTATATACAGGAGCAGATTACCTATAGGTATATACTATATACAGGAGGAGATGACATACAGGTATATGCTATATATAGAAGATGACATACAGGTATATACTATATACAGGAGGAGATGACACACAGATATATACTATATACAGGGGAGATGACACACAGGTATATACTATATACAGGAGGAGATGACATACAGGTATATACTATATATAGAAGGAGATGACATACAGGTATATACTATATATAGGAGGAGATGACATACAGGTATATACTATATATAGGAGGAGATGACATACAGGTATATACTATATATAGGAGGAGATGACATACAGGTATATACTATATACAGGGGAGATGACACACAGCAGGTATATACTATATACAGGGGAGATGAGATACAGGTATATACTATATACAGGAGATGACATACAGGTATATACTATATACAGGAGGAGATGACACACAGACATATACTATATACAGGGGAGATGACACACAGGTATATACTATATACAGGAGGAGATGACATACAGGTATATACTATATATAGAAGGAGATGACATACAGGTATATACTATATATAGGAGGAGATGACATACAGGTATATACTATATATAGGAGGAGATGACATACAGGTATATACTATATATAGGAGGAGATGACATACAGGTATATACTATATACAGGGGAGATGACACACAGCAGGTATATACTATATACAGGGGAGATGACATACAGGTATATACTATATACAGGAGATGACATACAGGTGTATACTATATATAAGGGAGATGACAAACATGTATATACTGAGGTGAAAATGAGAGGTGTGAGGTGAAAATGAAAAGGTGTGAGTGCAAAATGAGAGGAGTGAGGGAAAATAGTGTAGTGATCGGAAAATGACAGATGTGAGGTCGAAATAACAAGTGTTAGGCGGGAATGAGAGGAGTGAGGGAGAAAATGAGAGGTGTGAGGGAGAAAATGAGAGATGTGAGGGGGAAAATTAAAGATGTGATTGGGAAAATGAGAGGCGTGATGGGAAAATAAGAGAAGTGACGTGCTATAACTAACCACAGATATTTACTATGCCCAGGCAACGCCGGGCTCTTCAGCTAGTCTAATACATAAAGCTGAATGTGTGTGTGTATTTGTGTATGTGTGTATGTCCGGGATTGGCATCTGCACCGTCGCAGCTACAGCCACAAAATTTTGCACAGTCACACGTCTGGACCCCGAGAGCGTCATATGCTATGTTGTGAGGCGAAATTTTAACCCCGCGCGTTCCAATTCAACAAACAATTTTGCCCCTATCTACATAATGGGGAAAAAGTGAAAGGAAAAGTGATTGAGGCAAATTGACAGCTGCCAGATGTGATCAAGGGGGACTTAAAGAGTGAGAGCGATGGCGCCAAAGAGTATATACCGTACAGTTGCTAAGGTGGGGCCACGACATGGGTTAGTCACCACACACGGGGATATGAACACACACACAAAATGCGCCACACACTACCACGTGCTTGAACACATATACCACCCTCAGCACACATTTCACCACACATACACCAACCTCGCCACATAAAAGTCGAAACACAAAAGTTGCTGCTCAAAACTTGCCACGCACAAAACTTGCCACATGCAAAACTAGGCTCACGCAAAACTCGCCACACGTGCAAAACTCACCTCATGGAAAACTTGCCACACGCAAATCTTGCATACGAGGAAAAATTGCCACATGCACAAAAGTTGCAACACATGCAAAAGTTGCCTCACACAAAACTTGCACATACTCAAAATGCCCCACACATAAAACTCGCCATGCGCAAAACTCGCCATGCGCAAAACTTGCTGCACACAACTTGCTACACTAACCTGTCACATAGAACTCGACACACAAAAAGTTGCTACACGCATGTCGCCACACAAAACTCATCTCACAAAAGTCGCTACATGCATGTAGCCACATGCAACTCAACACACACAACTTGACACATGAAACTCGCCCTAAAACACACACAAGTCTGGTATTATCCTTCAAAAATAAAAATCTGATTAATAAGCGGACAAACCACAAGAGCAACAAATGTACCATATAGGAAATACGGCAGTTGTCAGTCATATGACCTGTCTATTATGTGTATGTGTGAGCTAATATATACTGCCAGGGGGAAGGGCTTCCTGTTGGCTGGGGATTTATCAGGCTGCCAATTTAGCTTACAAATACTGAGGTAAAAATACTGACCAAATAACGTGTGAACGCAGTCTAATACAGGAGATGACATACAGATATATACTATATACAGGAGGAGATGACACACAGGTATATACTATATACAGGGGAGATGACACACACATATATACTATATACAGGGGAGATGACACACAGGTATATACTATATACAGGAGGAGATGATATACAGGTATATACTATATACAGGAGATGACCCACACATATATACTATATACAGGAGGAGATGACACACTGGTATATACTATATACAGGGGAGATGACATACAGGTACATACTATATACAAGAGGAGATGACACACAGATATATACTATATACAGGGAGATGTCACACAGATATATACTATATACAGGGGAGATGGCACACAGGTATATACTATATACAGGAGGAGATGACATACAGGTATATACTATATACAGGAGGAGATGACATACAGGTATATACTATATACAGGAGGAGATGTCACACTGGTATATACTATATACAGGGGAGATGACATACAGGTACATACAATATACAGGGGAGATGACACACAGGTATATACTATATACAGGGGAGATGACACACAGGTATATACTATATACAGGGGAGATGACACGCATATATACTATATACAGGGGAGATGACACACAGGTAACTACGATATACAGGATGAGATGACATACAGGTATATACTATATACAGGAGGAGATGACACACCGATATATACTATATACAGGGGAGATGACACACAGATATATACTATATACAGGAGAGATGACACACAGGTATATACTATATACAGGAGGAGATGACACACAGGTATATACTATATAAAGGGGAGATGACATACAGGTACATACAATATACAGGGGAGATGACACACAGGTATATACTATATACAGGAGAGATGACACAGAGGTATATACTATATACAGAGGAGATGGCACACAGGTATATACTACATACAGGAGGAGATGACACACAGGTATATACTATATACAGGAGGAGATGACACACATGTATATACTATATACAGGGGAGATGACACACAGGTATATACTATATACAGGAGGAGATGACACACAAGTATATACTATATACAGGAGATGACACACAGGTATATACTATATACAGGGGAGATGACATACAGGTACATACAATATACAGGGGAGATGACACACAGGTATATACTATATACAGGAGAGATGACACAGAGGTATATACTATATACAGAGGAGATGGCACACAGGTATATACTATATACAGGAGGAGATGACACACAGGTATATACTATATACAGGAGGAGATGACACACAGGTATATACTATATACAGGGGAGATGACACACAGGTATATACTATATACAGGAGGAGATGACACACAAGTATATACTATATACAGGAGGAGATGACACACTGGTATATACTATATACAGGGGAGATGACATACAGGTACATGCAATATACAGGGGAGATGACACACAGGTATATACTATATACAGGGGAGATGACACACAGGTATATACTATATACAGGGGAGATGACACGCATATATACTATATACAGGGGAGATGACACACAGGTATATACTATATACAGGATGAGATGACATACAGGTATATACTATATACAGGTGATGGCACACTGATTTATACTATATACAGGAGAGATGACACATAGATATATACTACATACTGGAGAGATGACACACAGGTATATACTATATACAGGAGGAGATGACACACTGGTATATACTATATACAGGAGAGATGACATACAGGTTCATACAATATACAGGGGAGATGACACACAGGTATATACTATATACAGGAGAGATGACACAGAGGTATGTACGATATACAGAGGAGATGGCACACAGGTATATACTATATACAGGAGGAGATGACACACAGATATATACTATATACAGGAGGAGATGACACACAGGTATATACTATATACAGGGGAGATGACACACAGGTATATACTATATACAGGAGGAGATGACACACAGGTATATACTATATACAGGAGGAGATGACATACAGGTACATACTATATACAGAAGGAGATGACACACAGATATATACTATATACAGGAGGAGATGACATACAGGTATATACTTTATACAGGAGGAGATGACACACAGGTATATACTATATAGAGGGGAGATGACACACGTATATACTATATACAGGAGATGACACACAGATATATACTATATACAGGAGCAGATGACACAGGTATATACTATATACAGGAGGAGATGACACACAGGTATATACTATATACAGGAGATGACATACAGGTACATACTATATACAGGAGCAGATGACACACAGGTATATACTATGTACAGGAGGAGATGATATACAGGTATATACTATGTACAGGAGGAGATGACACACGTGTATATACTATATACAGAAGGAGATGACATACAGTGTTGTGAATTCTGTGGCTGAGTTCACTTCTGTGGTCACAAGTGGTATTGCAGTCTCTGGGCTTCCTCCCTCAGGTGTTTTGGTGAGCTCGTTGGCTGCCTTGCTATTTAGCTCCACCTGAGTCTGTCTTCCTTGCTCCTTGTCAATGTTCCAGTGTTGGATCTGAGCTACTGCATCTTTCCTTGGGCCTGCTGCTCTGCTAGATAAGTGCTTCTAGTTTGTTTTCTGTTTTTTCTGTCCAGCTTGTTATTATCTTTTGCTGGAAGCTCTGAGAAGCAAAGGGGTGCACCGCCGTGCTGTTAGTTCGGCACGGTGGGTCTTTTTGCCCCTTTGCGTGGTTTTCGTTTTAGGGTTTTTTGTAGACTGCATAGTTCTCTTTGCTATCCTCGCTCTGTCTAGAATATCGGGCCTCACTTTGCTGAATCTATTTCATTCCTACGTTTGTCTTTTCATCTTGCTAACAGTCATTATATGTGGGGGCTGCCTATTCCTTTGGGGTATTTCTCTGAGGTAAGTCAGGCTTGTATTTCTATCTTCAGGCTAGTCAGCTCCTCAGGCAGTGCCGAGTTGCATAGGTAGTTGATAGGCGCAATCCACTGCTGCTTCCAGTTGTGTGAGGATAGTTCAGGTACTGCAGTCTACAGAGATTCCACGTCTCAGAGCTCGTCCTATTGTTTTGGGTTATTGCCAGATCTCTGTATGTGCGCTGATTACTGCACGCTGTGTTGCCTGATTGCCAGCCATAACAGTACAAGGAGCCATTCAATGATTTCCAATAGAGGGAAAAAAGAAATCCTGACATCATTTTTTTTTCTTAGCTCTGTCTTCAGTCTTTTTTTTCCCCTAGACATTAGAGTGCTTCAGGACACAGCTGTGGACATGGATATTCAGGCTCTGTGCTCCTCAATGGATAATCTCGTTGTAAATGTACAAAAGATTCAAGATACTATTGATCAGAAATCGATGCTAGAACCAAGAATTCCGATTCCTGATTTGTTTTTTGGTGACAGAACTAAGTTCCTGAGCTTCAGAAATAATTGTAAGCTATTTTTGGCCTTGAAACCTCATTCTTCTGGTAATCCTATTCAACAGGTTTTGATTATTATTTCTTTTTTGCGCGGCGACCCACAGGACTGGGCGTTTTCTCTTGCACCAGGAGATTCTGCATTGAGTAATGTTGATGCATTTTTCCAGGCGCTGGGATTGCTTTACGATGAGCCTAATTCAGTGGATCAAGCTGAGAAAAATCTGCTGGCTTTATGCCAGGGTCAGGATGATGTAGAAGTATATTGTCAGAAATTTAGAAAATGGTCAGTACTCACTCTGTGGAATGAATCTGCACTAGCGGCTTTGTTCAGAAAGGGTCTCTCTGAAGCTCTTAAGGATGTAATGGTGGGATTTCCTATGCCTGCTGGTTTGAATGAGTCTATGTCCTTGGCCATTCAGATCGGTCGTCGCTTGCGCGAGCGTAAATCTGTGCACCATCTGGCGGTATTGTCTGAGAGTAAACCTGAGCCTATGCAGTGCGACAGGACTATGACTAAAGTAGAACGGCACGAACACAGACGTCTGAACAGACTGTGTTTCTATTGTGGTGATTCTACTCATGCTATTTCTAATTGTCCTAAACGCACTAGGCGGTTCGATAGCTCTGCCGTTATTGGTACTGTACAGTCCAAATTCCTTTTGTCCATTACCTTAATGTGCTCTTTGTCATCATATTCTGTCATGGCGTTTGTGGATTCAGGCGCTGCCCTGAATCTGATGGATTTGGATTATGCTAAACGTTGTGGATTTTTCTTGGAGCCTTTGCGGTGTCCTATTCCGTTGAGAGGAATTGATGCTACACCTCTGGCCAAGAATAAGCCTCAGTACTGGGCCCAGCTGACCATGTGCATGGCTCCTGCACATCAGGAAGTTATTCGCTTTTTGGTACTGCATAATTTGCATGATGTGGTCGTGTTGGGGTTGCCATGGCTACAAACCCATAATCCAGTATTGGATTGGAACTCTATGTCGGTAACCAGCTGGGGTTGTCAGGGAGTACATGGTGATGTTCCATTTTTGTCTATTTCGTCATCCATTCCTTCTGACATCCCAGAGTTCTTGTCGGACTTTCAGGATGTATTTGAAGAGTCCAAGTCTGATGCCCTTCCTCCGCATAGGAATTGTGATTGTGCTATCGATTTGATTCCTGGTAGTAAATTCCCTAAGGGTCGTTTATTTAATTTGTCCGTACCTGAACACACCGCTATGCGCAGTTATGTGAAGGAGTCCCTGGAGAAGGGACATATTCGCCCATCGTCGTCACCATTGGGAGCAGGGTTCTTTTTTGTAGCCAAGAAGGATGGTTCGCTAAGACCGTGTATTGATTACCGCCTTCTTAATAAGATCACTGTTAAGTTTCAGTATCCCTTGCCATTGATTTCTGACTTGTTTGCTCGGATTAAGGGGGCTAGTTGGTTTACTAAGATTGATCTTCGTGGTGCGTATAATCTGGTGAGAATCAGGCAGGGAGATGAATGGAAAACGGCATTTAATACGCCCGAGGGTCATTTTGAGTATCTGGTGATGCCGTTCGGACTTGCCAATGCTCCATCTGTTTTTCAGTCTTTTATGCATGACATTTTCCGTGAGTATCTGGATAAATTCTTGATTGTTTACTTGGATGACATTTTGATCTTCTCAGATGATTGGGAGTCTCATGTGAAGCAAGTCAGAATGGTTTTCCAGGTACTGCGTGCTAATTCCTTGTTCGTGAAGGGATCAAAGTGTCTCTTCGGTGTGCAGAAAGTTTCATTTTTGGGGTTCATCTTTTCCCCTTCTACTATCGAGATGGATCCGGTTAAGGTTCAGGCCATCCAGGATTGGACTCAGCCGACATCTCTAAAAAGTTTGCAGAAATTCCTGGGCTTTGCTAATTTTTATCGTCGCTTCATCTGTAATTTTTCTAGCATTGCCAGACCATTGACCGATTTGACCAAGAAGGGTGCTGATTTGGTTAATTGGTCTTCTGCTGCCGTGGAAGCTTTTCAGGAGTTGAAGCGTCGTTTTTGCTGTGCCCCTGTGTTGTGTCAACCTGATGTTTCTCTTCCGTTCCAGGTCGAGGTTGATGCTTCTGAGATTGGTGCAGGGGCGGTTTTGTCACAGAGAGGTTCTGGTTGCTCAGTGTTCAAACCATGTGCTTTCTTTTCCAGGAAATTTTCTGCTGCTGAGCGTAATTATGATGTGGGCAACCGAGAGTTGCTGGCCATGAAGTGGGCATTCGAGGAGTGGCGTCATTGGCTTGAGGGTGCTAAGCATCGCGTGGTGGTTTTGACTGATCATAAGAACCTTACTTATCTCGAGTCTGCCAAGCGCTTGAATCCTAGACAGGCCCGTTGGTCGTTATTTTTTGCTCGTTTTGATTTTGTGATTTCATACCTTCCGGGCTCTAAAAATGTGAAGGCGGATGCTCTGTCTAGGAGTTTTGTGCCCGACTCTCCGGGGTTATCTGAGCCGGCGAGTATCCTCAAGGAAGGAGTCATTGTGTCTGCCATCTCCCCTGATTTGCGGAGAGTGTTGCAGAAATTTCAGGCTAATAAACCTGATCGTTGTCCGGCCGAGAAACTGTTCGTCCCTGATAGGTGGACTAGTAAAGTTATCTCTGAACTTCATTGTTCGGTGCTGGCCGGTCATCCAGGAATCTTTGGTACCAGGGAGTTGGTTGCAAGATCCTTCTGGTGGCCATCTCTGTCACGGGATGTGCGTGCTTTTGTGCAGTCCTGTGGAATTTGTGCTAGGGCTAAGCCCTGCTGTTCACGTGCCAGTGGGTTGCTTTTGCCCTTGCCGGTCCCGAAGAGGCCTTGGACACATATTTCGATGGATTTCATTTCTGACCTTCCCGTTTCTCAAAAGATGTCTGTCATTTGGGTGGTCTGTGATCGCTTTTCTAAAATGGTCCATCTGGTGCCCTTGGTTAAATTGCCTTCCTCCTCTGATTTGGTGCCTTTGTTCTTCCAGCATGTGGTTCGTTTACATGGCATTCCTGAGAATATTGTTTCTGACAGAGGTTCCCAGTTTGTCTCGAGGTTCTGGCGAGCCTTTTGTGGTAGGATGGGCATTGACCTATCTTTTTCCTCGGCCTTCCATCCTCAGACTAATGGCCAGACCGAACGAACCAATCAGACCTTGGAAACATATCTGAGATGTTTTGTTTCCGCTGACCAGGATGATTGGGTGTCATTTTTGCCGTTGGCTGAGTTCGCCCTTAATAATCGGGCCAGCTCGGCTACCTTGGTCTCTCCATTTTTCTGCAATTCTGGGTTCCATCCTCGTTTCTCTTCAGGACAGGTTGAGTCTTCGGACTGTCCTGGTGTGGATTATGTGGTGGACAGGTTGCAGCAGATCTGGACTCAGGTAGTGGACAATTTGACCTTGTCCCAGGAGAAGGCTCAGCTTTTCGCTAATCGCAGACGCCGTGTGGGACCCCGACTTCGTGTTGGGGATCTGGTTTGGTTATCTTCTCGTCATATACCTATGAAGGTTTCCTCTCCTAAATTTAAACCTCGTTTTATTGGTCCGTATAGGATTTCTGAGATTCTCAATCCGGTGTCTTTTCGTCTGACCCTCCCAGACTCCTTTTCCATACATAATGTATTCCATAGGTCGTTGTTGAGGAGATACGTGGCACCTATGGTTCCATCTGTGGAGCCTCCTGCCCCTGTTTTGGTGGAGGGGGAATTGGAGTATATTGTGGAGAAGATTTTGGATTCTCGTGTCTCTAGACGGAAACTCCAGTATCTGGTCAAATGGAAGGGTTATGCTCAGGAAGATAATTCCTGGGTTTTTGCCTCTGATGTCCATGCCCCAGATCTTGTTCGTGCCTTTCATGTGGCTCATCCTGGTCGGCCTGGGGGTTCTGGTGAGGGTTCGGTGACCCCTCCTCAAGGGGGGGGTACTGTTGTGAATTCTGTGGCTGAGTTCACTTCTGTGGTCACAAGTGGTATTGCAGTCTCTGGGCTTCCTCCCTCAGGTGTTTTGGTGAGCTCGTTGGCTGCCTTGCTATTTAGCTCCACCTGAGTCTGTCTTCCTTGCTCCTTGTCAATGTTCCAGTGTTGGATCTGAGCTACTGCATCTTTCCTTGGGCCTGCTGCTCTGCTAGATAAGTGCTTCTAGTTTGTTTTCTGTTTTTTCTGTCCAGCTTGTTATTATCTTTTGCTGGAAGCTCTGAGAAGCAAAGGGGTGCACCGCCGTGCTGTTAGTTCGGCACGGTGGGTCTTTTTGCCCCTTTGCGTGGTTTTCGTTTTAGGGTTTTTTGTAGACTGCATAGTTCTCTTTGCTATCCTCGCTCTGTCTAGAATATCGGGCCTCACTTTGCTGAATCTATTTCATTCCTACGTTTGTCTTTTCATCTTGCTAACAGTCATTATATGTGGGGGCTGCCTATTCCTTTGGGGTATTTCTCTGAGGTAAGTCAGGCTTGTATTTCTATCTTCAGGCTAGTCAGCTCCTCAGGCAGTGCCGAGTTGCATAGGTAGTTGATAGGCGCAATCCACTGCTGCTTCCAGTTGTGTGAGGATAGTTCAGGTACTGCAGTCTACAGAGATTCCACGTCTCAGAGCTCGTCCTATTGTTTTGGGTTATTGCCAGATCTCTGTATGTGCGCTGATTACTGCACGCTGTGTTGCCTGATTGCCAGCCATAACAATACAGGTTTATACTATATAAACAAGGAGATGACACATAGGCACATAGGTATATAAAGGAGGAGATGACATACAGCAGGTATATACTATATACAAGGGAGATGACATACAGGTATATACTATATACAGGAGATAACATACAGGTATATACTATATACAGGAGGAGATGACACATAGGTATATAAAATATACAGGAGGAGATGACATACAGGGGGCAGTACGGTGGCGTAGTGGTTAGCACTGCAGCCTTGCAGCGCTGGGGTCCTGGGCTCTAATCCCACCCAGGACAACATCTGCAAAGAGTTTGTATGTTCTCTCCGTGTTTGCGTGGGTTTCCTCCGGGCACTCCGGTTTCCTCCCACATTCCAAAGACATACTGATAGGGATTCTAGAATGTGAGCCCCATCGGGGACAGTGATGATAATGTGTGCAAAACTGTAAAGCGCTGCGGAATATGTTAGCGCTATATAAAAATAAAGATTATTATTATTATACAGCAGGTATATGCTATTTACAGGGGAGATGACATACAGGTATGTACTATATACAGGAGATTATATACAGGTGTATACTATATATAAGGGAGATGACAAACATGTATATACTGAGGGGAAAATGAGAGGTGTGAGGTGAAAATGAGGGGTGTGAGGTGAAAATGAAAAGGTGTTAGTGCAAAATGAGAGGAGTGAGGGAAAATAGTGGAGTGATCGGAAAATGACAGATGTGAGGTCGAAATGACAAGTGTTAGGGGGGAATAAGAGGAGTGAGGGGGAAAATGAGAGGCGTGATGGGAAAATAAGAGGTGAGAGGTGCTATAACTAACCACAGATATTTACTATACCCAGGCAACGCCAGGCTCTTCATCTAGTTCATAATAAAACTTTGAATTTTTATATTTGGCGTGTAACTTCCTTATATGTTCTTCTTTGGTTGTATTGATATTGGAAGTGCCATATATCTAGGCCTAGTGCTTTTTCTGATATAGTTCATAATAAAGACTGATGACAGGTCACTGATCCCTTCAATGCTCTATAGTTTACATAATGAATATACTAATGTGTGTATTTAAAATTAAAATGTCACTTCATCAAAATGGTGGCTCCGGCGGCATCTGGGCACTATCCCATTCCGATAGATGCTACTGTGCAAGTGCCTGCGCCGGCTCCTTGTTACTGCAGCAAAAAAAAATGTCTTCTACAGCAATATGGTACCGAAGGCGGCGAATGCGCAGTAGCATCTATTACTTTCTGGGGACTACCTCTTGAAGCTCATCAAGAGAATGCCAAGAGTGTGCAAAGCAGTCATCAAAGCAAAAGGTGGCTACTTTGAAGAACCTATAATATTAAGACATATTTTCAGTTGTTTCACACTTTTTTGTTAAGTATATAATTCCACATGTGTTAATTCATAGTTTTGATGCCTCCAGTGTGAATTTACAATTTTCATAGTCATGAAAATACAGAAAAATCTTTAAATGAGAAGGTGTGCCCAAACTTTTCGTCTGTACTGTAGATGCTTCTGCACAAGCGTTGCTGCCGGCGCCTTGTTGCTGGAGATATTTTTTGCCTTACTACAGCAAATTGGTGCCAAAGGCAGCGTGTGCGCAGTATCATCATTGGCAACTGATTCTGTGAAGCTGTGCATGCGACACCCACTGTTTTCAGAGAATCTATGTACAGAGCGCGCACAAAGAAGAAATCCACACTGAAGATAACTCAGTCCTCACTGTAAAATAGTTATGAACGATAGAAAATGTTTTAAACCCCACTGTGCCTCCAATGTATTAAAATATATAATGAATTTAAGAAAACTGAATGGACACATACGGTAATAAGCTTGTCATAGGGTGAGATAGTTTAGGTATATACATAGGGTTACTTAGTAATAGTGTTGAGCCACCCCCCTAGTGTTTGAGTTCAGTTCGGTTAGTCGAACTGGGGCGTGTTCGACGAATGTTCGTCGAACACCGTTGAACCCCATTGAAACCAATGGCAGGCGAACACAAACACATACAAACACATAGAAAACACATAGAAAACACCTTAAAAGGTGTCCAAAAGCTGACAAACTGCTCAGAAGACACAACAAACACATGGAAAAGTCACAACTACATATAGTCATGCAAAAAGAAAAGAGGTGGAGGAGTAAAAGAAGGAGGAGACACAGATATAGGCATGTCATGCCCTTCTAAAATCAAGAAAGGCTGGAGTAAAAAATCTAAAATCACCCTACCAACACCCAGACGTCATGACAAAAAAAATTACAAAAATAAATATCTTTAGGTAGAATGGTGGCGGGTCCATTCAGAACACTTTCCTTAGATGACATAGTGGTACCCCCGTTGGGAGTTGTGCCAAAAAAGGAACCCAATACATTCAGACATTCAGACTAATCCACCATTTGTCATATCCAAGGGGCAGGTCAGTAAACGACAACATCGACGTGGAACCAAGTCTCCTTTGATGAGGCAATCAGGCGGGTCAAGAAGTTGGGAAGGGGCACCCTAATGGCCAAAACAGACATTGAGAGGGCGTTCCGGTTACTACCTGTGCCTCCGAATAGTGTCCTCCCATTGGGCTGCTTCTGTGAAGGAGCATACTACATAGATCGCTGTTTGCCCATGGGGTGCTCCATATCCTGCTCACTATTTGAGGCATTTAGTTGCTTCCTCAAATAGGTCATCATGGATGTTTCTAAGGCAGCACATATTATCCATTACCTCGACGACTTCTTATGCCTGGGCCCAAAAGACTCGCCACAGTGTGAATACACACGGTAGTCCACCTGTGAGAAGGAGAGAGCTGAAGGGAGAGTGGACACCCCAGAGTCGAGGGGTTAGATTGAGAAAGGAATAAGGTAGTGTAGCTTGCTTCATGGGTGGGGTACTCTGCTGAGCAGTGTAAAATTCTACTAGGCCCAAAAGGATTACCTGGGCTAGATGCCGTTAAAAAATAGTACTTAGGTAAGCAGGCAGTGTAGCTTGCTTCATGTGTGGGGTACTCTGCTGAGTAGCAGAAATTGCTACTAGGCCCAAAAGGATTTCCCGGGCCAGATGCCATTAAAAAATAGTACTTAGGTAAACAGGCAGTGTAGCTTGCTTCATGGTTGGGGTACTCTGCTGAGTAGCACAAAATGCTACTAGGCCCAAAAGGATTTCCTGGGCTAGATGCCGTTAAAAAAAAGTACTTAGGTAAACAGGCGGTGTAGCTTGCTTCATGGGTGGGGTACTCTGCTGAGTAGCACAAAATGCTACTAGGCCCTAAAGAATTTCCTGGGCTAGATGCAGTTAAAAATTATTACTTAGATAAACAGGCGGTGGGTGGGTTGATTACTCTGCTGATTAGCAGACACTGAAGCTTTGGAGCAGACCTCTGAATGCCAGGCCATAGTATGAGTAAACAACTCTGCAGATGACCCCACCCACCTGGAATTGACGATGACAACGTCATATAAAACACAGTTAGGAGACTCAATAAAGAGTCTCCATTTTTTCCAAAAATTCGGCCACAGACACCACTTAAGTGGCATCAATTTTGCCAGAGTTTTTTAAAACGGTTGGTGAGGTGATTTTCAAAAATCATCAAGCTTTTAGTCTCCCCAGGATGACACAGGGGTAGAAAAGTCCTTGCGGATCCAGGATTTGCTCATCTTGACGAACGTTAGTCTGTCTACATTGTCACTGGACAGCCGCGTGCGCTGATCTGTCGGCACACCACCAGCAGCGCTGAACACACATTCAGAGAGAACGCTGGCTGCGGGGCACGACAAGATCTCCAAGGCGTAAGTCGCAAGCTCAGGTCATTTTTCAAGATTGGAAGCCCAAAATGAGCAAGGGTCCAGTTCCACAGTCATGGCATCAATGTTAACATGGAGATACTCTTGTACCATCTTCTCTAGGCGTTGGCTGTACGTCAGACTTCTTGTCTCCTGTGGCCTTGCAAAGGATGGTCTAAAAAAATCTTGAAACTAGAGTTGAGCGACTTTTACTTTTTTCGGATCGAGTCGGGTTTCATGAAACCCGACTTTGTCAAAAGTTGGGTCGGGTGAAATCGGCCGATTATTGCGAAAAGTCGGGGACCGACTGAAAAACGAAACCCAATGCAACTCAATGGGGAATCAAAGTCGGCAGTGAGTGGAGGACAGGAAAACACGTACAGTGCCCATTTTAATGCCCAAAACATAAATTCTTATTACTTAAGCTTGTCAATCTTAATTTACTTTATAATAATAGTTAGGCATTGAAAACTGGGGGTCATTTGGCTAAAGTTGAGGGGGGCATAGGGCTGGCTCATGTATTTCGTGGGCCCAGGAAACGCAGAATACGTCACGGCGGTGGAGCAGGGAGAGGTAAGTATTTCAACTTTGCAAGTGCTGTGATCCTGAGCAAGCGGGGGGGGCCACTCGTTGGCATTGGCACTGGCACAGGGCCCCTCATAGTACGGCGATGTGTTTAACGGCGGGTGGCGCCTCCCACTGGCAGAGACACTTTTGCGTACTATGAGGGGCACTGTGCCAGTGACGTCGCCAACGAGTATGCCCCCCCCCCCACCTGATGAAGGAACCTGCACTTTCATCTGCACCTTCCTCTTTGTCCCCGTGTAAGGTGGTATAGTATGCGGGAAGGGGAACCTGACTTTCAGCAGGGTCAGATTCAGGCTGTGTAGAGTGCAAGGGGAATGTAGTGGTCTGGGTCAATGTACCAGCAGACTCATCTAGCAGTGGCTGGGCAATGGGCAGGATGAGGAGGAAACACAGATATAGGCCCAAATAATAAAGTAGGCTAAATGCAGCTTATGGCTATGTGCACACGTTCAGGATTTCTTGCAGAAAATTCCTGAGAATTCCGGACATTTTCTGCAAGAAATCTGCAAGAAAACCGCATGCGTTTTTGCCGCGATTTTGCCGCGGTTTTGACGCGTTTTTGCCGCGGTTTTGCCGCGTTTTTGCCGCAGTTTTTTCCGGACACTTCCAAATGCATTTTGGAGTGGGAAATCCACAAAAAAAACGAAAATTAATGAACATGCTGCGTTTTTTGCCGCGATGCATTTTTTTCGCAGAAAAAAACGCATCATGTGCACAAAACATGCGGAATTCATTCTAAATGATGGGATGCTTATTGTATGCGGTTTTTTTGCGGTTTTATAGCATTTTTATCGGGAAAAACGCGAAAAAAACGCGAAAAAACCGCAACGTGTGAACACAGCCTAAATGTGGTAACAGGACTAAACAGGCAGCATTGCTTTGTTCAGTTGAGGAAAACTGTAATGAGTGGCAGATGCAGTTAGTAGGCCCAAATAATAAAGTAGGCTAAATGCAGTTCAAATGTGGTAACAGGACTAAACAGGCGGCATTGCTTTGTTCAGTGGAGGGCAACTGTAATGAGTGGCAGCCAGACACAGTTAGAAGGCCAAAATAATAAAGTAGGCTAAATGCAGTTCAAAATTGGTAACAGGACTAAACAGGCGGCATTGCTTTGTTCAGTGGAGGACAACTGTAATGAGTGGCAGCCAGACACAGTTAGTAGGCCCAAATAATAAAGTAGGCTAAATGCAGTTCAAAATGGGTAACAAGACTAAACAGGCGGCATTGCTTTGTTCAGTGGAGGACAACTGAAATGAGTGGCAGCCAGACACATAATGGAAGCAATGGAGAATATCCTCATAAAGCAAATAGATGAAGCTGCGACTCAAGGAGAAGTCATTATTATGGGGGACTTCAACTACCCTGAAATAGATTGGGGAACAGAAACCTGCAGTTCCAGCAAAGGTAATCGGTTTTTGACAACTATGAGAGACAATTACCTTTCACAACTGGTTCAGGACCCAACAAGAAGGGGGGCACTGCTAGACCCAATAATAACCAACAGGCCAGACCGCATAGCAAATATAAGGGTTGGGGGTTACTTGGGAAATAGCGATCACAAAATAATAAGTTTTCATGTATCCTTTAAAAAGATGTGTAATAGAGGGGTTACAAGGACACTAAACTTCAGGAGGGCAAATTTCCAACGGATGAGAGAGGATCTTGGTGCAATTAAATGGGACGATATCCTGAGACACAAAAATACACAAAGAAAATGGGAGACATTTATTAGCATCCTGGATAGGACCTGTGCACAGTATATACCGTATGGGAATAAACATACTAGAAATAGGAGGAAGTCAATATGGTTAAATAGAGCTGTAAGGGGCGCAATAAGTGACAAAAAGAAAGCATTTAGAGAATTAAAGGAAGTAGGTAGTGAGGAGGCATTAAATAAATACAAAAAATTAAATAAATTCTGTAAAAAGCAAATCAAGGCAGCAAAGATTGAGACAGAGAGACTCATTGCCAGAGAGAGTAAAAATAATCCCAAAATATTCTTTAACTACATAAATAGTAAAAAACTAAAAAATGATAGTGTTGGCCCCCTTAAAAATAGTCTGGGTGAAATGGTGGATGAGGATGAGGAAAAAGCCAATATGCTAAATGACTTTTTTTCATCAGTATTTACACAAGAAAATCCCATGGCAGACAAAATGACTAGTGATAAAAATTCCCCATTAAATGTCACCTGCTTAACCCAGCAGGAAGTGCGGCGGCGTCTAAAAATCACTAAAATTGACAAATCTCCGGGCCCGGATGGGATACACCCTCGAGTACTGCAGGAATTAAGTACAGTCATTGATAGACCATTATTTTTAATCTTTAAAGACTCCATAATAACAGGGTCTGTACCACAGGACTGGCGTATAGCAAATGTGGTGCCAATATTCAAAAAGGGAACAAAAACTGAACTCGGAAACTATAGGCCAGTAAGCTTAACCTCTACTGTGGGTAAAATCCTGGAGGGCATTCTAAGGGATGATATACTGGAGTATCTGAAGAGGAATAACCTCATGACCCAGTATCAGAACGGGTTTACTAGGGACCGTTCATGTCAGACTAATTTGATCAGTTTCTATGAAGAGGTAAGTTCCGGACTGGACCAAAGGAACCCAGTAGATGTAGTGTATATGGACTTTTCAAAAGCTTTTGATACGGTGCCACACAAAAGGTTGATACATAAAATTAGAATAATGGGGATAGGGGAAAATATGTGTAAGTGGGTTGAGAGCTGGCTCAGGGATAGGAAACAAAGGGTGGTTATTAATGGAGCACACTCGGACTGGGTAGCGGTTAGCAGTCGGGTACCACAGGGGTCAGTATTGGGCCCTCTTCTTTTTAACATATTTATTAATGACCTTGTAGGGGGCATTCAGTGTAGAATTTCAATATTTGCAGATGACACTAAACTCGGCAGGGTAATCAATACAGAGGAGGACAATTTTATATTGCAGGATGATTTATGTAAACTAGAAGCTTGGGCTGATAAATGGCAAATGAGCTTTAATGGGGATGAATGTAAGGTCATGCACTTGGGTAGAAGTAATAAGATGTATAATTATGTGCTTAATTCTAAAACTCTGGGCAAAACCGTCAATGAAAAAGACCTGGGTGTATGGGTGGATGACAAAATCATATTTAGTGGCCAGTGTCAGGCAGCTGCTACAAAGGCAAATAAAATAATGGGATGCATTAAAAGAGGCATAGATGCTCATGAGGAGAACATAATTTTACCTCTCTACAAGTCACTAGTTCGACCACACTTAGAATACTGTGCACAGTTCTGGTCTCCGGTGTATAAGAAAGACATAGCTGAACTGGAGCGGGTGCACAGAAGAGCGACCAAGGTTATTAGAGGACTGGGGGATCTGCAATACCAAGATAGGTTATTACACTTGGGGCTATTTAGTTTGGAAAAACGAAGACTAAGGGTTGATCTTATGTTAATGTATAAATATATGAGGGGACAGTACAAAGACCTTTCTGATGATCTTTTTAATCATAGACCTGAAACAGGGACAAGGGGGCATCCTCTACGTTTGGAGGAAAAAAGGTTTAAGCATAATAACAGACGCGGATTCTTTACTGTAAGAGCAGTGAGACTATGGAACTCTCTGCCGTATGATGTTGTAATGAGTGATTCATTACTAAAATTTAAGAGGGGACTGGATACATTTCTGGAAAAGTATAATGTTACAGGGTATATACACTAGATTCCTTGATAGGGCGTTGATCCAGGGAACTAGTCTGATTGCCGTATGTGGAGTCGGGAAGGAATTTTTTTCCCCAAGGTGGAGCTTACTCTTTGCCACATGGGTGTTTTTTTGCCTTCCTCTGGATCAACATGTTAGGGCAAGTTAGGTTAGGCTATGGGTTGAACTAGATGGATTTAAAGTCTTCCTTCAACCTTAATAACTATGTAACTATGTAACTATGTAACAGTGAGTAGGCCCAAATAATAAAGTAGGCTAAATGCAGTTCAAAATTGGTAACAGGACTAAACAGGCGGCATTGCTTTGTTCAGTGGAGGACAACTGTATTGAGTGGCAGCCAGACACAGTTAGTAGGCCCAAATAATAAAGTAGGCTAAATGCAGTTCAAAATTGGTAACAAGACTAAAAAGGCGGCATTGCTTTGTTCAGTGGAGGACAACTGTAAAGAGTGGCAGCCAGACACAGTTAGTTGGCCCAAATAATAAAGTAGGCTAAATGCAGTTCAAAATTGGTAACAAGATTAAACAGACGGCATTGCTTTGTTCAGTGGAGGACAACTGTAATAAGTGTCAGCCAGACACAGTTAGTAGGCCCAAATAATAAAGTAGGCTAAATGCAGTTCAAAATTGGTAACAAGACTAAACAGGCAGCATTGCTTTGTTCAGTGGAGGACAACTGTAATGAGTGGCAGCCAGACACAGTTAGTAGGCCCAAATAATAAAGTAGGCTAAATGCAGTTCAAAATTGGTAACAAGATTAAACAGACGGCATTACTTTGTTCAGTGGAGGACAACTGTAATAAGTGGCAGCCAGACACAGTTAGTAGGCCCAAATAATAAAGTAGGCTAAATGCAGTTCAAAATTGGTAACAAGACTAAACAGGCGGCATTGCTTTGTTCAGTGGAGGACAACTGTAATGAGTGGCAGCCAGACACAGTTAGTAGGCCCAAATAATAAAGTAGGCTAAATGCAGTTCAATATTGGTAACAAGACTAAACAGGCGCATTGCTTTGTTCAGTGGAGGACAACTGTAAGGAGTGGCAGCCAGACACAGTTAGTAGGCCCAAATAATAAAGTAGGCTAAATGCAGTTCAATATTGGTAACAAGACTAAACAGGCGTCATTGCTTTGTTCAGTGGAGGACAACTGTAATGAATGGCAGCCAGACACAGTTAGTAGGTCCAAATAATAAAGTAGGCTAAGGCTAGTTTCACATTTGCGTTTAAAACCGCAGCGTTTAATCCGCATCCGCAAGTGGTGGAAAAAAGCATATAAACGCGTACAAACGCAGAGTTTTTTTAGACGCATGTGGTAACACATGCGGTTTAAAAAACGCCGCGTTTGTACGCGTTCATATGCGTTTTTTCTGTGTTTGCGTTTTTGGTGCGCATGATGAGAAATTTCACAAGAGAAAAATCAAGATAACCAGACACCGCCAATGGGACTACAGAGGGCGTGTATTATGGTATTTCTTTATATAGACCCCTGAACCGCTGTAATCTTCAGATTTTGCTCCTGTATCCTGTGTCATGATGGATCTTCGCATGGAGAGCTTTTATTTCAACCTGGATTTAAGCGTGTCAGAAATAATGAATTCATGATGCACATATAACAGCCTCATGAATTCACTATTTCTGAAACCTATGCAGGTGAGCATAGATATGCCGTGTGTGACCACCATCGTCCCTTCAATTTGTGTGTAATAGATTATATACACAGAAGAGAAAATGGAGGTTATACAAGGCAGTTCTCTACTCACCAGGTCAGGTGTCCTAACTAATGAGTTTTTTGACACCTGACCTGTTCAGTAGAGTTCTGCACTGTATTTCCGCCATTTTCTCTTCAGACTGCAACACTAGTCACAGACTAAGCAGAAAGAAGAGATTATGGAGATAATACATCTATTATTTTTTGGGCCACCTCATATCTTTATACTACAGACACACAAAGCTGCAGTCTTTTTTTATAAGTACTGGAGATATGATGTGGCCCAAAAATTAAGTGTGTGACGAAGTTTCTTATTTGGCGCACGGTGTGTGTTGCCGGTGGCGATAGACACAATAAACCAAACATAATTGGGGCAAATCAAATTGTATTTATTTTTTAACAACCAAAAAATGTATTTAACTGCGCCGGCGTGGGGTAGTTATGTAAACGGGGGGGGGGGTGAAGCACTGAGGCCTGGCTAACCATGGACAACGCAGAGGTGACAGGAGAAGGGTCAATTAAACTAGTGGGGTCTGGAAGTTCGGGGATGGGGCTTGACACATAAGAGGCTTGAGACGCACTGGAAGGGTGAGACAAACCTGACATTACAGACACATTGGGAGGTGAAGGGGGAGGAATACTAAAAGTCCTCTGTTTTTTTTTTGTTTTTTTGGGGGGGTTTGCCGTGTTCTGAGAAGCCTTGGTGGACTCATATGGCGTGGCGTGGTGGTGGGTGACCTGTCAGGGTCCGGCTGCACTCTGCCAGAGTCCATAGTGCTCGTAGAGTGTGCAGCCATGCCAGATTCCATAGCGCTCGTAGAGCGTGCAGCCATGCCAGAGTCCACAGTGCTCGTAGAGTGTGCAGCCATGCCAGATTCCATAGCGCTCGTAGAGCGTGCAGCCATGCTAGAGTCCATAGTGCTCATAGAGTGTGCAGCCATGCCAGATTCCATAGCGCTCGTAGAGCGTGCAGCCATGCCAGAGTCGATAGTGCTTATAGAGTGTGCAGCCATGCCAGAGTCCATAGCGCTTGTAGAGCGTGCAGCCATGCCAAAGTCCATAGTGCTTGTAGAGCGGAAGCCCATGCCAGGGTCCATTGTGCTCATAGAGCGGGCAGCCATATCACAGTCCATAGTGCTCGTAGAGCAGAAGTCCATGCCAGGGTCCATTGTGCTCGTAGAGTGGGCAGCCATGCCAGAGTCCATAGCGCTCGTAGAAAGGAAGGCCATGCCAGGGTCCTGCTGCATCGTGGTGGTGGCGGTACGGAATGCCATCCAAGGGTCCTGCTGCATCGTGGTGGTGGTGGTACGGGAGGCCATGCCAGGGTCCTGCTGCATCGTGGTGGTGGTGGCGGTACGGAATGCCATGCCAGGGTCCTGCTGCATCGTGGTGGTAGCGGTACGGAAGGCCATGCCAGGGTCCTGCTGCATCGTGGTGGTGGCGGTACGGAAGGCCATGCCAGGGCGTTGCTCCTAATCAGAAGAAGACATTATGATGAATGCCTCTAAAAATTACTACATGTTGCATTTCCACGCCAAGCCGCAAACGACGAAATGACGCATGCGACTTCAAACGCGGCAAAACGCGAACAATTAAAAACGCATGCGTCCCTAATGTTAAATATAGGAATACACAACGCATGCGGATATATGCGGTAGAAACGCTGCGGACACAACCGCACATGTGAAACCAGCCTTAATGCAGTTCAAAATTGGTAATAAGACTAAACAGATGGCATTGCTTTGTTCAGTGGAGGACAACTGTAATGAGTGGCAGCCAGACACAGTTAGTAGGCCCAAATAATAAAGTAGCCTAAATGCAGTTCAAAATTGGTAACAGGACTAAACAGGCGGCATTGCTTTGTTCAGTGGAGGACAACTCTGATGAGTGGCAGCCAGACACAGTTAGTAGGCCCAAATAATAAAATGGACTAAATGTCTGCCAATAAATTGTTCATAAATAAACAGGTGGCATAGCTAGGTACAGGGGTGGGCTCCTCTGCTGAGTAGCAGACAGTGGTAGTAGGCGCAAAGTATTAACTGGTCTAATTGGAGGCCAGGGCCCCTGAATATTTTAACTGTTGTGAATTCTGTGGCAGAGCTCCCTCCTGTGGTCACAAGTGGTACTTCGGCTGATTCTCTCTGTGAGCTTCTGTTGGTGGAGGGAAGTGGTACTGCGGCTTCTGAGTTTCCTCCCTCAGGTGATCTGGTGAGGTCGTTAGGTGCTTCTCTACTTAACTCCACCTAATGCTTTGATCCTGGCTTCCTGTCAATGTTCCAATGTTGGACTTGCTTTTCCCTGGATCATTCCTGTGGCCTGCTGCTCTGCATAGCTAAGTTCTTCTTTGCTATTTGTTTGCTATTTTTTCTGTCCAGCTTGTCTAATTTGTTGCTGGAAGCTCTGGGACGCAGAGGGTGTACCTCCGTGCCGTTAGTTCGGTACGGAGGGTCTTTTTGCCCCCTTTGCGTGGTTTTCTTTAGGGTTTTGTGTAGACCGCAAAGTTACCTTTTCTATCCTCGATCTGTTAAGAAAGTCGGGCCTCACTTTGCTGAATCTATTTCATCTCTACGTTTGTCTTTTCATCTTAACTCACAGTCATTATATGTGGGGGGCTGCCTTTTCCTTTGGGGTATTTCTCTGAGGCAAGGTAGGCTTATTTTCTATCTTCAGGCTGGTTAGTTTCTCAGGCTGTGCCGAGTTGCATAGGCAGAGTTAGGCGCAATCCACGGCTGCCTCTAGTGTTGTTTGGAGAGGATTAGGGATTGCGGTCTGCAGAGTTCCCACGTCTCAGAGCTCGTTCTATGATTTTGGGTTATTGTCAGATCACTGTATGTGCTCTGACCGCTATGTCCATTGTGGTACTGAATTGCCTTTCATAACATTTAACTATCATCTATCATTTCAACAAATTAGTATTGGCAGTGCCACTGAAAAATTTAACAGCAGAGACTACACAGTGGTGGAGCAGGGAGAGGTAAGTATTGCAAGTGGTAGAGCACTGTTCGAGCTGGGGGAACACTCTCTTGTGGGTGGCTGTACTGGCACAGGGCCCCTCATATTACGACAGTGTGTCTGACGTTGGTTGTGCACCACCACCATCACAGACACTTCAATGTACTATGAGGGACCCTGTGCCAGTGCCGTCGCCCAAGAGTGGGCCCACCCACCTGTCCAGGCAAATGGCACTCGCACGGGTGCTTGCGCCAGGTGGTGACCACGGCCCTGTGGGGGGACTCAGCCCATTTAGGGAGGTATAAAAATGGCCTATAGTGGACATTCAGCAGCTGCAAATGGAGGAATTGGAGAAGTCACTAAGAGGAGGCCAAAAGCAAGACATTTTTCACGCAAGTTACGTGTCAGCAGGGGAAGGTGGGGCAAAATAATTTGAAATCCATGATTGGTTCATTTTACATAGTAACATAGTAACATAGTTAGTAAGGCCGAAAAAAGACATTTGTCCATCCAGTTCAGCCTATATTCCATCATAATAAATCCCCAGATCTACGTCCTTCTACAGAACCTAATAATTGTATGATACAATATTGTTCTGCTCCAGGAAGACATCCAGGCCTCTCTTGAACCCCTCGACTGAGTTCGCCATCACCACCTCCTCAGGCAAGCAATTCCAGATTCTCACTGCCCTAACAGTAAAGAATCCTCTTCTATGTTGGTGGAAAAACCTTCTCTCCTCCAGACGCAAAGAATGCCCCCTTGTGCCCGTCACCTTCCTTGGTATAAACAGATCCTCAGCGAGATATTTGTATTGTCCCCTTATATACTTATACATGGTTATTAGATCGCCCCTCAGTCGTCTTTTTTCTAGACTAAATAATCCTAATTTCGCTAATCTATCTGGGTATTGTAGTTCTCCCATCCCCTTTATTAATTTTGTTGCCCTCCTTTGTACTCTCTCTAGTTCCATTATATCCTTCCTGAGCACCGGTGCCCAAAACTGGACACAGTACTCCATGTGCGGTCTAACTAGGGATTTGTACAGAGGCAGTATAATGCTCTCATCATGTGTATCCAGACCTCTTTTAATGCACCCCATGATCCTGTTTGCCTTGGCAGCTGCTGCCTGGCACTGGCTGCTCCAGGTAAGTTTATCATTAACTAGGATCCCCAAGTCCTTCTCCCTGTCAGATTTACCCAGTGGTTTCCCATTCAGTGTGTAATGGTGATATTGATTCCTTCTTCCCATGTGTATAACCTTACATCCTTGTTAAACCTCATCTGCCACCTTTCAGCCCAAGTTTTCAACTTATCCAGATCCATCTGTAGCAGAATACTATCTTCTCTTGTATTAACTGCTTTACATAGTTTTGTATCATCTGCAAATATCGATATTTTACTGTGTAAACCTTCTACCAGATCATTAATGAATATGTTGAAGAGAACAGGTCCCAATACTGACCCCTGCGGTACCCCACTGGTCACAGCGACCCAGTTAGAGACTATACCATTTATAACCACCCTCTGCTTTCTATCACTAAGCCAGTTACTAACCCATTTACACACATTTTCCCCCAGACCAAGCATTCTCATTTTGTGTACCAACCTCTTGTGCGGCACGGTATCAAACGCACAATGAAGGTTAGATCATCAACATTCTGTGTAGCCAGACGTGTCCTTTTTTCGGTCAGTGTTGAACCAGCAGCACTGAAGACTCTTTCTGATAGCACACTAGCAGCAGGGCAAGCGAGCTCCTGTAATGCATATTCTGCCAATTCAGTCCAGGTGTCTATTTTTGATGCCCAGTAATCAAAGGGGAATGACCTGTGAGGGAGAACATCGATAAGGGAGGAAAAGTAGTTCGTAACCATACTGGACAAATGCTGTCTCCTGTCACTTTGAATCGATGCAGCAGTACCTGTCGTGTCAGCGGTCATTGCGAAATCACTACACAATCTGGTCATAAAACCCCTCTGTCCAAAGCCACTTCGGATTTGTGCACCTCTAACACCTCTGCCATGTTGCCCCCTATGGCTCGTGTGAGAACCATCACCACCGCTGTGTGCTGGGAATGCCTGAACCAAACGGTTTACAAGAGTTGCTTGTTTGGTAGCCAATATTTGCTCAAGGTTCTCATGTGGCACGATATTTTGTAATTTTCCTTTATATCGTGGATCCAGGAGGCAGGCCAACCAGTAATCGTCATCGGTCATCATTTTGATAATGCAGGCGTCCCTTTTTAGGATACGCAAGGCATACTCAGCCATGTGGGCCAATGTTCCAGGTATCAATTCACTGCTTGTGCTGGGTTGAGGAGCACTTTCTTGCAAATCAACATCAGTTGTGTCCCGCAAAAACCCTGTACCTGACCTTGCAACGCCACCAGTTTGTATTGCCCCCTGAGAAGCATCCTCCTCCCATAAATATTCATCCCCATCATCCTCCTCCTCTTCGTCCGCCACCTCGTCCAGGAGAGTTCCCTGAGCAGACTGTCATCAAGGCTTCCCTCCTCCTCGGCTGCAGACGCCTGCTCCTTAATGTGCGTCAAACTTTGCATCAACAGACGCATTAGTGGGATGCTCATGCTTATGATGGTGTCGTCTGCACTTACCAGCCGTGTGCATTCCTCAAAACACTGAAGGACTTGACAGAGGTCTTGCAGCTTCGACCACTGCACACCAGATGGTTCAGCATACGGCTGGAGTGTACGGGCGACCGGCGGATGTGCGAGCAAAGTCTTCACACCTTCAGGAGCAGGGCTGGTAACTACGAATAATTTTTTAAGAAGCACTGCACCACCAGGTTCAAGGTGTGAGCCAGGCAAGGTATGTGTTTCAGTTCTGAAAGGGCTATGACAGCCATAAAATTTCTTCCGTTATCACTGACTACCTTGCCTGCCTCAAGATGTGCACTGCCCAGCCATGACTGAGTTTGTTGCTGCAAGTACTCTGCCAGTACTTCCGCGGTGTGTCTGTTGTCGCCCAAACACTTCATTTGTAACACAGCCTGCTGACGCTTACCACTAGCTGTTCGATAATGGGACACCCCGTGTGCAACACTGGCAGCTGCGGATGGAGTGGTCGTGTGACTGCGCTCTGTGGATGAGCTTTCGCTTCTGGAGGAGGAGGAGGAGGGGTGGCGAACGCCTACAGCCAACTGTTTCCTAGACCGTGGGCTAGGCAGAACTGTCCCACTATGGCTGTCCCCTGTGGACCCTGCATCCACCACATTAAACCAGTGTGCCGTGATGGACACGTAACGTTTCTGGCCATGCCTACTGGTCCATGCATCTGTTGTGAGGCGCATCTTTCCACTGACTGATTGCCTCAGTGCATGGACAATGCGGTCTTTGACATGCTGGTGGAGGGCTGGGATGGCTTTTCTCACAAAGAAGTGCCGACTGGGTAGGTCATAGCGTGGTACTGCGTGGGCCATCAGGGCTTTGAAAGCTTCGCTTTCAACCAACCGGTAGGGCATCATCTCTAACGAGAATAGTATAGCAATGTGGGCGTTCAAACCCTGTGAACGCGGATGAGAGGATGAGTACTTTCTTTTCCTAACGAGAGTCTCTTTTAGGGTGAGCTGGACTGGAGAGCTGCATATGGTGGAACTAGCGGTGTTGGTGGTGGACATGGCGGATTGAGAGAGAGTTGGTGATGGTGTTCTTGATGTTGGCCTACATACACTGTTTCCTACCAAAAACCTTGTGATTCCCTGACTGCTTTGGCCTTGCGACGATACCTCCACATTTGCTGCTGGTGTTTTAACCCGTGGGCTTACAGTGAGGGAAGCAATGTAGCGTTGCAGACTACCTTCATTCTGAGGAGGTGCACCAACGGTACGGCTTGCAACTGCATGCTGGTTAAATGTCTAAGCATGCACATTGTATTTAAATTTTGAAGATCCTTCCCTCTGCTAAAGGTCTTTGAGCATTTCTTACAGATAACTTTTGACTGATCATTCGGATCTTGGTTAAAAAATTGCCACACTACACTCTTCCTATTATGGAATACCTTTTCACGCATTGCACGCTGTGCTACTTTCGCCGGATGGCCACACTGTCCTAAAACTGTTTTTGCTTTTGACAAACGTTTTTGGCCTGATGCGGGCCTGCCAGATGACAGCTGTTGCGATGTAGATGGCTGCTGCGGATCATCCTCCTCCGCTTCTGAGCTACTGGCAGCGGCACCCTCTTTCCCCAATGGCTGCCAATCTGGGTCAACAACTGGGTCATCTATCACCTCCTCTTCAATGTCATGTGCACCTTCCTCTGTGTTACCATGTAAGGTGCTATAACGTTTGGGACGGGGCACCATAGTCTCATCAGGGTCAGATTCTGGCTCAGTAAACTGCGAGGGCAATGTAGTGATCTGAGTCAATGGAACAGCATTATAATCTAGCTGTGGCTGTGCATCAGTGCACTCCATGTCCGATTCATCTTGTAATGGGCAGTTAACAATTTCCCTTTCTAACCCAGGCACGGTATGTGTAAAGAGCTCCATGGAGTAACCTGTAGTGTCGCCTGATGCATCCTTCACTTTTGGTTTGGGTGAAGGACACAAGGAAACGTCTTGTTCCTGACCGGGAGCATCCACTGACGACTCGCTGCTTTTATATTTGGAACTTTCTGAAGAGGAGGCGAAAGAGCTAGAGGCTGAGTCAGCAAGGAAAGCCAAAACCTTTTCCTGCTGCTCCGGCTTTAAAAGCTGTTATCCTACTCCCAGATAAGGGAGCCTTCGAGGCCTTGTGTAGCCAGACGATGACGCTGGCTCTACACCTCCAGCCTTAGGTGCTATTGTGCTTTTGCCACTACCACCAGATGCACCACCACCACCACCATCATCAATACCAGCTGGCAACCACCGCCCACGGGCTCTTCCACCAGACTTCCTCATTTTTTGGAAAATCTAACCAAAATAACAAACGTTATATGGTACTGTAAAACAAGGTAGAAGGTGTATATAAACTTGTTGAGAATTTAAATTTCCCTTTTTTTGGGGGGAGACTGAACCAAAACTCAGGCCCAGTGTATATAACAACGCAATCTAAGTGGCAGAAAGTGGCTGGCTGACATGCGACAAACTAACAGGACTGAAGTATATCCACTTTGTGAGAATTTGAATCTCCCTTTTTTGGGGGGAGACTGAACCAAAACTCAGGCCCAGTGTATAAAACAACACAATCTAAGTGGCAGAAAGTGGCTGGCAGATATATGACAAACTAATGCTACGTTCACATTTGCGTTGTTGGGCACAGCGTCGTCAACGCAACCCACAATGCATATACACAACGCAGCGTTTTATGACGCATGCGTGGTCATAAAATAGTAAAGTTCAGGAATTTTGGCGCAGGGAAAACGCTACAAGTAGTGTCGTCCGCGCCCTGTCTGGTGTGTCAAAATGACAAATGCGTCATAAAACGCATTATAATGCATACTGGCGCATGTCCATGCGCCCCCCATGTTAAAGATAGGGGCGCATGATGCATGCGGCGGTATCCGTCGACGACGCTGCGCCCAAGAACGCAAATGTGCACATAGCATAACAGGACTGAAGTATATCCACTTTGTCAGAATTAGAATCTCCCTTTTTTTTGGGAGACTGAACCAAATCTCAGGCCCAGTGTATATAACAACACAATCTAAGTGGCAGAAAGTGGCTGGCTGACATACGACAAACTAACAGGACTGAAGAATATCCACTTTGTGACAATTTGAATCTCACTTTTTTTGTGGGGAGACTGAACCACAACTCAGGCCCTGTGCATAAAACAACACAATGAAAGTGGCAGAAAGTGGCTGGCTGATATACGAAAAACTAACAGGACTGCAGTATATCCACTTTGTGATAATTTGAATCTCACTTTTTTGGGGGTGAGACTATACCAAACCTCAGGCCCTGTGCATAAACAACACAATGTAAGTGGCAGAAAGTGGCTGGCTGATATACCACAAACTAACAGGACTGAAATATATCCACTTTGTGATAATTTGAAACTCACTTTTTTTTGGGGGGAGACTAAACCAAACCTCAGGCCCTGTGCATAAAACAACACAATGTAAGTGGCAGAAAGTGGCTGGCTGATAATAATATAATAATAATTTTATTTATATAGCGCCAACATAGTCCGCAGCGCTGTACAAATTATAGAGGGGACTTGTACAGACAATAGACATTACAGCATAACAGAAATCACAGTTCAAAATCGATACCAAGAGGAATGAGGGCCCTGTTAGCAAGCTTACAAACTATGAGGAAAAGGGGAGACACGAGAGGTGGATGGTAACAATTGCTTTAGCTAGTCGGACCAGCCATAGTGTAAGGCCCAGGTGTTGAAGTACAGCTGCATGAACCAGTTAACTGCCTAAGTATCAGATAACAACGGGAGGACAAAAAGAGCAAACTGCTTATATCTAAAAGTTATCATATCATTTTATTATATAATAGAAAAGGTAAAAAATCACCAACAATATATAGAACACCAAAAACAATGCACACCTATCCCGACCCCACATATACACTTCAATCCCTGGAAAAATAAATAAATAAAGGTCCAAAGCAGCATGCATAAACAAGATGATCGGGAATAAAGTTACACCCGTCTATCTAACATCTAAGGTGCAATAGTGCATGGCAAGAAATGCAGCGCTTACCAATAGATGAGTGGAAACAAGGAGGGGGGTGGATGGATGGGACCATGCACTATTGCACCTTAGATGTTAAATAGACGGGTGTAACTTTATTCCCGATCATCTGGTTTATGCATGCTGCTTCCCTGATATCCATGTTTGGACGCACTGTCTTTTCCCTGAGTTACGGTCTTTGGATTGTTGTGACATTTTACCTTTTCTATGATATAATAAAATGATATGATATCTTTTAGATATAATCACTTTGCTCTTTTTTTCCTCCTGTTGTTATCTGATACTGTTTGGAGCTGATTTTTGATTTGGGTTTGCAGACAGATATTTTCTGCCACCCTGGTCTCTAAGTATGTACATGGCATTTTGGTTGCTATTAACTGCCTAAGTATGTAGCAGTATAGACACAGAGGGATATTAACTGCTTAAAGTGTAAAACAACCACAACAACCATGACCTGGAACGCCAAAAGGAGTGGATCCACACAGAAGATAGATATCAATTAGCCTTTATTACAGTGAAGTGGCAACAAATTTACATAAATAAAAAATATCACATAAAATTATAATAAAAACAAGTACGCGATTCTATGACAGGACAAATTAGAAAAAAATTTTTTGTTTTCAATTATATTGCTAAATATGCATAGGTGACCTCCAATCCTGGTTATTACAGATAAAAAACTGATTAAAAAAAGAAAATATGCCCAGAAACAGAAAATCAGTGCGCTAATATATATGTGCAAATTTGCAAAATCTGAAAAAAATATTTTTGCAATAATGGAGTTGATACAAAAATATACCCTATGGCGAAATAGATGTGCAGAGCCTCACCATATATGAGAACCAAAGTGTGGGCACAAAAGCACAGATTAAAGTGCAGTAGTGCAAAAAAGTTGTATTTATTTATATATATATATATATATATATATACAGAAATATGGGCTAATAATGTGAAAAAATATATGCAATGATAAATGTGAAAACAATAAATAATACTGCAAAACCCAAATTCAAAAGAAAACAAAATATAGTGTAAAATATAAGAATCTATCCTTGTGCTACATATGTATCAGTGTGCTGAGCCACAAAATATAAAAGCACACCACTATAGTGTGCAGTACGCCATGGGTAATTAGAGTAAGAACACAATGCAGAGCCACACGTGAGGGCAGCACACCGCTGCAAAGATATCACACCAACAAAGTGCAAAGTGCAAAGAGACGGAACTAATATAAGGTTATTTTATCTGTAAACTACCTGTAAGGAGAGACGCCAGGTCCTGACACCGCGCGATGTCAGGACCTGGCGTCTCTCCTTACAGGTAGTTTACAGATAAAATAACCTTATATTAGTTCCGTCTCTTTGCACTTTGCACTTTGTTGGTGTGATATCTTTGCAGCGGTGTGCTGCCCTCACGTGTGGCTCTGCATTGTGTTCTTACTCTAATAACCCATGGCGTACTGCACACTATAGTGGTGTGCTTTTATATTTTGTGGCTCAGCACACTGATACATATGTAGCACAAGGATAGATTCTTATATTTTACACTATATTTTGTTTTCTTTTGAATTTGGGTTTTGCAGTATTATTTATTGTTTTCACATTTATCATTGCATATATTTTTTCACATTATTAGCCCATATTTCTGTATATATATATATATATATATATATAAATAAATACAACTTTTTTGCACTACTGCACTTTAATCTGTGCTTTTGTGCCCACACTTTGGTTCTCATATATGGTGAGGCTCTGCACATCTATTTCGCCATAGGGTATATTTTTGTATCAACTCCATTATTGCAAAAATATTTTTTTCTGATTTTGCAAATTTGCACATATATATTAGCGCACTGATTTTCTGTTTCTGGGCATATTTTCTTTTTTTAATCGGTTTTTTATCTGTAATAACCAGGATTGGAGGTCACCTATGCATATTTAGCAATATAATTGTAAACAAAAATTTTTTTTCTAATTTGTCCTGTCATAGAATCGCGTACTTGTTTTTATTATAATTTTATGTGATATTTTTTATTTATGTAAATTTGTTGCCACTTCACTGTAATAAAGGCTAATTGATATCTATCTTCTGTGTGGATCCACTTCTTTTGGCGTTCCAGGTCATGGTTGTTGTGGTTGTTTTATACTTGGGTGTTTAGTCACTACCTTCTCACAAAGCACCGATAGAATTTATCTTAAACCTATCTTAGTATATTATTCTATATCATCCTATTATTTATTGGTGTATTTGTGTTCTCTAACTGCTTAAAGTGTATAAGAACATGATGCGAGGAACCCAATAATTATATATATATTTTTTTTGGGCCACACAGGGATAGTTAGGTTAATGCGTTGAGGCGGTAGGCCAATCTGACCAAATGAGTTTTTAGGGTACGCTTAATACTGTGGGGATTGGGGATTAATCATATTAACCTAGGTATTGCATTCCAAAGAATCGGCGCAGCACGTGTAAAGTCTTGGAGATGGGAGTGGGAGGTTCTGATTATTGAGGATGCTAACCTGAGGTCATTAGCGGTGCGGAGGGCACGGGTAGCGTGGTAGACTGAGACCAGAGGATGTGTAGGGTGGTGCTGAGCCATGGAGTGCTTTGTGGATAAGGGTAGTAGTTTTGTACTGGATTCTTGAGTGGATGAGTAACCAGTGTAATGACTGGCACAAGGTAGAGGCATCGGTGTAACGGTTGGTGGGGAATATGATCCTGGCTGCAGCATTCAGGACAGATTGGACCGGGGAGAGTTTGGTAAAAGGGAGGCCGATTAGTAGAGAGTTACAATAGTCCAGACGGGAATGAATAAGTGAAACAGTAAGAGTTTTTGCAGAGTCGAAAGTAAGAAAAGGGCGAATTCTAGAAATGTTTTTGAGATGCAGATAAGAAGAGCGAGCCAGTGATCGGATGTGGGGGGTGAATGAAAGCTCGGAATCAAGTATGACCCCAAGGCAGGGGGCATGTTGCTTTGGAGTAATGGTGGAACCGCACACGGAGATGGCAATGTCAGGCAAAGGTAGGTTAATAGAGGGAGAGAACACGAGGAGTTCAGTTTTTGACAGGTTCAGTTTCAGATAGAGGGAGGACATGATGTTAGAGACAGCGGTAAGACAATCACTGGTGTTTACTAAAAAGGTCGGCGTGATAACAGGAGAAGAAGTGTATAATTGAGTGTCGTCAGCATAGAGATGGTACTGGAACCCAAATCTACTGATTGTTTGTCCAATAGGGGCAGAATACAAAGAGGAGGGGGCCAAGGACTGATCCTTGAGGAACTCCAACAGTAAGGGGAAGGTGAGAGGAGGAGGAACCAGCAAAAGATACAGTGAAGGAGCGGTCAGAGAGATAGGAGGAGAACCAGGAGAGAACGGTGTCCTTGAGGCCGATGGAGCGGACCATAGTGAGGAGGAGCTGATGATCCACAGTGTTGAATGCTGCGGAGAGATCCAAGAGAATTAGCATGGAGTAGTGACCATTAGATTTAGCTGTTAGTAGGTCATTAGAGACTTGAGTGAGGGCAGTTTCAGTAGAGTGTAAAGAGCGGAAACCAGATTGAAGAGGGTCTAGAAGAGAGTTATCTGAGAGATAGCGGGTAAGACGGGAGCGGACCAGGCGCTCGAGGAGTTTAGAGATGAAGGGAAGATTAGAGACAGGTCTATAATTAGCGGCACAGTTTTGATCGAGGGATGGTTTTTTAAGTAATGGATGTATGATGGCATGCTTAAATGAGGATGGAAAAATACTGGAAGTGAGAGAAAGGTTGAATATTTTTGTTAGGTGAGAGGTGACAGCCGGGGAAAGGGACTGGAGGAGATGTGACGGAATGGGGTCACTGGTGCAAGTGGTTGGGCAAGAAGATGCAAGGAGCCTGATTACTTCTTCTTCTGTAACTGGTTCAAAGTCAGAGAGTGAACTAGATGCAGTGGGGGAGGAAGGACAGTGCATGGTATGAAGAGATTGGGAGATGATTTCCTGTCGAATGTGGTCAATTTTTTCTTTGAAGTAATTGGCCAGATCGTCAGCGTGGAGATCTCTGGTTGGGGCCTGCACTCTTGGGTTGAGTAGGGACTGGAAAGTGTCAAAGAGACGTTTAGGGTTATTGGACAGCGATGTGATGAGGGTGTTGAAATAGGTTTGTTTGGAGAGGTGAAGGGCAGAGTTGTATGTTTTTAGCATGAACTTATAATGGATGAAATCTTCAGGTAGATTAGATTTTCTCCACAGACGTTCGGCGCAACTGGAGCACCGCTGCAAGAAACGTGTTTGCAGCCTGTGCCATGGTTGTCGCCGTCTGTGCTGAGTTGTTTTATGTATAGGAGGAGCAGCTTCATCCAGGGCACTTTGCAGGGTTTCATTGTAGTGCTTCAGAGCAGAATCAGGACATGAGATGGAGGAGATCGGGGCCAATGAGGACTGCAAGTTCTTCATAAGTTTCTGGGTGTTAATGGCCTGTATGTTTCTATAAGTGTGGAAAGTGGGGGTGACCTGAGCAGGATGGCAGTTCTTGATAGAGAATGAAAGAAGGTTGTGGTCAGAGAGCGGGAGAGGGAGTTTGTGAAATCATCCACTGAGCAAAGCCGGGAGAAGACCAAGTCGAGGGAGTTTCCATCTTCATGCGTTGGAGAGTTAGTATGCTGCGAGAGGCCGAAAGAGGAGGTTAGAGATAAAAGGTGAGAAGCAGATGGGGAGAGGGGAGAAGCCATGGGGATGTTGAAATCACCCATGATGAGGGTGGAGGTGTCACAGGAGAGAAAGTGTGGAAGCCAGGTGGCAAAGTGATCCAGGAACTGATGAGAGGGGCTGGGAGGACGATACACCACTGCCACTCGCATGGAGAAGGGAATGTAGAGTCTGACAGCATGGACCTCAAAGGAAGGGAAGACAAGTGAGGGTACTTGGGGGATAACTTGGAAGATACATTTGGGTGAAAGGAGCAGACCAACGCCTCCACCTGCTCTGTTGTCCGATCTTGGGGTATGAGAGAAATGTAGTCCACCATATGAAAGAGCAGCAGCAGCGGTGGTGTCTGACTGCTGGATCCAGGTTTCAGTAAGGGCCAGGAGATTAAGAGAATTAGATAGGAAGAAGTCATGGATGAAGGAGAGTTTATTACACACAGAGCAAAAATTCCAAAGGGCACAATTGAAAAAGACAGAAGGTATGAATGGAATATTAATAAGGTTGGAGGGGTTTCTGAGTGTAGCAGTTGGGAGGTTTGACTGGCTATAACATGGGGGTCCGGGGTTGGGAGAGATGTCTCCAGCGACTAGGAGGAGGATAGAAAGAGTGAGCAGATGGTTAAGTGATTTGTAAGAGCGTCTCTTTTGTTGGATGGTGGGACTGAATGGATCTGTGCTGTTGAGCAACGTGAACAGAGCATGAGTGCTATACATATGAGAGGCAAGGACAGAAGGGCCGATATGGATGGAGTGTAGAGTTCCACTGTCCCTGCAAACAAATAGTGGTGTTGGACAGTGGAAATAGCTACAGCACAAGCAGTTTTGGGGCTTAATCTTCCCTCCCTAACTATATCCCTTCTTCTGATGAAACTGCGGCAACCTCTCCCTATGCTACGATCGGTAGAAGTAAGATGGCGGTCGGCGTGCATGCCCCTTTATAGCCTCTGCGACGCCGCAGAAAGCAAGCCAATCACTGTCATGCCCTTCTCTAAGATGGTGGGGACCGAGACCTATGCCATCACGCTGCCCAGACTCTGCGTCCTCCTTCATTGGCTGAAAAATGGCGCTGAACGCGTCATACGAAACGCGACTTTGGCGCGAAGATCGCCGACCTCATGGCTGATCCCACACTAGGATAGGGTCGGGTTTCATGAAACCTGACTTTGCCAAAAGTCAGCGATTTTTGAATTTGTCCAATCCGTTTCGCTCAACCCTAGTCATGAAAATACAGAAAAATCTTTAAATGAGAAGGTGTGTCCAAACTTTTGTTCTGTACTGTATACAGTGCCTTGCGAAAGTATTCGGCTCCCTGGAACTTTTCAACCTTTTCCCACATATCATGCTTCAAACATAAAGATACCAAATGTAAATTTTTGGTGAAGAATCAACAAGTGGAACACAATTGTGAAGTTGAACAAAATGTACTGGTTATTTTACATTTTTGTGGAAATTTAAAAACTGAAAAGTGGGCAATATTATTTGTCCCCTTTACTTTCAGTGCAGAAAGCTCACTCCAGATGTTCATTGTGGATTTCTGAATAATTCAATGTTGTCCTAAATACCTAGTGATGATAAATATAATCCACCTGTGTGTGATCAAGTCTCCGTATAAATGCCCCTGCTCTGTGATAGTCTCAGGGTTCTGTTTGAAGCACAGAGAGCAACATGAAGACCAAGGAACACAACAGGCAGGTCTGTGATATTGTTGTGGAGAAGTTTAAAGCCGGATTTAGATACAAAATGATTTCCAAAACTTTAAACATCCCAAGGACCACTGTGCAAGCGATCATATTGAAATGGAAGGAGTATCACACCACTGCAAATCTACCAAGACCGCCAGTCCCTCTAAACTTTCATCTCAAACAAGGAGAAGACTGATCAGAGATGCAGCCAAGAGGCCCATGATCACTCTGGATGAACTGCAGAGATCTACAGCTGAGGTGGGACAGTCTGTCCATAGGACAACAATCAGTTGTGCAATGCACAAATCTGGCCTTTATGGAAGAGTGGCAAGAAGAAAGCCATTTCTCAAAGATATCCATAAAAAGTGTTGTTTAAAGTTTGCAACAAGCCACCTGGGAGACACATCAAACATGTGGAAGAAGGTGCTCTGGTCAGATGAAACCAAAATCGAACTTTCTGGCAACAATGCCAAACGATATGTTTGGCATAAAGGCAACACAGCTTATCACCCTGAGCACACCATCCCCACTGTCAAACATGGTGGGGGCAGCATCATGGTTTGGTCCTGCTTTTCTTCAGCAGGGACAGGGAAGATGGTTAAAATTGATGGGAAGATGGATGAAGTCAAATACAGGACCATGCTTGAAGAAAACCTGTTGGAGTCTGCAAAAGACCTGAGACTGGGATGGAAATTCGTCTTCCAACAAGACAACGATCCAAAACATAAAGCAAAATCTACAATGGAATGGTTCACAAATAAACATATCCAGGGGATAGAATGGCACAGTCATGATATGTGGGAAAAGGTTGAAAAGTTCCAGGGGGCCGAATACTTTTACAAGGCACTATATATAATGAGATAGCGCTTACTGCATGTGTTGGGTGACACTCGCTTAGCAACGGGACTCAGTCACACAGGTACATTTTTCTCACAAAAACAGTCTATGCGCTTTATTATGCAGTCATAAACTGAGTTATGCACAGTTCATTGCAAACTTCATAGAACACAATAGGCACCAACCTGTGACATTAAGTTGCAGCTTTAACTCAGATATTTCATATACAACTTTAATTCACAGACACTAAACATGCTGGACCTCTCACTTTGTCCAGTCACCATGGGTGACTGTACGCCAAACAGTTCATCAATGTCCATGGAACACAACAAGCACCAATAGTCTGTTCCACTGGCAGATACTTCTCTGTTGTTATGGTAGCCCCCTTCCCGGGTGTTACCTTTCTGGAGCTCTTGCTCCACACGCTGACTTCTCACAGGGAAGCTGCCGACCTAGGATCACCATCCCAGATAATGCCTTGCTCACTAGGCCACCTGACAGTCCAGATCCTCAGTCGGACTGTAGCTCCCCCAGTGCAGTGCCATTACAGACTCTGCCTCCACTCCTTCCCATGTGCTCTTCAAGAATCCTACTCCCAGGACTTCCAACATAGGTTGTGCTATTCAGGAAGTCCTACTCTAATGACTTCCAACACAGGCCACTGCGTGTGCTGTTCAGGACGTCCGTCCCCACCTGGGAATGTCCAACACACAAGTTGCTCAGTGTGCTTAACAGGGTTTCGATCCTACTCCGAGGATCTCCCAACACACAGGTCTTCAGATCCACAGCCTCACAGTGCGCTATTCGGGGATCGAGTCCACACTCAGGACCTTCCAACACACAAGTCGTCCAGAGTCTACACAGTCTCCATTACAGAGACCACTACACCAACATGTGACCACACCATGGTCACAGTATGTAGTGGTAACCATTCGCATAGATGGGATGTGGGTGTGGCTTTTTCGACTACAGGTCCCATAACAACATTACTTCAGGCTTACAGCGCAGACTTCCTCTGCGACACATATTGGCCATTTACAATTCTGCCAGTCACTATCTCATTATCACCATTATAAGCACAGATATGCCTCCATGCATATCCCGAGCACACACAGCGCCCCTAGCTGTAATAGGGGTCACTGCATCACAATATATATACACAGCTCTGGCAAAAATTAAGAGCCTGCTCAGTAGCGTAGCTACTGGGGGGCAGAGGGGGCCGTCGCCCCGGGCCCTGTCACATGAAGGGGCCCACTGGGAGCCAGGGCGAGTCCACTTCTGTGAGGAGGCAGATCACAGCATAGGAGCAGAGCAGTCTAATGTCTGCTCCCGTCTGACGGAGACTCTGCAAGCTGCTAGCACAGTGGCCGGCTGCAGAGTCTCCCTCCTGCAGTGAATGGTATTGCCTGTCTTTTCCTGGGCTGCAGCTCTGAATCTTGACTCTGTGCAGTGTGCACGCTGGGTCCTAGTGCCATTTCACTGACACAGACACTTCCTGGTCCGGCCTGCAAACTTCATCAGTAAGTGGGGATGGAACTTATTAGCTTTACTAAATTCAGGTATGTCACTGTGAGGTGAATGTGAGACCATTGGGGTATAGTGGGCGCTGAAAGTAGGTGAGGGAGGACAGGGTTCGGGGGGGAAAATGTGAGACCATGGAGGTATTGTGGAAGAGGGGAGACAGGGCACTGGGGGTGAATGTGAGGCAAGGGGGGGTATTGTAGGGGCTGAAAGTAGGTGAGGGAGGACAGGGTACTGGGGGGTGAATGTGAGACCATGGGGTATTGTGGAAGAGGGGAGGCAGGGCACTGGGGGGTGAATGTGAGGCAATGGGGGTATTGTGGGGGAGGGGAGACAGGGCACTGGGGGGTGAATGTGAGGCAATGGGGGTATTGTGGGGGAGGGGAGACAGGGCACTGGGGGGTGAATGTGAGGCAATGGGGGTATTGTGGGGGAGGGGAGACAGGGCACTGGGGGGTGAATGTGAGGCAATGGGGGTATTGTGGGGGAGGGGAGACTGGATACTGGGGGGTGAATGTGAGACCATGCATGGAGGTATTGTGGAAGAGGGGAGGACAGGGTACTGGGGGGTAAATGTGAGACCATGGAGGTATTGTGGAAGAGGGGAGGCAGGGCACTGGGGGGGTGAATGTGAGGCAATGGGGGTATTGTGGGGGAGAGGAGACAGGGTACTGGGGGGTGAATGTGACCATGGGGGTATTGTGGGAGAGGGGAGACAGAGCACTAGGGGGTGAATGTGAGACCATGGGGGTGTTGTGGGTGAGGTGAGGACAGGGCACTGAGGGGGTGGATGTGATGTGATGGGGGTATTGTTGGGGCTGAAATGGGGGAGGGGGACAGGGCACTGGGGGCTGAATATTATGTTTTGTTATGTTATTTTATTATATGTACTCCACATGTAATATTTGCTGTCTGGGGGGGGGGGCTTTTGATTCGTACCACTTGGGTCTTCTATGAGTATTAGTATAAGAAGCCCCATACAGTAACCAAGAGCTGCATCACATTTACAGCACCACTCCAGTATTTTTTTTTTTATTTCACTGCTGGATCGGAGCTGAAAATCCAAGTCCCCTGCCCCCTGTCTAAAACTCACCTTCAGGGGTTTTCATTGGTTTTCACCTCAGCGCCGTCTCCTGCAGTGTTTCATGGAGCGGTGCAGAGGTCACTAATCATGTAAGTCTATGGGAGCCTCGTTCTGGTATGTTCCTCGCTCTCATAGTCTTACATTGAGCGCTTGTGACATAGCTTCTCACTTCTGTCCAGTCAGAAGCTGCGCTCACAAGTTTGAGCCGCCACACTGCAGCAGATGGAGATCGCGGCGGCCATTTTCCTGAAGCCGAGATGCACTCGGCTTTAGGAAAATAGCCGCCGCGATCTCCATCTGGGCACGCGGCCATTTTCCTGAAGCCCCGGGAAGCCGAGCAGTACCATCTGCGCACGCGCGGCCTCACAAAGATAGCCGCACCCACCGATAAACGGCTGAATAGCGCAGATTGCGCTCTTTTCCTTCAGCTGCGCAGTGGATTCGCCTGTTGGGCATGCGCACACCACTACGCCACCAACGGAAAGATGAGCAAGATCTGGGGGAGAAACAGCGATGTCACCACGCCCATATGACCAGACCAGCGTGAGTGACAGCCCAAAACGGCGACTTTACAAAGATATTTCTGCAGCATAGGTGGGGAATAAAGGCTCACAAAATACACTAATGTAAAGCACAGCTCTGCCCCTATTTAATGCTATTTTTATCTCATCTTGAAAAAACGGGGTGACAGGTTCCCTTTAAATCACAGAGATATGTTACACAGAATACTTAATAAAACAGAAACACATGGTTTTTAAATACATTAGATAGGGATTACATGCATTAGTTAGGACTGCTCTAATATGGGTACACCTTGACGTTTGGTAGAGCGACTTAATATACATTGTTTGCAAAAAATGTATTAACCAAATTCCCTGTGTTATTTCCATCTTTTTATTAGCACTTGCTGTTTACTGTTTTTTTTGCAACAGAGTATTTTTTTGGTTTTACTGTGCTTTTTTGTGTTTTCAAAATACTTAATAAGTAACATTTTCCACATGTCTACTTTACATCAGCACAATTTTGGAACCAAATTTTTTTTTTTGTTAGGGAGTTATAAGGGTTAAAAGTTGACCAGCAATTTCTCATTTTTACACCATTTTTTTTTTGGGACCACATCAAATTTGAATTCACTTTGAGGGGTCTATATGATAGAAAATACCCAAAAGTTACACCATTCTAAAAACTGCACCCCTCAAGGTGCTCAAAACCACATTTAAGAAGTTTCTTAAGCCTTCAGGTGCTTCACAGGAATTTTTGGAATGTTTAAAAAAATGAACATTTAACTTGTTTCACAAAAAAATTACTTCAGATCCAATTTGTTTATTTTACTATGGGTAACAGGAGAAATTGGAGCCCAAAAGTTGTACAATTTGTCCTGAGTACGCCGATACCCCATACGTGGGGGTAAACCACTGTTTGGCTGCATGGCAGAGCTCGGAATGGAAGGAGCGCCATTTGACTTTTCAATGCAAAATTGTCTGGAATTGAGATAGGACGCCATGTCGCGTTTGGAGAGCCCCTGATGTGCCGAAATAGTGGAAACCCCAACAAGTGACACCATTTTAGAAAGTAAGCCCCCTAAGGAACTTATCTAGATGTATGGTGAGCACTTTGAACCCCCAAGTGCTTCACAGATGTTTATAATGTAGAACCGTAAAAATAAAAAATCATATTTTTTTACAAAAATGATCTTTTCGCCCCAATTTTTTTTTCAAAGGTAACACAAGGAATTGGACCCCAAAAGTTGTTTTGCAATTTGTCCTGAGTACGCTGATACCCCATATGTGGGGGTAAACCACTTTTTGGGCACATGGCAGAGCTCAGAAGGGAAGGAGCCCCATTTTGGAATGCAGACTGTGGTAGTGATGTGTCGCTCGTGAACGATTCGACACAAAGAGTTGGCTCCCTGAGGTGAATGATGGGAGCTGGCACCCCAGTGAGCCACTAAAATTCTCTGAATGGTCTCACTGGGCGTAAAATCCGTGAATTAAGCAGGCGTAACTCCTCCCACCTGAGCGAAACTTCGCCCACTCATCAATTTAATTGGTTACTGGCAAGTGGGCGGCGTTTCGGACACCTGAACACATCTTCAATAGGGATCCATTTAGGATCCAAAAAGATCCGACTCTTTTTGGTGAGCGGAGCCATGAGAGCTGGATCACCAAAAACAGCCGAACTGCCCATCAATAATTTGATGGAATGGTCTGCGGCATCACGTTGCATTTGCAAATCCCCTGATGTACCTAAACAGTAGAAACCCCCCACAAGTGACCCCATATTGGAAACTGGACCCACCAAGGAACTTATCTAGATGTGTTGTGAGAACTCTGAATCCCCAAGTGTTTCACTAAAGTTTATAACGCAGAGCCGTGAAAATAAAAATCATTTTTTCCCACAATAACGATTTTTAGCCCACAAATTTTTATTTTCCCAAGGGTAACAGGAGAAATTGAACCCCAAAACCTGTTGTCCAATTCGTCCTGAGTACGCTGATACCCCATATGTTGGGGTAAACCACTGTTTGGGTGCATGGCAGAGCTTGGAAGGGAGGGAGCACTGTTTTACCTTTTCAAGGCAGAATTGGATGGAATTGAGATCGACCATCATGTTGTTTGTAGAGCCCCAGATGTGCCTAAACAGTGGAAACCCCCCAATTCTAACTCCACCCCCACACACCCCTAACCCCAACACATCGCTAACCCCAACACACCCCTAACCTTAACCCTTTCACGACATGCGCCGTACTATTACTGCGCATGCCGTGTCACCCCCTTTGATGTGGGCTCCGGCGGTGAGCCCACATCAAAGTCGCGACATGTCAGCTGTTTTGTACAGCTGACGTGCGCACAATAGCGGCGGGTGAAATCGCTATTCACCCGCCGCTATTAACCTGTTAAATGCCGCTGTCAAACTCAGTCAGCGGCATTCAACAGGCGCTTCCGGCCGGGCGGCCGGAAATGATGTCATCACCGACCCCCGTCACATGATCGGGGGTCAGCGATGCATCAGGAAGGTAACCATAGAGGTCCTTGAGACCTCTATGGTTACTGATGCCGGCCTGTTGTGAGCGCCCCCCTGTGGTCGGCGCTCACAGCACACCTGCATTTCAGCTACATAGCAGCGATCTGATGATCGCTGCTATTTAGCAGAGCCGATCAGGCTATGCCAGCTTCTAGCCTCCCATGGAGGCTATTGAAGCATGGCACAAGTAAAAAAAAATATTTTTAAAAATATGAAAAAAATATAAAAAATATAAAAGTTTAAATCACCCCCCTTTCGCCCCATCCTAAATAAAACAATTAAAAAAAAAACAACCTATACTTATTTGGTATCGCCGCGTTCAGGATCGCCCGATCTATCAATAAAAAAAGCATTAACCTGATCGCTAAACAGCGTAGCGAGAAAGAAATCCGAAACTCCAGAATTACGTTTTTTTGGTCGCCGTGACACTGCATAAAAATGCAATAACGGGCGATCAAAAGAACTTTTCTGCACCAAAATGGTATTATTAAAAACGTCAGCTCGGCACGCAAAAAATAAGCCCTCACCCGACCCCAGATCACAAAAAATGGAGACGCTTCGGGTTTCGGAAAATGGCACTTTTTTTTTTTTTTTTAAGCAAAGTTTTGAATTTTTTTTCACCACTTGGATAAAAAATAACCTAGACATGTTAGATGTCTATGAACTCGTAATGACCTAGAGAATCACAATGGCAGGTTAGTTTTAGCATTTAACCCCTTCCCGACCTTTGACGCCACGTAGGCGTCATGAAAGTCGGTGCCAATCCGACCCATGACGCCTATGTGGCGTCATGGAAAGATCGCGTCCCTGCAGATCGGGTGAAAGAGTTAACTCCCATTTCACCCGATCTGCAGGGACAGGGGGAGTGGTAGTTTAGCCCAGGGAAGGTGGCTTCACCCCCCCGTGGCTACGATCGCTCTGATTGGCTGTTGAAAGTGAAACTGCCAATCAGAGCGATTTGTAATATTTCACCTATTATAACTGGTGAAATATTACAATCCAGCCATCGCCGATGCTGCAATATCATCGGCCATGGCTGGAAACACTAATGTGCCCCCGCCCCACCCCACCGATCACCCCCCCAGCCCTCCGATCTGTCCGGTACACTGCTCCGGCTCCCCTCCGTCCTGTGCTCCGCTCCCCCCGTGCTCTTGTCCGCTCACCCCGTGCTCAGTGATCAAAATAAAAAAAATAATAAATGACCCCCCCCTTTGTCACCCCCATAGGTAGGGACAATAAAAAAATAAAGAATTTTTTTTTTCCACTAATGTTAGAATAGGGGTAGGGTTAGGGTTAGGGTTAGGGCTAGGGTTAGGGCTAGGGTTAGGGGTAGGGTTAGGGGTAGGGTTAGGGGTAGGGTTAGGGCTAGGGTTAGGGTTAGGGTTTCGGTATGTGCACACGTATTCTGGTCCTCTGCGGATTTTTCCGCTGCGGATTTGATAAATCCGCAGTGCTAAACCGCTGTGGATTTATGGCGGATTTACCGCGTTTTTTCTGCGCATTTCACTGCGGTTTTACAACTGCGATTTTCTATTTGAGCAGTTGTAAAACCGCTGCGGAATCCGCACAAAGAAGTGACATGCTGCGGAATGTAAACCGCTGCGTTTCCATGCAGTTTTTCCGCAGCATGTGTACAGCGATTTTTGTTTCCCATATGTTTACATTGAACTGTAAACTCATGGGAAACTGCTGCGTTTTCCGCAGCGTGTGCACATACCTTTAGAATTAGGCTATGTGCACACGGTGCGGATTTGGCTGCGGATCCGCAGCGGATTGGCCGCTGCGGATTCGCAGCAGTGTTCCATCAGGTTTACAGTACCATGGAAAACCAAATCCGCTGTGCCCATGGTGCGGAAAATACCGCGCGGAAACGCTGCGTTGTATTTTCCGCAGCATGTCAATTCTTTGTGCGGATTCCGCAGCGTTTTACACCTGTTCCTCAATAGGAATCCGCAGGTGAAATCCGCACAAAAAACACTGGAAATCCGCGGAAAATCCGCAGGTAAAACGCAGTGCCTTTTACCCGCGGATTTTTCAAAAATGATGCTGAAAAATCTCACACGAATCCGCAACGTGGGCACATAGCCTTAGGGTTAGGGTTGGAATTAGGGTTGTGGTTAGGGTTGTGATTAGGGTTATGGCTACAGTTGGGATTAGGGTTAGGGGTGTGTTGGGGTTAGTGTTGGAGGTAGAATTGAGGGGTTACCACTGTTTAGGCACATCAGGGGTCTCCAAACGCAACATGGCGCCACCATTGATTGCAGCCAATCTCGTATTCAAAAAGTCAAATGGTGCTCCCTCAATTCCGAGCCCTGACGTGTGCCCAAACAGTGGTTTACCCCCACATATGGGGTACCAGCATACTCAGGATAAACTGCGCAACAATTACTGGGGTCCAATTTCTCCTGTTACCCTTGTGAAAATTAAAAAATGCTTGCTAAATCATCATTTTTGAGGAAAGAAAAATGATTTTTTATTTTCACGGCTCTGCGTTGTAAACGTCTGTGAAGCACTCGGGGGTTCAAAGTGCTCACCACTAGGGTTGAGCGAAACGGGTCGTTCATTTTCAAAAGTCGCCGACTTTTGGCAAAGTCGGGTTTCATGAAACCCGATCCGACCCTTGTGCGGGGTCGGCCATGCGGTACGCGACTTTCGCGCCAAAGTCGCGTTTCAATGACGCGAAAAGCGCCATTTCTCAGCCAATGAAGGTAAACGCAGAGTGTGGGCAGCGTGATGACATAGGTCCTGGTCCCCACCATCTTAGAGAAGGGCATTGCAGTGATTGGCTTGCTGTCCGCGGCGTCACAGGGGCTATAAAGGGGCGTTCCCGCCGACCGCCATCTTACTGCTGCTGATCTGAGCTTAGGGAGAGGTTGCTGCCGCTTCGTCAGAAGCAGGGATAGCGTTAGGCAGGGTCCATTAACCACCAAACCGCTTGTGCTGTAGCGATTTCCACTGCCCAACACCAACTTCGGTGTGCAGGGACAGTGGAAGCTACATTTTTTTTTTCCCCAGCGCTGTAGCTCATTGGGCTGCCCTAGAAGGCTCCCTGATAGCTGCATTGCTGTGTGTACGCCGCTGTGCAAACCAACTGCTTTTTTCAAAGCACAAATCCTCTTGTTCCTTCCTTTCTGCACAGCTACCTTGTTTGTTTGTCCACACTTTTTATTTAATTTGTGCATCAGTCCACTCCTTATTGCTGCCTGCCATACCTGGCTGAGATTACTGCAGGGAGATAGTAATTGAAGGACAGTTCCTTTTTTTTTTTTTTGTGGGAGATTAAGATTGGCATTTCTGCTAGAGTGCCATCCCTGTCTGTGTCATCTCTCACTCAGTGGGCCATAGAAAGCCTATTTATTTTTTTGCTTGATTTGGGTTCTAAAATCTACCTGAAAAAATCACTACATCAATCAGTGGGAGAAAAATATTGGCCTCAGGGCTTGTGTGCCACTCCTTACTCCTGTGTGTGCCATCTCTCACTCAGTGGGCCATAGAAAGCCTATTTATTTTTTTGCTTGATTTGGGTTCCAAAATCTACCTGAAAAAATCACAACATCAATCAGTGGGAGAAAAATATTGGCCTCAGGGCTTGTGTGCCACTCCTTACTCCTGTGTGTGCCATCTCTCACTCAGTGGGCCATAGAAAGCCTATTTATTTTTTTGCTTGATTTGGGTTCCAAAATCTACCTGAAAAAATCACAACATCAATCAGTGGGAGAAAAATATTGGCCTCAGGGCTTGTGTGCCACTCCTGACTCCTGTGTGTGCCATCTCTCACTCAGTGGGCCATAGAAAGCCTATTAATTTTTTTGCTTGATTTGGGTTCTAAATTCTACCTGAAAAAATCAATAAATCAATCAGTGGGAGATTAATATTGGCCTTTGGGCTTGTGTGCCAGTCCTAAGCGTGCCATCTCTCTCTCTCAGATAGTGGGCCATAGAAAGCCTATTTATTATTTTTTTTATTGGGTTTATAAATTTTACCTGGAAAAAAAAAAAAAAAGTGGGAGATTAATATTGGCCTCTGGGCTTGTGTGCCAGTCCTGAGCGTGCCATCTCTCTCACAAATAGTGGGCCATAGAAAGCCTATTTATTTTTTGGGTTGATTTGGGTTCTAAATTCTACCTGAAAAAATCAATAAATCAATCAGTGGGAGATTAATATTGGCCTTTGGGCTTGTGTGCCAGTCCTAAGCGTGCCATCTCTCTCTCTCAGATAGTGGGCCATAGAAAGCCTATTTATTATTTTTTTTTATTGGGTTTATAAATTTTCCCTGGAAAAAAAAAAAAAAAGTGGGAGATTAATATTGGCCTCTGGGCTTGTGTGCCAGTCCTGAGCGTGCCATCTCTCTCACAAATAGTGGGCCATAGAAAGCCTATTTATTTTTTGGGTTGATTTGGGTTCTAAATTCTACCTGAAAAAATCAATAAATCAATCAGTGGGAGATAAATATTGGCCTCTGGGCTTGTGTGCCACTCCTGACTCCTGTGTGCGTCATCTCTCACTCAGTGGGCCCTAGAAAGCCTATTTTTTGTTTTATTTGTTTTCTAAATTCTCCCTGAAAAAATCATTTTATTTTATTTGGTTTCTAAATTATTCCTGAAAAAATCATTTTTTGTGTATTTTTTTTTTCTAAAGTCTCCCTGAAAAAAAAAAAAAAAATCAAATCCGTGGGAGATTAATATTGCCCTTTCTGCTTGTGTGCCAGTCTTGACTCCTGGGTGTGCCATCTCTCTCTCTCCAATTGTGGGCCATAGAAAGCCTATTAATTTTTTTGCTTGATTTGGGTTCCAAAATCTACCTGAAAAAATCACTAAATCAATCAGTGGGAGATAAATATTGGCCTCTGGGCTTGTGTGCCACTCCTGACTCCTGTGTGCGTCATCTCTCACTCAGTGGGCCCTAGAAAGCCTATTTTTTGTTTTATTTGTTTTCTAAATTCTCCCTGAAAAAATCATTTTATTTTATTTGGTTTCTAAATTATTCCTGAAAAAATCATTTTTGTTGTGTTTTTTTTTTCTAAAGTCTCCCTGAAAAAAAAAAAAAAAAATCAAATCAGTGGGAGATTAATATTGCCCTTTCTGCTTGTGTGCCAGTCTTGACTCCTGGGTGTGCCATCTCTCTCTCTCCAATTGTGGGCCATAGAAAGCCTATTAATTTTTTTGCTTGATTTGGGTTCCAAAATCTACCTGAAAAAATCACTAAATCAATCAGTGGGAGATAAATATTGGCCTCTGGGCTTGTGTGCCACTCCTGACTCCTGTGTGCGTCCTCTCTCACTCAGTGGGCCCTACAAAGCCTATTTTTTTTTTATTTGTTTTCTAAATTCTCCCTGAAACAATCATTTTATTTTATTTGGTTTCTAAATTATTCCTGAAAAAATCATTTTTGTTGTATTTTTTTTTTCTAAAGTCTCCCTGAAAAAAAAAAAAAATCAAATCAGTGGGAGATTAATATTGCCCTTTCTGCTTGTGTGCCAGTCTTGACTCCTGGGTGTGCCATCTCTCTCTCTCTCTCCAATTGTGGGCCATAGAAAGCCTATTTCTTTTTTTGCTTGATTTGGGTTCCAAAATCTACCTGAAAAAAATCACTAAATCAATCAGTGGGAGATAAATATTGGCCTCTGGGCTTGTGTGCCACTCCTGACTCCTGTGTGCGTCATCTCTCACTCAGTGGGCCCTAGAAAGCCTATTTTTTGTTTTATTTGTTTTCTAAATTCTCCCTGAAAAAATCATTTTATTTTATTTGGTTTCTAAATTCTTCCTTAAAAAATCATTTTTTTTAATTATTTTTTTTTTCTAAAGTCTCCCTGTTAAAAAAAAAAAAAAAATCAGTGGGAGATTAATATTTACATTTGCGCTTCAGTGACAGTCCTGCGTGTGTGGCATCTCTCTCATTTGTTGCCACCAACAACAGAGTGTGTAACATTGTGCCTGATTTTCGTTGTGGTCTCACCCACCTGTAAAGGGGTAGCTAAATCATACTGAAGTTATAGCTCACCGTGTAAGTTGTGTGACAGCAACAAATACCGTTAGTTTGGTAACGTTTTTAAAACAATGAGGAAGTCTGGTGGAAGAGGTCGTGGCCGGGGGCGTTCATTGTCAGCTGGTAATGAGGGTAGTGGTAGTGGTGGAGCATCAGGTGGTCGTGGGAAAAAAAATATTGCACCTAAGTCTGGAGCTGTGGAGCCAGGTTCGTCGTCTGGCTACACAAGGCCTCGAACGCTCCCTTTTCTGGGAGTAGGAAAACCGCTTTTAAAGCCGGAGCAGCAAGAGCAAGTTTTGGCTTATCTTGCTGACTCTACCTCTAGCTCTTTTGCCTCCTCTCGTGAAACTGGTAAAAGAAAAAGCAGCGCGTCGTTAGTGGATGTTCACGGTCAGGGACAAGTCGCTTCCTTGTCCTCTTCAGCAAAAACAACAACAGAGAAGAATGCAGCAGGCGACACAACGGATTACTCCATGGAGCTCTTTACACATACCGTCCCTGGCTTAGAAAGTGAAGCAGTTAACAGTCCATGCCCATTACAAGTTGAATCTGACATGGAGTGCACTGATGCACAGCCACAGCCAGACTACTATGCTGGTCCTTTGACTCAGACCACAACATTGCCCTCGCAGGGTGCTGATCAAGAATCAGACCCTGATGAGATTATGTTGCCCCATCACGAACGCTATACCACCGACCGACACGGTGACACAGACGAAGTTGCACACGAGCTACAAGAAGAGGTAATAGATGACCCAGTTCTTGACCCCGATTGGCAGCCATTGGGGGAACAGGGTGCAGGCGGCAGCAGTTCTGAAGCGGAGGAGGAGGGGCCGCAGCAGGCATCAACATCGCAACAGGTTCCATCTGCCGGGCCCGTATCTTGCCCAAAACGCGTGGCAAAGTCAAAACCTGTTGGAGTACAGCGTGGCCATCCGGTTAAAGCTCAGTCTGCAATGCCTGAAAAGGTATCCGATGCTAGAAAGAGTGCAGTCTGGCATTTTTTTAAACAACATCCAATTGATCAGCGCAAAGTCATCTGTCAAAAATGTTCAACGACCTTAAGCAGAGGGCAGAATCTGAAAAGTCTCAATACAAGTTGCATGCATAGACATTTAACCACCATGCATTTGCAAGCTTGGACTAACTACCAAACGTCCCTTAAGGTTGTAGCACCCTCGGCCAATGAAACTAGTCATCAACGCAACATCCCTTCCGGCAGTGTAGGGCCACCATTTTCTGCACCACCTGCAGTATCTGTGCAGGTTTCTTTGCCAGGCCAAAGCAGTCAGGGTCAGGGAATCACCAGTTTCGTAGTAGGAAACACTGCATCTAGGGCACCGGCGGCAACAATACCATCTCCCACCGTCTCTCAGTCTGCCATGTCCACCGGCACCCCCGCTAGTTCCACGATCTCCAGCTCTCCAGTCCAGCTCACCCTACATGAGACTATGGTTAGAAAAAGGAAGTACTTAGCCTCGCATCCGCGTACACAGGGTTTGAACGCCCACATAGCTAGACTAATCTCGTTAGAGATGATGCCCTACCGGTTAGTTGAAAGCGAAGCTTTCAAAGCCCTGATGGACTACGCTGTACCACGCTACGAGCTACCCAGTCGACACTTTTTTTCCAGAAAAGCCATCCCAGCCCTCCACCAGCATGTTAAAGAGCGCATCGTCCATGCACTCAGGCAATCTGTGAGCACAAAGGTGCACCTGACAACAGATGCATGGACCAGTAGGCATGGCCAGGGACGTTACGGTCTAGGAAACAGTTGGCTGTAGCCGTTCGCACCCCCTCCTCCTCGTCCTCCTGCAGAAGCGAGACCTCGTCCACAGACCGCAGTCGCACAACCACTCCATCCGCAGCTGCCACTGTTGCACACCAGGTCTCCCATTATGGGGCAGCTACTGGCAAACGTCAGCAGGCTGTATTGGCTATGAAGTGTTTGGGCGACAACAGACACACCGCTGAAGTTCTGTCCGAGTTCTTGCAGAAAGAAACGCAGTCGTGGCTGGGCACTGTAGATCTTGAGGCAGGCAAGGTAGTGAGTGATAACGGAAGGAATTTCATGGCTGCCATCTCCCTTTCCCAACTGAAACACATTCCTTGCCTGGCTCACACCTTAAACCTGGTGGTGCAGTGCTTCCTGAAAAGTTATCCGGGGTTATCCGACCTGCTCCTCAAAGTGCGTGGACTTTGCTCACATATCCGCCGTTCGCCCGTACACTCCAGCCGTATGCAGACCTATCAGCGTTCTTTGAACCTTCCCCAGCATCGCCTAATCATAGACGTTGCAACAAGGTGGAACTCAACACTGCACATGCTTCAGAGACTGTGCGAACAGAGGCGGGCTGTTATGTTTTTGTGGGAGGATACACATACACGGGCAGGCAGTAGGATGGCAGACATGGAGTTGTCAGGTGTGCAGTGGTCGAAGATTCAAGACATGTGTCAAGTCCTTCAGTGTTTTGAGGAATGCACACGGCTGGTTAGTGCAGACAACGCCATAATAAGCATGAGCATCCCCCTAATGCATCTGCTGATGCAAAGTTTGACGCACATAAAGGATCAGGCGTCTGCAGCTGAGGAAGAGGAAAGCCTTGATGACAGTCAGCCATTGTCTGGCCAGGGCAGTGTACAGGACGAGGTAGCGGGCGAACAGGAGGAGGAGGACGAGGAGGATGATGGGGATGATTATATTTTTAATGAGGAAGCTTTTCCGGGGCCAGTGGAAATTGTTGGCGCGGCAAGGCCGGGTTCTGGTTTTTGGAGGGACACAAGTGATGTGGATTTGCCTGAAACTGCCCCTCAACCAAGCACAACCACAGATTTGAGAACTGGAACTTTGGGCCACATGGCGGATTATGCCTTACGTATCCTCAAAAGGGACACACGCATAACAAAAATGATGAACGATGACGATTACTGGTTGGCCTGCCTCCTTGATCCTCGCTATAAAGGCAAATTGCAAAATATAATGCCACATGAGAACTTGGAACTAATATTAGCAACCAAACAATCAACTCTTATTGACCGTTTGCTTCTGGCATTCCCTGCACACAGCGCCCATGATCGTTCTAACACGAGCTGCAGAGGCCAGCAGACCAGAGGTGTTAGAGGGGCAGAAATCAGAAGTGGCGTTGGCCAGAGGGGTTTTCTGACCAGGTTGTGGAGTGATTTTGCTATGACCGCAGACAGGACAGGTACTGCAGCATCAATTCAAAGTGACAGGAGACAACATTTGTCCAGTATGGTTACTAACTATTTTTCATCCCTTATCGACGTTCTCCCTCAACCGTCATTCCCATTTGATTACTGGGCATCAAAATTAGACACCTGGCCAGAATTGGCAGAATATGCATTGCAGGAGCTTGCTTGCCCGGCAGCTAGTGTCCTATCAGAAAGAGTATTCAGTGCTGCAGGTTCAATACTAACAGAAAAAAGGACTCGTCTGGCTACCCAAAATGTAGATGATCTAACCTTCATTAAAATGAACCACAACTGGATTTCGAAATCTTTTGCCCCACCTTGCCCGGCTGACACCTAGCTTTCCTATGTAAAGGTCTTGCCTGTGGACTATTCTGAACGACTTTTCCAATCTCGTAATTTGCAGCACCTGATTGTCCAGCATCCGACATGTTTACACCTCCCTAAATGGCCAAAGTCCCCACATGGGGCCGTGGTATCGCCACTTGGCGCCAGCACCCGTGAGAGTACTGTTTGTCTGAAGAGGTGGGTGTGCCCGCTTTTGGTCGACGGCACTGCCACTAGGTCCCTCATAGTACAATAAAGTGTCTGGCGGTGGTGGTGCGCACCCAACGTCAGACACACTGTTGTAATATGAGGGGCCCTGGGCCTGTACCGCCGGCCACAAGACAGTCCCCCCCCCAGGTCAAACAGTGCTCTACCACTTGCAAAATTTTCTCTCACAGCTCCCCCAATGTTTAGTCTATGCGCTGACATTCTTCAATGCCTGGCACTGTCAATACCATTGTATTGACATTTTTCTTATGTTAGGCCTTCGAAGCCTGTCTGCGGTCACTCCTTCCACTAGGCCTCCACTGACCTGTCTACTGCTGCCCGTGTTCCCCTGGAACCAATTTTAAATTGCCTACAGCCAGCCCAATTTATTATGTTAGGGCTTCGAAGCCTGTCTGCGGTCCCTCCTTCCACTAGGCCTCCACTGACCTGTCTACTGCCGCCCGTGTTCCCCTGGAACCAATTTTAAATTGCCTACAGCCCAATTTTTGTTATGTTAGGCCTTCGAAGCCTGTCTGCGGTCACTCCTTCCACTAGGCCTCCACTGACCTGTCTACTGCTGCCCGTGTTCCCCTGGAACCAATTTTAAATTGCCTACAGCCAGCCCAATTTATTATGTTAGGGCTTCGAAGCCTGTCTGCGGTCCCTCCTTCCACTAGGCCTCCACTGACCTGTCTACTGCCGCCCGTGTTCCCCTGGAACCAATTTTAAATTGCCTACAGCCAGCCCAATTTATTATGTTAGGGCTTCGAAGCCTGTCTGCGGTCCCTCCTTCCACTAGGCCTCCACTGACCTGTCTACTGCTGCCCGTGTTCCCCTGGAACCAATTTTAAATTGCCTACAGCCAGCCCAATTTATTATGTTAGGGCTTCGAAGCCTGTCTGCGGTCCCTCCTTCCACTAGGCCTCCACTGACCTGTCTACTGCTGCCCGGGTTCCCCTGGAACCAATTTTAAATTGCCTACAGCCAGCCCAATTTATTATGTTAGGGCTTCGAAGCCTGTCTGCGGTCCCTCCTTCCACTAGGCCTCCACTGACCTGTCTACTGCTGCCCGTGTTCCCCTGGAACCAATTTTAAATTGCCTACAGCCAGCCCAATTTATTATGTTAGGGCTTCGAAGCCTGTCTGCGGTCCCTCCTTCCACTAGGCCTCCACTGACCTGTCTACTGCTGTCCGTGTTCCCCTGGAACCAATTGTAAATTGCCTACATCCCAATTTTTGTTATGTTAGGCCTTCGAAGCCTGTCTGCGGCCCGTTCTTTCCACTACTACTACACTGACCAGGCCACTGCTGCCCGTGTTCCCCTGGAACCAATTTTAAATTGCCTACAGCCAGCCCAATTTATTATGTTAGGCCTTCAAAGCCTGTCTGCGGTCCCTCCTTCCACTAGGCCTCCACTGAGCTGTCTACTGCTGCCCGTGTAAAAATAAGTATTTTGCTTATAAAAAAGAAAATACTGGAGAGATATCAAATGCAGACATTTTAACATTAAAAACAAACACATACAACAAAAATCTGGTACAGTACTAAAAATGGCCACCAGCTACAATAACTTTCTCCTGCAAGTAGTTAACTGAAAGTTTTTTTCAATTTAAAACACAGATATGGCATCCACCGAGTGTTGTCCTGTCGCGTCTTCTTTATATTATTGCCAAGAAGATGCAAAACAATGAAAATAATAAAATCATTATTTACCAAAAAAATAGAGTAAGTCAAAACCACATTGCAAATAAACATTCATTACAAATAAAGAAGCAGGGCGCGTCCGAGGGTGAGTATGTACCTAATAAGAATATAATCACCCTCGGACGCGCCCTGCTTCTTTCCGACAGCCTTCCTTCCTAAGAATCAGCCCTTCCGTAGTGTAGAGAGAGGGTGTGTTACACTCCAAGGTGTTCCCCAGGTTGCCTTTCCTGAGCTTCGATCTTCATGCTCTCGTTTAGTAGTTGTCGGAAAGTAGGCTGCATTAGGCCTACAAATTGGGTATGGGGTGGAGAGAGATGGTGTGTTACACTCCAAGGTGTTCCCCAGGTTTCCTTGCCATTGCTTCGGTCTTCCGACTCTCGTTTAGTAGTTGTAGAAAACTACACTGCATTAGGCCTACAAAATGGGTATCTGGTGGAGAGAGATGGTGTGTTACACTCCAAGGTGTTCCCCAGGTTTCCTTGCCATTGCTTCGGTCTTCCGACTCTCGTTTAGTAGTTGTAGAAAACTACACTGCATTAGGCCTACAAAATGGGTATCGGGTGGAGAGAGATGGTGTGTTACACTCCAAGGTGTTCCCCAGGTTTCCTTGCCATTGCTTCGGTCTTCCGACTCTCGTTTAGTAGTTGTAGAAAACTACACTGCATTAGGCCTACAAAATGGGTATCGGGTGGAGAGAGATGGTGTGTTACACTCCAAGGTGTTCCCCAGGTTTCCTTGCCATTGCTTCGGTCTTCCGACTCTCGTTTAGTAGTTGTAGAAAACTACACTGCATTAGGCCTACAAATTGGGTATCGGGTGGAGAGAGATGGTGTGTTACACTCCAAGGTGTTCCCCAGGTTTCCTTGCCATTGCTTCGGTCTTCCGACTCTCGTTTAGTAGTTGTAGAAAACTACACTGCATTAGGCCTACAAAATGGGTATGGGGTGGAGAGAGATGGTGTGTTCCACTCCAAGGTGTTCTCCAGGTTGCCTTTCCTGAGCTTCTATCTTCAGGCTCTCGTTAAATTGTGGTTAAATGGAACAACTGCATTTGGCGTACTAGTTGGTTTGGGGCCTAATAACAGTGTCTGCCGCTCCTTGCTGTTCTCCTGGTTTCCTGTCCTGAAATTCCGTTTTCAGGCGCTCGTTAAGTAGTTGTTAATGTTAGACTGCATTTGGCCAACTAGTGGGGTTGGGGCCTACTATCGGTGTCTGCCACTCCTTGCTGTTCTCCTCCACTGAACAAAGCTGTGCCGCCTGTTTACTACGGTTGCCAATTTTGAACTGCATTTCGACTACTTACTGATTTGGGCCTACTCTCTGTGTCAGCCTCTCATTCCAGTTGTCCTCCACTGCAATGCCCCCTGGTTATTCCTGTGTTACCAATTTTGAACTGCATTTAGCCAACTTTATTCTTTGGGCCTATATCTGTGTTTCCTCCTCATCCTGCCCATTGCCCAGCCAGTGATAGATGAGTCTGCTGGTACATTGACCCATAACGCAACATTCCCCGTGCACGCTACACAACAACATTGTGACCCTGCTGAAAGTCAGGTTGCTCTTCCCGCATACCATACCACCTTACACGGGGACAAAGAGGAAGGTGCAGGTTCCTTCATCAGGTGGGGGGAGGAATACTAGTTGGCGACGTCACTGGCACAGGGCCTCTCATAGTACGCAAAAGTGTTGCTGCCGGTGGGAGGCGCCCCCGTCGTGCAAACACACTGCTGTACTTTGAGGGGCCCTGTGCCAGTGCCAATGCCAACGAGTGGGCCCCCCCTGCTTGCTCAGGTTCACAGCACTTGCAAAGTTGAAATACTTACCTCTCCCTGCTCCACTGCCGTGACGTGGTCCAGATTTCCTGGGCCCACTAATTACTTGAACCAGCCCTACCCCCCACAACTTTAGCCAAATGACCCCCAATTTCAAATGCCTTCCAATTATTATAAGGTAAATTACGCTTGACAAGCTTCATTAAGAAGAATGGATGGTTTTGACATTAAAATGGGCACTCTAGGTGTTTTCCTGGCCCCCACTCACTGCCGACTATGCTGCCCCATTGACTTGCATTGGGTTTCGTGTTTCGGTCGATCCCGACTTTACGTCATAATCGGCCGATTTCACTCGACCCGACTTTTGAGATAGTCGGGTTTCGCGAAACCCGGCTCGACTCTAAAAAGGTCAAGGTCGCTCAACTCTACTCACCACATATCTAGATAAGTTCCTTGGGGGGTCTAGTTTCTAAAATGGGGTCACTTGTGGGGGGTTTCTACTGTTTAGGCACACCAGGGGCTCTGCAAGCGCAACGTGACGCCCGCAGACCATTCCATCAAAGTCTGCATTTCAAAAGTCACTACTTCCCTTCTGAGCCCCGACGTGTGCCCAAACAGTGGTTTACCTCCACACATGGGGTATCAGCGTACTCAGGAGAAACTGAACAACAACTTTTGGGGTCCAATTTCTCCTGTAACCCTTGGGAAAATAAAAAATTCTGGGCTAAATAATTATTTTTGAGGAAAGAAAACGTATTTATTATTTTCACGGCTCTGCATTATAAACTTCTATGAAGCACTTGGGGGTTCAAAGTGCTCACCACACATCTAGATAAGTTCCTTTCGGGGTCTAGTTTCCAAAATGGGGTCACTTGTGGGGGGTTTCTACTGTTTAGCCACATCAGGGGCTCTGCAAACGCAACGTGACGCCCGCAGAGCATTCCATCAAAGTCTGCATTTCAAAATGTCACTACTTCAATTCCGAGCCCCGGCATGTGCCCAAACAGTAGTTTACCCCCACATATGGGGTATCACCGTACTCAGGAGAAACTGGACAACAAATATTGGGGTCAAATTTCTCCTGTTACCCTTGGGAAAATTAAAAAATTCTGGGCTAAATAATTATTTTTGAGGAAAGAAAACGTATTTATTATTTTCACGGCTCTGCATTATAAACTTCTGTGAAGCACTTGGGGGTTCAAAGTGCTCACCACACATCTAGATAAGTTCCTTTCGGGGTCTAGTTTCCAAAATGGGGTCACTTGTGGGGGGTTTCTACTGTTAAGCCACATCAGGGGCTCTGCAAACGCAACGTGACGCCCACAGAGCATTCCTTCAAAGTCTGCATTTCAAAACGTCACTACTTCACTTCCGAGCCCCGGCATGTGCCCAAACAGTAGTTTACCCCCACATATGGGGTATCAGCGTACTCAGGAGAAACTGGACAACAACTTTTGGGGTCAAATTTCTCCTGATACCCTTGGGAAAATAAAAAATTGCAGGCTAAAAATCATTTTTGAGAAAATAATTTTTTTTTTTATTTTCATGGCTCTGCGTTATAAACTTCTGTGAAGCACTTGGGGGTTCAAAGTCCTCACCACACATCTAGATTAGTTCCTTTGGTGGACTAGTTTCCAAAATGGGGTCATTTCTGGGGGATCTCCAATGTTTAGGCACACAGGGGCTCTCCAAACGTGACATGGTGTCCGCTAATGATTGGAGCTAATTTTCCATTTAAAAAGCCAAATGGCGTGCCTTCCCTTCCGAGCCCTGCCGTGCGCCCAAACAGTGGTTTCCCCCACATATGGGGTATCAGCGTACTCAGGACAAACTGGACAACAACATTTGGGGTCCAATTTCTCCTATTACCCTTGGCAAAATAGGAAATTCCAGGCTAAAAAATCATTTTTGAGGAAAGAAAAATTATTTTTTATTTTCATGGCTCTGCGTTATAAACTTCTGTGAAGCACCTGGGGGTTTAAAGTGCTCAATATGCATCTAGATAAGTTCCTTGGGGGGTCTAGTTTCCAAAATGGGGTCACTTGTGGGGGAGCTCCAATGTTTAGGCACACAGGGGCTCTCCAAACGCGACATGGTGTCCGCTAACAATTGGAGCTAATTTTCCATTCAAAAAGTCAAATGGCGCGCCTTCCCTTCCGAGCCCTGCCGAGTGCCCAAACAGTGGTTTACCCCCCACATATGAGGTATCGGCGTACTCGGGAGAAATTGCCCAACAAATTTTATGATCCATTTTATCCTATTGCCCATGTGAAAATGAAAAAATTGAGGCGAAAATAATTTTTTTTTAAAAAAAAGTACTTTTTCATTTTTACAGATCAATTTGTGAAGCACCTGAGGGTTTAAAGTGCTCACTAGGCATCTGAATAAGTTCCTTGGGGGGTCTAGTTTCCAAAATGGGGTCACTTGTGGGGGAGCGCCAATGTTTAGGCACACAGGAGCTTTCCAAACGCGACATGGTGTCCGCTAACGATGGAGATAATTTTTCATTCAAAAAGTCAAATGGCGCTCCTTCCCTTCCGAGCCTTACCATGTGCCCAAACAGTGGTTTACCCCCACATATGAGGTACACTACTCAGGAGAAATTGCCCAACAAATTTTAGGATCCATTTTATCCTGTTGCCCATGTGAAAATGAAAAAATTGAGGCTAAAAGAATTTTTTTGTGAAAAAAGTACTTTTTCATTTTACGGATCAATTTGTGAAGCACCTGGGGGTTCAAAGTGCTCACTATGCATCTAGATAAGTTCCTTGGGGCGTCTAGTTTCCAAAATGGGGTCACTTGTGGGGGAGCTCCAATTTTTAGGCACACGGGGGCTCTCCAAACGTGACATGGTGTCCGCTAAAGAGTGGAGCCAATTTTTGATTCAAAAAGTCAAATGGCGCTCCTTCCCTTCCAAGCCCTGCCGTGCGCCCAAACAGTGTTTTACCCCCACATATGAGGTATCAGCGTACTCAGGACAAATTGGACAACAATTTTCGTGGTTCAGTTTCTCCTTTTACCATTGGGAAAATAAAAAAATTGTTGCTAAAAGATAATTTTTGTGACTAAAAAGTTAAATGTTCATTTTTTCCTTCCATGTTGCTTCTGCTGCTGTGAAGCACCTGAAGGGTTAATAAACTTCTTGAATGTGGTTTTGAGTACCTTGAGGGGTGCAGTTTTTAGAATGGTGTCACTTTTGGGTATTTTCAGCCATATAGACCCCTCAAACTGACTTCAAATGTGAGGTGGTCCCTAAAAAAAATGGTTTTGTAAATTTCGTTGTAAAAATGAGAAATCGCTGGTCAAATTTTAACCCTTATAACTTCCTAGCAAAAAAAAATTTTTGTTTCCAAAATTGTGCTGATGTAAAGTAAACATGTGGGAAATGTTATTTATTAACTATTTTGTGTCACATAACTCTCTGGTTTAACAGAATAAAAATTCAAAATGTGAAAATTGCGAAATTTTCAAAATTTTCGCCAAATTTCCGTTTTTATCACAAATAAACGCATAATTTATTGACCTAAATTTACCACTAACATGAAGCCCAATATGTCACGAAAAAACAATCTCAGAACCGCTAGGATCCGTTGAAGCGTTCCTGAGTTATTACCTCATAAAGGGACACTGGTCAGAATTGCAAAAAACGGCCAGGTCTTTAAGGTCAAAATAGGCTGGGTCATGAAGGGGTTAATAAACCTAGCAAAAAAGCTAAACAAAAAACAAGTGTGGGATTGCACTTTTTTTGCAATTTCACCACACTTGGAAATTTTTTTCCCGTTTTCTAGTACAAGACATGGTAAAACCAATGGTGTAATTCAAAAGTACAACTCGTCCCGCAAAAAATAAGCCCTCACATGACCATATTGACGGAAAAATAAAAAAGTTATGGCTCTGGAAAGGAGGGAAGTGAAAAATGAAAACGCAAAAACGAAAAAGGGCCGCAACTTGAAGGGGTTAATCCCAACCCTAACCACACGCCTAACCCTGAAACACCCCTAACCCAACGGTAAGCGTAATCCATACCCTAACCCCAACTTTAGCCCCAACCCTAACTTTAGCCCTAACCCTAACTTTAGCTCCAACCCTAACCCTAACTTTAGCCCCACCCCTAACTTTAGCCCCAACCCTAACCCCAATGGGAAAATGGAAATAAATAATTTTTAATTTATTATTTTTCCCTAACGCGGTGATAAATAGGGGTTTGATTTACTATTTATAGCGGGTTTTTATGTTTGGCAGATGTCACACATTAAAAGACGCTTTTTATTGCAAAAAAATAGTTTTGGCGTCACCACATTTTGAGAGCTATTTTTCCATCTTTTGATCCACAGAGTCATGTGAGGTCTTGCTTTTTGCGGGACTAGTTGACGTTTTTATTGGTACTATTTTCAGGCACATGACATTTTTTGATCCCTTTTTATTACGATTTTTGTTAGGCAGAATGAAGAAAAACCAGCAATTCATGAATTTCTTTTTGGGGGGTGTTTATACCGTTCCACGATTGGTAAAATTGATAAAGCAGATTTATTCTTCGGGTCTGTACGATTACAGCGATACCTCATTTATATCATTTTTCTATGTTTTGGTGCTTTTATACAATAAAAACTTTTATATAAAAAATTATTATGTTTGCATCGCTTTATTCTGAGGGCTATAACTTTTTTATTTTTTTGATGATGCTGTGTGGCAGCTCGCTTTTTGCGGGACAAGATGACGTTTTCAGGGGTGCCATGTTTATTTATATCCGTCTTTTTGATCGCGTGTTATTCCACTTTTTGTTCGGCGGTATGATGATAAAGCTTTGTTTTTTGCCCCGTTTTTTATTTTTTTATGATGTTCACTGAAGGGGTTAACTAGTGGGACAATTTTTTAGGTCGGGTTGTGAAGGACCAAATTAAGAAAGATTCTCCATTTTGTGCTTTTCGACTCCATTTTGCTGTTTTAAGATAAATTTTGTTACTAGGCCAAAGTTCACAGTTGTTATGAGACCTTGATTGTTACAATCTGGACAGGACATGAGACTGAGGGTGTATTGTTCTATGAGACTTTGACGTACAGACTGTTCCTGCATTCTTATAGGTTACGAACCGTGAGTGTGTTCTTATGCTTATTGTTTGAAGTATAATTTCTATGACTATGAAAAGTGATACAAAATAAACGGGGGCCCAGAGATCTGCTGGATCCCCCATACAGAGACACTCGTCTCCGTCTGGTCATTTTCAGTTGCCGGCAACGCCCTGTAGATTAATTTGGAAATCACTGAGTCAACCGTGAAGGATCAATTTAGATCCTCCCTCAACAGGGTCGTTACGGACGCGGCAATACTAAATATGTGTACTTTTATTGTTTATTTACATAAAGAAATGTAGTTATTGAAACAATTTTTTTTATTTATGAATTTGAAAAAAATATTTTTACACAGTATAATAGTTTTTTTTAAAACTCTTACATTGTCCTAGGGTGGGACATCACTGTATAAAGTCAGATCGCTGATCTGACACTTTGCACAGCACTGTGTCAGATCAGCGATCTGACAGGCAATGAAGGAGGCTTCTCGGGTCTTGCTCTCAGCAGGCACTGACAAGCCACCTCCGTGTAGGACCCAGCGGCCATTTTAGATCCGTGCGCATGCAGGGAGGAGACCCTTAGAACAACGCGATCACATTGCGTTGTTCTGAGGGTCTCAGGGAAGCACGCAGGGAGCCCCCTCCCTGCGCGATGCTTCCCTATGCCACCGGAACGCTGCAATCTTGTTTGATCGCAGTGTTCCGGGGGTTAAAGTGCTGGGAGCGGTCCGTAACCGCACCTGGCATAGTGCTGGATGTCAGCTGTGATAATCAGCTGACACCCGGCCTGGAGCGCAGCTGATCGCTTGTGACGTACTATGTCCATGGGAATTAGGGCCCAGGTCACATGAACGGAATGGTACGTCCAATGGTAGAAAGAGGTTAATATGTTTGGATACAGCACTCTGAACAACCAGCTTCTTTAGCAATGACCTTTTGTGGCTTACCCTCCTTGTGGAGTGTGTCAATGACTGCCTTCTGGACATGTCAAGTCATCAGCCTTCTCCATGATTGTTAGACACCATATGCAAACTTACATAACATAGCCGAACAAAGAGATCCAGAATAAAGTAAAAAAATCAATTGCTTTATTAATAAAATTGTTTAAATAACATCAACAAACAAACAAGAGCGCCCTAACCAAGGGGGACGCTAGGTCATAGCACATAGGAAGCACGTATACACATACCCCATAAGATGCACATAATGTGCATAAAGATCTACGTTCCAATCTAATAAAGGCTACCTAAGTATGCACATGTAAGGCTACTTTCACACTAGCGTCGGTACGGGCCCGTCGAAGTGCGTCGGGCCGACGCATGCTGTGAAGTAAAAGCACAATGGGGGCAGCGGATTCAGCTTTACAACGCATCTGCTGCCCCATTGTAAGGTCCGGGGAGAAGGGGGCGGAGTTCCTGCCGCGCATGTGCGGTCGGAAAAAGCGGACCCGACGGACAAAAAAACGTTGCAAAAACACATCATATCCGTCGCACAACGGATGCAACGTGTGGCAATCCGTTGCTAATGAAAGTCTATGGAGAAAAAACGCATCCTGCAGGCAACTTTGCAGGATGTGTTTTTTCTTCAAAACGACGCATTGTGACGTGCGTCGAACGACGCTAGTGTGAAAGTAGCCTAATAGACAAAATACTTTACCAGAGGTAGTGATGAAAATAAAGCTATCCTTGTGCCGACCACCGCGTCCCTCCTCACCCCTGTACGCACAGGGCGCCCCCTCCTCTTGCTTCATTAGCGTCCCTGGAGCCTGCGCAGTAAGTACGAAGGGCAGCGCAACTGCGCATGCCCGGAAAAAAATACAGCGCAGACGCTGGGGACGCTAATGAAGGAGAGGAGGTGGTGCCCGGCGTGCACAGGCCCAGAGTTACGGCTGTGCTGCGTCTGATTAGGGGAGGAAAGACCCGCCCCGGGGACGGTTTCATGGTATGAGGGGGCACATTTTATAAACGTTTATTTTGGCGTGTGCAGGCATCATAACTAAAAGAGCCACCTTGTCAGTATGCAGCATTTGTGCCTGGGGGGGTGGGGGGTGACAGGTTTCCTTTAAGGGAGGAAGTATGCAGACCAGCCAAACGCAAGTGTGAACCCGGCATAAGCCATGATCATCAACATTAAAGGGAACCTGTCACCCCAAAATTCGCGGGTGAGCTAATCCCACCGGCATCAGGGGCTTATCTGCAGCATTCTGTAATGCTGTAGATAAGCCCCCGATGTTACCTGAAAAAGGAGAAAAAGACGTTAGATTATACTCACCCAGGGGCGGTCCCGCTGCTGGTCAGGTCGGATGGGCGTCTCCGGTCCGCTCCGGCGCCTCCTATCTTCTTTCCATGACGTCCTCTTCTGATCTTCAGCCACGGCTCCGGCGCAGGCGTACTTTGCTCTGCCCTCTTGAGGGCAGAACAAAGTACTGCAGTGCGCAGGCGCCGGGCCTCTGACCTTTCCGGCGCCTGTGCACTGCAGTACTATCCTCTGCCCTTAAGAGGGCAGAGCAAAGTACGCCTGCGCCGGAGCCGTGGCTGAAGATCAGAAGAGGACGTCATGGAAAGAAGATGGGAGACGCCGCAGCGGACCGGAGACGCCCATCCGACCTGACCAGCAGCGGGACCGCCCCTGGGTGAGTATAATCTAATGTCTTTTTCTCCTTTTTCAGGTAACATCGGGGGCTTATCTACAGCATCACAGAATGCTGCAGATAAGCCCCTGATGCCGGTGGGATTACCTCACCCGCGATTTTCGGGGTGACAGGTGCCCTTTAACAGAAAAAAAAAAACCACTTGAAATAGATCACTCTGAGTGTTAGGACTCTATATGAGTTTCACTTGTTGTATTGAAGAACTGAAATAAATTAACTTTTTGATGATATTCTAATTTTGTGGGAAGCAACTATATATTTATAGTAAATCAGATCAATTTTTCCTTTAAATCCATTATCCCTTCAAAATCCATTCTGGATTTTGGCTGATCAAAAAATAAGCGTGACAGAAACGATGCTAGAAGAAAAACCTGCAAGAAGTTCACAGTGTGGTGTCCTGTAGGGCAGATGTGTGTGTGACTCCTGAGGGGACATTTGTGAATAGCCGGGTCCTGGCTCAGCCTCCCTCCCTGGCTGCAGACAGATCAGAGCCGTTTGTCTCTCCCCGCCCTCCTCAGTGGGCAGCAGCACAAAGGCGGCGCAGCCTCCACAGCTCCGTCCCAGGGACTCACTCGAATCTGTATTGTAAGGCCGAGTTGTGATGTGTTTTTTTTTTTTTTTTTTTTAAAGGCCGCCCTCAACCAATCCCCGCTCGCCTTGCTTTGCCCGGTAGCCAATCCCAGCGCGTGTTATTGTTTGGCCTCCCGCTTCTTCGTCGCGCACACTGCGGCCGTTACTAGCGTGCAACTGTTTCCGTTCGCAGCTCGGCACAATTGGCAGCCTTCTGTCAGGGCGGTGACTGGCGGCTTGTCCTGCATGTGCGCGCCATGTCCGAGTACCTAGAAGACCCCTCTGTTCTCACCAAAGAGAAGCTGAAGAACGAGCTCATCGCTAATAAGGTGGTCCTCCCCAGCGGGGAGCAGCGCAAGGACGTCTATGTGCAGCTGTACCGCCTGCACCTCAGCTCCCGCAACCGCGCCACTCCGGACTTCTCCAGCGACGAAGAGCGGGAGTCCACGCCGGTACGGGGCAGAGGCCGGCCGCCGGGACGGGTGAGCACGGGGAAGGGCTGAGGGGCACGGAGAACCGCCGCTGGGAGAAATGAATGAGGCTGCACTGTCACTACCTGCTCAGGCCTCTTCATGAATATTCTATGAGGGAGCCATGGCGGCTCCAGAAGTAACTGATCCCAGCTGTGTGGTGTTAAGTAACGGTTCAGAAAGGGACCGCCGGCCGGATACACCGCAGCCTCTCGTGTCCGGTCTGAGCATTACCTCGGGGGGTTGTGTGTGCTCTGTGCGGCTTGTCCCGCTGCAGCGCCACCTGGTGGAGCGGGCGAGTCCGCTTCCCGCCTTTTTTCTTAACTTGAATGTCTTCTGGTTGTGGCGCTCTCGGCGTGTCACTGTCAGCCTTAGCCTTCTTGTCTGTAGGTTGTGGCGCTCTCGGTGTGTCACTGCCAGCCTTAGCCTTCTTGTCTGTAGGTTGTGGCGCTCTCGGTGTGTCACTGTCAGCCTTAGCCTTCTTGTCTGTAGGTTGTGGCGCTCTCGGTGTGTCACTGCCAGCCTTAGCCTTCTTGTCTGTAGGTTGTGGCGCTCTCTGTGTGTCACTGTCAGCCTTAGCCTTCTTGTCTTCTGGTTGTGGCGCTCTCGGCGTGTCACTGTCAGCCTTAGCCTTCTTGTCTGTAGGTTGTGGCGCTCTCGGTGTGTCACTGTCAGCCTTAGCCTTCTTGTCTGTAGGTTGTGGCGCTCTCGGCGTGTCACTGTCAGCCTTAGCCTTCTTGTCTGTAGGTTTGTGGCGCTCTCGGCGTGTCACTGCCAGCCTTAGCCTTCTTGTCTGTAGGTTTGTGGCGCTCTCGGCGTGTCACTGTCAGCCTTAGCCTTCTTGTCTGTAGGTTGTGGCGCTCTCGGCGTGTCACTGTCAGCCTTAGCCTTCTTGTCTGTAGGTTGTGGCGCTCTCGGCGTGTCACTGTCAGCCTTAGCCTTCTTGTCTGTAGGTGGCGCGCTCGGCGTGTCACTGTCAGCCTAGCCTTCTTGTCTGTAGGTTGTGGCGCTCTCGCCGTGTCACTGTCAGCCTTAGCCTTCTTGTCTGTAGGTGGCGCGCTCGGCGTGTCACTGCCAGCCTTAGCCTTCTTGTCTGTAGGTGGCGCGCTCGGCGTGTCACTGCCAGCCTTAGCCTTCTTGTCTTCTGGTTGTGGCGCTCTCGCCGTGTCACTGTCAGCCTTAGCCTTCTTGTCTGTAGGTGGCGCGCTCGGCGTGTCACTGCCAGCCTTAGCCTTCTTGTCTTCTGGTTGTGGCGCTCTCGCCGTGTCACTGTCAGCCTTAGCCTTCTTGTCTTCTGGTTGTGGCGCTCTCGGTGTGTCACTGTCAGCCTTAGCCTTCTTGTCTGTAGGTTGTGGCGCTCTCGCCGTGTCACTGCCAGCCTTAGCCTTCTTTTCTTCTGGTTGTGGCACTCTCGGTGTGTCACTGCCAGCCTTAGCCTTCTTGTCTGTAGGTTGTGGCGCTCTCGGTGTGTCACTGCCAGCCTTAGCCTTCTTGTCTGTAGGTTGTGGCGCTCTCTGTGTGTCACTGTCAGCCTTAGCCTTCTTGTCTTCTGGTTGTGGCACTCTCGGTGTGTCACTGCCAGCCTTAGCCTTCTTGTCTTCTGGTTGTGGCACTCTCGGTGTGTCACTGCCAGCCTTAGCCTTCTTGTCTGTAGGTTGTGGCGCTCTCTGTGTGTCACTGTCAGCCTTCTTGTCTTCTGGTTGTGGCGCTCTCGGCGTGTCACTGCCAGCCTTAGCCTTCTTGTCTGTTGGTTGTGGCGCTCTCGGTGTGTCACTGTCAGCCTTAGCCTTCTTGTCTGTAGGTTGTGGCGCTCTCGGTGTGTCACTGTCAGCCTTAGCCTTCTTGTCTTCTGGTTGTGGCACTCTCGGCGTGTCACTGTCAGCCTTAGCCTTCTTGTCTGTAGGTTGTGGCGCTCTCTGTATGTCACTGTCAGCCTTAGCCTTCTTGTCTTCTGGTTGTGGCGCTCTCGGTGTGTCACTGTCAGCCTTAGCCTTATTGTCTGTAGGTTGTGGCGCTCTCACCGTGTCACTGTCAGCCTTAGCCTTCTTGTCTGTAGGTTGTGGCGATCTCACCGTGTCACTGTCAGCCTTAGCCTTCTTGTCTGTAGGTTGTGGCGCTCTCACCGTGTCACTGTCAGCCTTAGCCTTCTTGTCTGTAGGTTGTGGCGCTCTCACCGTGTCACTGTCAGCCTTAGCCTTCTTGTCTGTAGGTTGTGGCGCTCTTTGTGTGTCACTGTCAGCCTTAGCCTTCTTGTCTTCTGGTTGTGGCACTCTCGGTGTGTCCCTGCCAGCCTTAGCCTTCTTGTCTTCTGGTTGTGGCACTCTCGGTGTGTCACTGCCAGCCTTAGCCTTCTTGTCTGTAGGTTTGTGGCGCTCTCGGTGTGTCACTGTCAGCCTTAGCCTTCTTGTCTGTAGGTTGTGGCGCTCTCGGCGTGTCACTGTCAGCCTTAGCCTTCTTGTCTGTAGGTTGTGGCGCTCTCGCCGTGTCACTGTCAGCCTTAGCCTTCTTGTCTGTAGGTTGTGGCGCTCTCGCCGTGTCACTGTCAGCCTTAGCCTTCTGGTTGTGGCGCTCTCGGTGTGTCACTGTCAGCCTTAGCCTTCTTGTCTGTAGGTTGTGGCGCTCTCGGTGTGTCACTGTCAGCCTTAGCCTTCTTGTCTTCTGGTTGTGGCGCTCTCGGTGTGTCACTGTCAGCCTTAGCCTTCTTGTCTTCTGGTTGTGGCACTCTCGGCGTGTCACTGCCAGCCTTAGCCTTCTTGTCTTCTGGTTGTGGCGCTCTCGGCGTGTCACTGTCAGCCTTAGCCTTCTTGTCTGTAGGTTGTGGCGCTCTCGGCGTGTCACTGTCAGCCTTAGCCTTCTTGTCTGTAGGTTGTGGCGCTCTCGGCGTGTCACTGTCAGCCTTAGCCTTCTTGTCTGTAGGTTGTGGCGCTCTCGGTGTGTCACTGCCAGCCTTAGCCTTCTTGTCTGTAGGTTGTGGCGCTCTCGGTGTGTCACTGCCAGCCTTAGCCTTCTTGTCTGTAGGTTGTGGCGCTCTCGGTGTGTCACTGCCAGCCTTAGCCTTCTTGTCTGTAGGTTGTGGCGCTCTCGGTGTGTCACTGTCAGCCTTAGCCTTCTTGTCTGTAGGTTGTGGCGCTCTCGGCGTGTCACTGTCAGCCTTAGCCTTCTTGTCTGTAGGTTGTGGCGCTCTCGGCGTGTCACTGTCAGCCTTAGCCTTCTTGTCTGTAGGTTTGTGGCGCTCTCGGCGTGTCACTGCCAGCCTTAGCCTTCTTGTCTGTAGGTTTGTGGCGCTCTCGGCGTGTCACTGTCAGCCTTAGCCTTCTTGTCTGTAGGTTGTGGCGCTCTCGGCGTGTCACTGTCAGCCTTAGCCTTCTTGTCTGTAGGTTGTGGCGCTCTCGGCGTGTCACTGTCAGCCTTAGCCTTCTTGTCTGTAGGTGGCGCGCTCGGCGTGTCACTGTCAGCCTAGCCTTCTTGTCTGTAGGTTGTGGCGCTCTCGCCGTGTCACTGTCAGCCTTAGCCTTCTTGTCTGTAGGTGGCGCGCTCGGCGTGTCACTGCCAGCCTTAGCCTTCTTGTCTGTAGGTGGCGCGCTCGGCGTGTCACTGCCAGCCTTAGCCTTCTTGTCTTCTGGTTGTGGCGCTCTCGCCGTGTCACTGTCAGCCTTAGCCTTCTTGTCTTCTGGTTGTGGCGCTCTCGGTGTGTCACTGTCAGCCTTAGCCTTCTTGTCTGTAGGTTGTGGCGCTCTCGCCGTGTCACTGCCAGCCTTAGCCTTCTTTTCTTCTGGTTGTGGCACTCTCGGTGTGTCACTGCCAGCCTTAGCCTTCTTGTCTGTAGGTTGTGGCGCTCTCGGTGTGTCACTGCCAGCCTTAGCCTTCTTGTCTGTAGGTTGTGGCGCTCTCTGTGTGTCACTGTCAGCCTTAGCCTTCTTGTCTTCTGGTTGTGGCACTCTCGGTGTGTCACTGCCAGCCTTAGCCTTCTTGTCTTCTGGTTGTGGCACTCTCGGTGTGTCACTGCCAGCCTTAGCCTTCTTGTCTGTAGGTTGTGGCGCTCTCTGTGTGTCACTGTCAGCCTTCTTGTCTTCTGGTTGTGGCGCTCTCGGCGTGTCACTGCCAGCCTTAGCCTTCTTGTCTGTTGGTTGTGGCGCTCTCGGTGTGTCACTGTCAGCCTTAGCCTTCTTGTCTGTAGGTTGTGGCGCTCTCGGTGTGTCACTGTCAGCCTTAGCCTTCTTGTCTTCTGGTTGTGGCACTCTCGGCGTGTCACTGTCAGCCTTAGCCTTCTTGTCTGTAGGTTGTGGCGCTCTCTGTATGTCACTGTCAGCCTTAGCCTTCTTGTCTTCTGGTTGTGGCGCTCTCGGTGTGTCACTGTCAGCCTTAGCCTTATTGTCTGTAGGTTGTGGCGCTCTCACCGTGTCACTGTCAGCCTTAGCCTTCTTGTCTGTAGGTTGTGGCGATCTCACCGTGTCACTGTCAGCCTTAGCCTTCTTGTCTGTAGGTTGTGGCGCTCTCACCGTGTCACTGTCAGCCTTAGCCTTCTTGTCTGTAGGTTGTGGCGCTCTCGGTGTGTCACTGCCAGCCTTAGCCTTCTTGTCTGTAGGTTGTGGCGCTCTCGGTGTGTCACTGTCAGCCTTAGCCTTCTTGTCTGTAGGTTGTGGCGCTCTCGGTGTGTCACTGCCAGCCTTAGCCTTCTTGTCTGTAGGTTGTGGCGCTCTCTGTGTGTCACTGTCAGCCTTAGCCTTCTTGTCTTCTGGTTGTGGCGCTCTCGGCGTGTCACTGCCAGCCTTAGCCTTCTTGTCTTCTGGTTGTGGCGCTCTCGGTGTGTCACTGCCAGCCTTAGCCTTCTTGTCTGTAGGTTGTGGCGCTCTCGGTGTGTCACTGTCAGCCTTAGCCTTCTTGTCTGTAGGTTGTGGCGCTCTCGGCGTGTCACTGTCAGCCTTAGCCTTCTTGTCTGTAGGTTTGTGGCGCTCTCGGCGTGTCACTGCCAGCCTTAGCCTTCTTGTCTGTAGGTTTGTGGCGCTCTCGGCGTGTCACTGTCAGCCTTAGCCTTCTTGTCTGTAGGTTGTGGCGCTCTCGGCGTGTCACTGTCAGCCTTAGCCTTCTTGTCTGTAGGTTGTGGCGCTCTCGGCGTGTCACTGTCAGCCTTAGCCTTCTTGTCTGTAGGTGGCGCGCTCGGCGTGTCACTGTCAGCCTAGCCTTCTTGTCTGTAGGTTGTGGCGCTCTCGCCGTGTCACTGTCAGCCTTAGCCTTCTTGTCTGTAGGTGGCGCGCTCGGCGTGTCACTGCCAGCCTTAGCCTTCTTGTCTGTAGGTGGCGCGCTCGGCGTGTCACTGCCAGCCTTAGCCTTCTTGTCTTCTGGTTGTGGCGCTCTCGCCGTGTCACTGTCAGCCTTAGCCTTCTTGTCTGTAGGTGGCGCGCTCGGCGTGTCACTGCCAGCCTTAGCCTTCTTGTCTTCTGGTTGTGGCGCTCTCGCCGTGTCACTGTCAGCCTTAGCCTTCTTGTCTTCTGGTTGTGGCGCTCTCGGTGTGTCACTGTCAGCCTTAGCCTTCTTGTCTGTAGGTTGTGGCGCTCTCGCCGTGTCACTGCCAGCCTTAGCCTTCTTTTCTTCTGGTTGTGGCACTCTCGGTGTGTCACTGCCAGCCTTAGCCTTCTTGTCTGTAGGTTGTGGCGCTCTCGGTGTGTCACTGCCAGCCTTAGCCTTCTTGTCTGTAGGTTGTGGCGCTCTCTGTGTGTCACTGTCAGCCTTAGCCTTCTTGTCTTCTGGTTGTGGCACTCTCGGTGTGTCACTGCCAGCCTTAGCCTTCTTGTCTTCTGGTTGTGGCACTCTCGGTGTGTCACTGCCAGCCTTAGCCTTCTTGTCTGTAGGTTGTGGCGCTCTCTGTGTGTCACTGTCAGCCTTCTTGTCTTCTGGTTGTGGCGCTCTCGGCGTGTCACTGCCAGCCTTAGCCTTCTTGTCTGTTGGTTGTGGCGCTCTCGGTGTGTCACTGTCAGCCTTAGCCTTCTTGTCTGTAGGTTGTGGCGCTCTCGGTGTGTCACTGTCAGCCTTAGCCTTCTTGTCTTCTGGTTGTGGCACTCTCGGCGTGTCACTGTCAGCCTTAGCCTTCTTGTCTGTAGGTTGTGGCGCTCTCTGTATGTCACTGTCAGCCTTAGCCTTCTTGTCTTCTGGTTGTGGCGCTCTCGGTGTGTCACTGTCAGCCTTAGCCTTATTGTCTGTAGGTTGTGGCGCTCTCACCGTGTCACTGTCAGCCTTAGCCTTCTTGTCTGTAGGTTGTGGCGATCTCACCGTGTCACTGTCAGCCTTAGCCTTCTTGTCTGTAGGTTGTGGCGCTCTCACCGTGTCACTGTCAGCCTTAGCCTTCTTGTCTGTAGGTTGTGGCGCTCTCACCGTGTCACTGTCAGCCTTAGCCTTCTTGTCTGTAGGTTGTGGCGCTCTTTGTGTGTCACTGTCAGCCTTAGCCTTCTTGTCTTCTGGTTGTGGCACTCTCGGTGTGTCCCTGCCAGCCTTAGCCTTCTTGTCTTCTGGTTGTGGCACTCTCGGTGTGTCACTGCCAGCCTTAGCCTTCTTGTCTGTAGGTTTGTGGCGCTCTCGGTGTGTCACTGTCAGCCTTAGCCTTCTTGTCTGTAGGTTGTGGCGCTCTCGGCGTGTCACTGTCAGCCTTAGCCTTCTTGTCTGTAGGTTGTGGCGCTCTCGCCGTGTCACTGTCAGCCTTAGCCTTCTTGTCTGTAGGTTGTGGCGCTCTCGCCGTGTCACTGTCAGCCTTAGCCTTCTTGTCTTCTGGTTGTGGCGCTCTCGGTGTGTCACTGTCAGCCTTAGCCTTCTTGTCTGTAGGTTGTGGCGCTCTCGGTGTGTCACTGTCAGCCTTAGCCTTCTTGTCTTCTGGTTGTGGCGCTCTCGGTGTGTCACTGTCAGCCTTAGCCTTCTTGTCTTCTGGTTGTGGCACTCTCGGCGTGTCACTGCCAGCCTTAGCCTTCTTGTCTTCTGGTTGTGGCGCTCTCGGCGTGTCACTGTCAGCCTTAGCCTTCTTGTCTGTAGGTTGTGGCGCTCTCGGCGTGTCACTGTCAGCCTTAGCCTTCTTGTCTGTAGGTTGTGGCGCTCTCGGCGTGTCACTGTCAGCCTTAGCCTTCTTGTCTGTAGGTTGTGGCGCTCTCGGTGTGTCACTGCCAGCCTTAGCCTTCTTGTCTGTAGGTTGTGGCGCTCTCGGTGTGTCACTGCCAGCCTTAGCCTTCTTGTCTGTAGGTTGTGGCGCTCTCGGTGTGTCACTGCCAGCCTTAGCCTTCTTGTCTGTAGGTTGTGGCGCTCTCGGTGTGTCACTGTCAGCCTTAGCCTTCTTGTCTGTAGGTTGTGGCGCTCTCGGCGTGTCACTGTCAGCCTTAGCCTTCTTGTCTGTAGGTTGTGGCGCTCTCGGCGTGTCACTGTCAGCCTTAGCCTTCTTGTCTGTAGGTTTGTGGCGCTCTCGGCGTGTCACTGCCAGCCTTAGCCTTCTTGTCTGTAGGTTTGTGGCGCTCTCGGCGTGTCACTGTCAGCCTTAGCCTTCTTGTCTGTAGGTTGTGGCGCTCTCGGCGTGTCACTGTCAGCCTTAGCCTTCTTGTCTGTAGGTTGTGGCGCTCTCGGCGTGTCACTGTCAGCCTTAGCCTTCTTGTCTGTAGGTGGCGCGCTCGGCGTGTCACTGTCAGCCTAGCCTTCTTGTCTGTAGGTTGTGGCGCTCTCGCCGTGTCACTGTCAGCCTTAGCCTTCTTGTCTGTAGGTGGCGCGCTCGGCGTGTCACTGCCAGCCTTAGCCTTCTTGTCTGTAGGTGGCGCGCTCGGCGTGTCACTGCCAGCCTTAGCCTTCTTGTCTTCTGGTTGTGGCGCTCTCGCCGTGTCACTGTCAGCCTTAGCCTTCTTGTCTTCTGGTTGTGGCGCTCTCGGTGTGTCACTGTCAGCCTTAGCCTTCTTGTCTGTAGGTTGTGGCGCTCTCGCCGTGTCACTGCCAGCCTTAGCCTTCTTTTCTTCTGGTTGTGGCACTCTCGGTGTGTCACTGCCAGCCTTAGCCTTCTTGTCTGTAGGTTGTGGCGCTCTCGGTGTGTCACTGCCAGCCTTAGCCTTCTTGTCTGTAGGTTGTGGCGCTCTCTGTGTGTCACTGTCAGCCTTAGCCTTCTTGTCTTCTGGTTGTGGCACTCTCGGTGTGTCACTGCCAGCCTTAGCCTTCTTGTCTTCTGGTTGTGGCACTCTCGGTGTGTCACTGCCAGCCTTAGCCTTCTTGTCTGTAGGTTGTGGCGCTCTCTGTGTGTCACTGTCAGCCTTCTTGTCTTCTGGTTGTGGCGCTCTCGGCGTGTCACTGCCAGCCTTAGCCTTCTTGTCTGTTGGTTGTGGCGCTCTCGGTGTGTCACTGTCAGCCTTAGCCTTCTTGTCTGTAGGTTGTGGCGCTCTCGGTGTGTCACTGTCAGCCTTAGCCTTCTTGTCTTCTGGTTGTGGCACTCTCGGCGTGTCACTGTCAGCCTTAGCCTTCTTGTCTGTAGGTTGTGGCGCTCTCTGTATGTCACTGTCAGCCTTAGCCTTCTTGTCTTCTGGTTGTGGCGCTCTCGGTGTGTCACTGTCAGCCTTAGCCTTATTGTCTGTAGGTTGTGGCGCTCTCACCGTGTCACTGTCAGCCTTAGCCTTCTTGTCTGTAGGTTGTGGCGATCTCACCGTGTCACTGTCAGCCTTAGCCTTCTTGTCTGTAGGTTGTGGCGCTCTCACCGTGTCACTGTCAGCCTTAGCCTTCTTGTCTGTAGGTTGTGGCGCTCTCACCGTGTCACTGTCAGCCTTAGCCTTCTTGTCTGTAGGTTGTGGCGCTCTTTGTGTGTCACTGTCAGCCTTAGCCTTCTTGTTTTCTGGTTGTGGCACTCTCGGTGTGTCCCTGCCAGCCTTAGCCTTCTTGTCTTCTGGTTGTGGCACTCTCGGTGTGTCACTGCCAGCCTTAGCCTTCTTGTCTGTAGGTTTGTGGCGCTCTCGGTGTGTCACTGTCAGCCTTAGCCTTCTTGTCTGTAGGTTGTGGCGCTCTCGGCGTGTCACTGTCAGCCTTAGCCTTCTTGTCTGTAGGTTGTGGCGCTCTCGCCGTGTCACTGTCAGCCTTAGCCTTCTTGTCTGTAGGTTGTGGCGCTCTCGCCGTGTCACTGTCAGCCTTAGCCTTCTTGTCTTCTGGTTGTGGCGCTCTCGGTGTGTCACTGTCAGCCTTAGCCTTCTTGTCTGTAGGTTGTGGCGCTCTCTGTGTGTCACTGTCAGCCTTAGCCTTCTTGTCTTCTGGTTGTGGCACTCTCGGCGTGTCACTGCCAGCCTTAGCCTTCTTGTCTTCTGGTTGTGGCGCTCTCGGCGTGTCACTGTCAGCCTTAGCCTTCTTGTCTGTAGGTTGTGGCGCTCTCGCCGTGTCACTGTCAGCCTTAGCCTTTTTGTCTGTAGGTTGTGGCGCTCTCGGTGTGTCACTGTCAGCCTTAGCCTTCTTGTCTTCTGGTTGTGGCGCTCTCGGTGTGTCACTGTCAGCCTTAGCCTTCTTGTCTGTAGGTTGTGGCGCTCTCGGTGTGTCACTGTCAGCCTTAGCCTTCTTGTCTGTAGGTTGTGGCGCTCTCTGTGTCACTGTCAGCCTTCTTGTCTTCTCGTTGTGGCGCTCTCGGTGTGTCACTGTCAGCCTTAGCCTTATTGTCTGTAGGTTGTGGCGCTCTCACCGTGTCACTGTCAGCCTTAGCCTTCTTGTCTGTAGGTTGTGGCGATCTCGGTGTGTCACTGCCAGCCTTAGCCTTCTTGTCTTCTGGTTGTGTCACTGTTAGCCTTCTTGTCTGTAGGTTGTGGCGCTCTCTGTGTGTCACTGTCAGCCTTAGCCTTCTTGTCTTCTGGTTGTGGCACTCTCGGTGTGTCACTGCCAGCCTTAGCCTTCTTGTCTGTAGGTTGTGGCGCTCTCGGTGTGTCACTGTCAGCCTTAGCCTTCTTGTCTGTAGGTTGTGGCGCTCTCGCCGTGTCACTGTCAGCCTTAGCCTTTTTGTCTGTAGGTTGTGGCGCTCTCGGTGTGTCACTGTCAGCCTTAGCCTTCTTGTCTTCTGGTTGTGGCGCTCTCGGTGTGTCACTGTCAGCCTTAGCCTTCTTGTCTGTAGGTTGTGGCGCTCTCGGTGTGTCACTGTCAGCCTTAGCCTTCTTGTCTGTAGGTTGTGGCGCTCTCTGTGTGTCACTGTCAGCCTTAGCCTTCTTGTCTGTAGGTTGTGGCGCTCTTGGTGTGTCACTGTCAGCCTTAGCCTTCTTGTCTGTAGGTTGTGGCGCTCTGTGTGTCACTGCCAGCCTTAGCCTTCTTGTCTGTAGGTTGTGGCGCTCTCGCCGTGTCACTGTCAGCCTTAGCCTTTTTGTCTGTAAGTTGTGGCGCTCTCGGTGTGTCACTGTCAGCCTTAGCCTTCTTGTCTTCTGGTTGTGGCGCTCTCGGTGTGTCACTGTCAGCCTTAGCCTTCTTGTCTGTAGGTTGTGGCGCTCTCGGTGTGTCACTGTCAGCCTTAGCCTTCTTGTCTGTAGGTTGTGGCGATCTCGGTGTGTCACTGCCAGCCTTAGCCTTCTTGTATGTTGGTTGTGGCGCTCTCGGTGTGTCACTGTCAGCCTTAGCCTTCTTGTCTGTAGGTTGTGGCGATCTCGGTGTGTCACTGTCAGCCTTAGCCTTCTTGTCTTCTGGTTGTGGCGCTCTCGGTGTGTCACTGTCAGCCTTAGCCTTCTTGTCTGTAGGTTGTGGCGCTCTCGGTGTGTCACTGTCAGCCTTAGCCTTCTTGTCTGTAGGTTGTGGCGCTCTCGCTGTGTCACTGCCAGCCTAAAGCTACTTTCACACTAGCGTCGGATTCGGCCTGTCGCATTGCGTCGGGCCGAGATTCCGACGCTAGCGTTTGTTGTGCCGCACAACGGGTGCAGCGGATGCTTTTTCTCCGGCGCATCCGAGGCCGCATTGTAAGGTGCGGGGAGGTGGGGGCGGAGGTCCGGCCGCGCATGCGCGGTCGGAAAAAGCTGTCCGGCTGCAAAAAAAAGTTACATTTAACGTTTTTTGCTCCTGGCGGTCCGCCATAACACGGCGCAACCGTCGCAAGACAGTTGCGACGTGTCAATACATCGCAATGCGTCGGTAATGTAACTCTATGCGGCAAAAACGCATCCCGCAAACAACTTTGCAGGATGCGGTTTTTCCCCTAAACGACGTATTGCGACGCATTAAAAAAAACGCCAGTGTGAAAGTAACCTTAGCCTTCTTGTCTGTAGGTTGTGGCGCTCTCGGCGTGTCACTGCCAGCCTTAGCCTTCTTGTCTGTAGGTTGTGGCGCTCTCGGTGTGTCACTGTCAGCCTTAGCCTTCTTGTCTGTAGGTTGTGGCGCTCTCGCTGTGTCACTGCCAGCCTAAAGCTACTTTCACACTAGCGTCGGATTCGGCCTGTCGCATTGCGTCGGGCCGAGATTCCGACGCTAGCGTTTGTTGTGCCGCACAACGGGTGCAGCGGATGCTTTTTCTCCGGCGCATCCGAGGCCGCATTGTAAGGTGCGGGGAGGTGGGGGCGGAGGTCCGGCCGCGCATGCGCGGTCGGAAAAAGCTGTCCGGTTGCAAAAAAAAGTTACATTTAACGTTTTTTGCTCCTGGCGGTCCGCCATAACACGGCGCAACCGTCGCAAGACAGTTGCGACGTGTCAATACATCGCAATGCGTCGGTAATGTAACTCTATGCGGCAAAAACGCATCCCGCAAACAACTTTGCAGGATGCGGTTTTTCCCCTAAACGACGTATTGCGACGCATTAAAAAAAACGCCAGTGTGAAAGTAACCTTAGCCTTCTTGTCTGTAGGTTGTGGCGCTCTCGGCGTGTCACTGCCAGCCTTAGCCTTCTTGTCTGTAGGTTGTGGCGCTCTCGGCGTGTCACCGCCAGCCTTAGCCTTCTTGTCTGTAGGTTGTGGCGCTCTCGGCATGTCACTGTCAGCCTTAGCCTTCTTGTCTGTAGGTTGTGGCGCTCTCGGCATGTCACTTCCAGCCATAGGGTATGTGTCCACCTTCAGGATGGCCGGCGGTTTAGTCGGAGCGGCTTTGACGCTCTGCGCTAAGCTCCACCCCTTCTGGAGACGTTATGATGCCGGATGTGTTCATAGCACACATCTGGGATCATCGCACCCATCGCATAGGGTCCTGTGCTATATCTTGTGGCGACGCAGCGTCGCCGCAAGATATATGGACATGCTGCGATCTGAAAAGACGCACAGCATGTCCAGAGTCGCAGGGCCGCTGCGTGCGTGTTACCACGCATAGTGGAGACGGCAGCGTCAAACACGCAGCGTTTACTGCACGTGGACACATACCCTTAGCCTTCTCATCTTTTGGTTGTGGCGCTCTCGCCATGTCACTGCCAGCTTTAGCCTTCCCTGAAGGAGACCTCTTTATGAACCTCTCACTGAACCAACATCGTGGCAATATTTACTCTGTGTACATTGGGCTTTGTAGCACTGACCGAGCCATGAGTTGGTGCAGAGAGCGCTAATGTGCATTTTCCTCATTTGGGTATATGAGAAGACTAAACTGACAAATGGGAGCCATGGACATCAAGGGTTAATTGTCTTGGTGTCCATCAAACAGACGACAGTTCACCATGCAGAATGTTTTCTTCTGATCATAAAACAGGCAGTCTGTTTAATAATTCTAATTGAGGGCCCATTGACATAGCAGATGTTATGGATGTGGGATACGTTGGTGTATAGTTTATTATTATTTTCTTGGGATGAATTTGTAGGTGTAGATCCCATAACATCCTCCCACTGTCATCCATAGGATAGAGCATACAACATAAACCCCTCACTATTTGGTGGCCATGAGTTTCAGGATCTGACTGTTTACTGAAGTGGCTTTGTCTGAGATTCTGCCCTCGTCCTTGTGCACATGCCCCAATACTGCTCGTTTTTCCCGCTGTTATAGTCAGAAGCAAATAGTCCTTGGTGAGATAATCCTCCATAAGGGAATATATCTTAAGGTACCGTCACACTTTAGCGAGGCTGCAGCGATACCGACAACGATCCGGATCGCAGCAGCGTCGCTGTTTGGTCGCTGGAGAGCTGTCACACAGACAGCTCTCCAGCGACCAACGATCCCGAGGTCCCCGGTAACCAGGGTAAACATCGGGTTACTAAGCGCAGGGCCGCGCTTAGTAACCCGATCTTTACCCTGGTTACCATCGTTAAAGTAAAAAAAACAAACGCTAGATACTTCAAAAGCAAAAGAAAAAAGTGAGCTGCACAGCCTTCCTTCTTCCGGCAGATCAGCAGCAGTGAGTGGTGACAGACTGGCTTCAGTATAGGGGGTGCTCGCATGGAAGATAGATGCAAACATGTAGACAAGAACAGAAAATGCGGCAGCACTCACCCATCTGTGGTCCAATTCTTTATTCAAAACGCGAAAAAATACAGCCTTGCGGTCCGAGGGAGTGCAGATGGACGGGAGGTGAGCAGGTGAACGACGACGGCCGTTTCGCGCTGATCCAAGCGCTTCTACGGGTCCTGTAGAAGCGCTTGGATCAGCGCGAAACGGCCGTCGTCGTTCACCTGCTCACCTCCCGTCCATCTGCACTCCCTCGGACCGCAAGGCTGTATTTTTTCAGGTTTTGAATAAAGAATTGGACCACAGATGGGTGAGTGCAAACGCTACATACTTACCTACCGCTGTCTGTCCCCGGCGCTCTGCCTCTCTGCTCTGGCTGTGAGCGGCAGGCAGCCGGAAAGCACAGCGGTGACGTCACCGCTCTGCTTTCCGGCCGCTGTGCTCACAGCCAGAGCAGAGAAGCAGAGCGCCGGGGACAGACAGCGGTAGGTAAGTATGTAGCGCTTGTTTTTTTTACTTTAACGATGGTAACCAGGGTAAACATCGGGTTACTAAGCGCGGCCCTGCGCTTAGTAACCCGATTTTTACCCTGGTTACCAGCGAAGACATCGCTGAATCGACGTCACACACGCCGATTCAGCGATGTCAGCGGGACCTCAACGATCAAAAAATGGCCCAGGCCATTCCGACACGACCAGCGATCTCACAGCAGGGGCCTGATCGCTGGTACGTGTCACACATAGCGAGATCGCTACTGAGATCGCTGTTGCGTCACAAAACTTGTGACTCAGCAGCGATCTCGCTATGTGTGACGGGGCCTCTACAGTTGGACCATAAACAATATTTATCTCTTATTCGCATATTGATGGTAAGTGTATCTCTGGGATCCCCATGAATCCCAAGAAATAACCGCAGTCCTAATCGCATGACCGCACTACTGCTCTAATCATTGGCCATGTGACTGACAGGGATAGCAGAGTCCTGTACTGCTGCTGAATGGGCTGGCAATAGTGATGAGCAAACGTTCATGGATAAGATGTTATCCGAGCATGCTCGTGTGCTAACCTAGTGTCTTCAGCGTGCTCTAAAAATATGTTCTAGTCCCTGCAGCTGAATGTCTCACAACTGTTTGACAGTCACAACACAAGCAGGGATTGCCTGACAAACTGACAATCCCTGCATGTGCTGCAGCTGTCAAACCAAGGGGATTTGAACATATTTTTGATCATGCCAAAGATACTGTTAATACACGAGCACGTTCGCTCATGACTAGCTGGCATTGCTCGTATGTGACCACTGCTCCATTTGAATGGGAAATGCGGATAGCTTGGGGTTAGGCGATTAATGTTGTGTTTTTTTTTTTTAACCCAATTGTTTTGTTTGTCCATCAATCATGTCAGAGGATTTTGCCTTTACTGTAGGACAGTGAGCCCCAACCTGTGGCTCGGGGGCCCTTGATGTGTGGCAGGTGGCTCTGTCAGCATGGTGCATTAGCACCAGGTGTAGCAAACAGCTATTAAGAGTAGATCTCTAGATGGTGACACTTGCGTGTAGCCCGGCACAGGAAAGCAGATCAGGATGGGGGTAAGATGGGAAACCCTTGAGCTTTGGCATACTGAGTTGGTGTGATTTCAGTGGAAAAGCTTTGACTGGCATTATACCGGTAATGTAGGCTCTGGGTGTCACTGAGTGGGGCAGGAGCTGGATGTAGCTTGCGACCCTTTTTTATAGCTGAATGTGGTTCTCGAGGTTGGGGACTTCTGTTGCAGGACAGTGCAGGTGTAGCTTAGACTCTTTTTTTTGAACAGAAATGTGGTGCTTGATTTCTATATCTACCGTTTCCAATCTTTTTCTGAACTCCTAATTGTATGTGTACCTTGCTGGTCTCCTCAGTTCCTATTCCAGTGGTCACAGGCTACAGAAGTGATGCTCTGTCCAAGTCAGAAGATTGCTGCGAGACTCCGGGCTTTGACAGCAGTGCTGATATTTTATCCTTCGGTGGCCGTCATGGGCCAATTTATAAAATGTAAAAGCAGGCAACACCTTTAATAAACAAGCAGGGTGTTGGCACCATCATGATATAGACCAGCATAGAGACAGTAAAGGTACCGTCACACACAACGATATCGTTGCTTTTTGTGACGTAGCAACAATATCGTTAACGAAATCGTTGTGTGACAGCGACCAACGATCAGGCCCCTGCTGGGAAATCGTTGGTCGCTGGGGAAAGTCCAGGACTTTATTTCGTCGCTGGATCTCCCGCAGACATTGCTGAATCGGCGTGTGTGACGCCGATTCAGCGATGTCTTCACTGGTAACCAGGGTAAACATCGGGTTACTAAGCGCAACCAATATAAAAGTAAAAAAAAAAAAACACTACATACTTACTTACATTCCTGTCACGTTCCTCAGCGTTAGCTTCCCTGCGTCCCCCAGTGTCAGCGCCGGCCATAAAGCAAAGCACAGCGGTGACGTCACCGCTTTGCTTTCCGGCAAGCGCGCTTACACAGAGCAGGGAAGCTGAGGCCGGGGGACGCGGCAGGAATGTAAGTATGTAGTGTGTGTTTTTTTTTTTTTTTTTACAATGGTAACCAGGGTAAACATCGGGTTACTGAGCGCGGCCCTGCGCTTAGTAACCCGATGTTTACGCTGGTTATCCGGGGACTCCGGGATCATTGGTCGCTGGAGAGCTGTCTGTGTGACAGCTCTCCAGCGACCAAACAGCGACGCTGCAGCGATCGGCATCGTTGTCTAGATCGCTGCAGCGTCGCTTAATGTGACGGTACCTTAAGATTGACTATTATACTCCACTTTTTCTCGCCCTGAATAAGGTAGAAGAGTGCATCTGGTTTGCTTCTGATTTCACCTTTTTAACATGTGATTTAATAATCTGCTGATTTACATTCTATGCTGTATTTTTGTTTTTAAGAAAGCGACAAAGAAGACAGATAAACCAACTGTAGAAGGAAACGATGAACAAGGCATAGCTTCTCTCAGTAATGAAGCTCTCAGGGAGGAGTTGATGAAATACGGAGTGAAGGCTGGTCCTATATTGGGTATGTTTTCTGAATAAAGCATTTTAGTTTCATCCCTTTATATTGTATAGTCTTGCACAAAGTTATTGCTACCTATCTTTCTTTTTTCTCATTTACAGACAGTACAAGGAAAGTTTATGAACAAAGGCTTTCAAAGGAGAAGGAGCAGCAAAATGTGGCATCTATTGCGCCTCCTGTAGCAGACTTGTCAACTGCCGATAACAAACAGAATGGAAACACAGATTCTGGACAGTATAGCGACAATGATGGTAAAGCTTCAATTAGAATTTCAATTTGTTGTTTGGCCTTAGCATATAAGTCTGCAGTCACATAGTGACTGCTTATGCATGAAAACGAAAATATCCAGCTCTGGAATTAAAATAAAGTTTATTATTGAACAACTTTAAAAATACTGTAAAGCTGCTTGATAATCCGGAGGAAGAAATGCTTTGAGCAACTGGACGTGCTTCGAACACGTGTAGTGTTCTTAGTCCTCAGTTTTTTTTTTTTTGTGGTTTTTTTTTTTTTTTTCCAGAAAACTGAGAACTAGGAACACTACATGTGTTTGAAACGCGTCCAGTTGCTGAAAGCATTTCTTCCTCCGGATTGTCAAGCAGCTTATTTTTAAAGTTGTTCAATAAAGACTTTTGATTTTAATTCCGGAGCTGGATACCTTCGTTTTCATGCATAAGTACCAGGCTTCAAGCAGAGATATTTTCTGTGCTCGGATCAGTCTCATGGGCTGTGAGAATAACATCACAAGGGTGAGCTGAATTTCCATTTTTTTCAGGCAACCCTGTTAAGGAGGTATTATTGCTGTCTGGAAAACTATATGAATTAACAGGTTTGATATTTTGGTCTCCTTTTCTGAAATTTTTAAGAAAGCGGGAAAAAAACCCTAATGATGATCATGGTTCTGACCATTTTATGGGTGTGTATGTATATGTGTGTGTGTGTATGTATATATATATATATATATATATATATATATATATATATATATATATATATACATACATACATACATACATACATACATACATACATACATACATACATACATACATACATACATACATACATACACACATACACACACACATACACACACACATACACACACACATACACACACACATACACACACACACACACACACACACACACATACACACACACACACATACACACACACACACATACACACACACACACATACACACACACACACACACACACACATACACACACACACACATACACACACACACACATACACACACACACACATACACACACACACACATACACACACACACACACATACACACACACACACACATACACACACACACACACATACACACACACACACACATACACACACACACACACATACACACACACACACACATACACACACACACACACATACACACACACACACACATACACACACACACACACACACACACACTGTTTTTGAAGTGGGTACTCTTGACTCATAAGTATCACAACCCTTTAAAACTGCTTCAGGTAATGAAAAGCTCTCATAAGGAGCGTTTCCTGAAGTGATTTCCATTAGAAAACTTGTTTCTGAGCCGGACACTGCATTGATGTATGCGATATGCATGCTCCCAGGAAGAGTCTGTCTAGTGGGTGCGGCCCACGCTCAATACAAGTGTATGGAGCAAGGCCACGCCCACTAGCCGGGCTTTGCCCGGGAGTATGTATAATGCATATATACCCTCCGGTCTCAGCTCAGAAATCATTGAATCCTTACAGCGCGTATGCTGGGGGGGGGGATTCATAAGTCTGCAGTCATACAGAGTGACTGTAGATTTTTCATTTTAGACCGGGATAGTTCCTTTAATAATTCCATCACCTGTGCAATACTAAGGAAATCCTGAAAACCCGACTTGTTGGGGGCTGTGAAAACTGGAGTTTGGGAAACACTGCTACCGTAGATGAAGTTATAAAAGAAACCACAGGATATTTTCTTGTGTTCTATGGAACAGTAGGTGGAGACTAGTAAATTGTAAATCTTATCACAGATTTCTCAGCGTGTTGTGGCGGTCTATGTAAAGTGTATAGTGAAAACTCCCATTACCAATTTCAAAACCGCTAAGTCATCTTTGCAGGTTAATGTTTTAGAAGCAGCTGTATCTTCCCTTATTAGCTGAGTGCATTATGACCAGGTTCATAACCATTTTCTGTGTAAAGTTAAAGCCCAGGGAGGGAGGTGAGGTAACGTTTTGACTTGTGCGTTTCACTAGTTCACTTCCTGTTGGGATGCAGCTGTGAATGAATTCACCATGTTTGTGAATCACTTTTGGTAAATTGATTCCTCCATTGTATTATGTAGACCAGTAAGTCACGAAAATGACATGCCAGATCAAATGTTCCAATTTGCCATTCAAATGCTGAATAGAATTCACTCCTCACAGTTGATATCACAGGGAAGATAATCTCACCAGATTTTTAAATCTCACTGATAAAATAAAAGTAAATTCTGCATCTCTGTACAACACTGAGAGAAAATCCTCTTGTTTGATAACATATTTAGGAAAACACAACTGCGTATACTTTTCACTTTTTATGTTTCTCGTAACCCAGGTTATCTTAAACTTTTCTCGTTTTCTCGTAGCTTTTGCCAAGTTAGTGAAAGACTATGTTCACACGTTGCGTTTTTGCTACCTTTTTTTTTTACGTCAATACTTTTTACAGTACCAGCAAAGCTGGTGCAAATCTCATGCAAACATTGTTGTGATTTTTTTTTTTTTTTTCTTTTTTTTTTTTCTGACTGAATTGGAAAACTGCTTCATTTTGTTAAACCTGCAGCATGTCACGTTTTCCACCCATAGAAGCAATGAGTAAGTGCAAAAATGCAGGTATCGGGTTTCGGTGCAGAAACTCTGGCAATAAACTATATCAGCATGCACAAAAGACAAATGTACCAAAAAAAGCAGCAAAATCTGTTTTTAACACCTTCACGACATGCCCCGTACTAGTAACATAGTAACATAGTAACATAGTTAGTAAGGCCGAAAAAAGACATTTGTCCATCCAGTTCAGCCTATATTCCATTATAATAAATACCCAGATCTACGTCCTTCTACAGAACCTAATAATTGTATGATACAATATTGTTCTGCTCCAGGAAGACATCCAGGCCTCTCTTGAACCCCTCGACTGAGTTCGCCATCACCACCTCCTCAGGCAAGCAATTCCAGATTCTCACTGCCCTAACAGTAAAGAATCCTCTTCTATGTTGGTGGAAAAACCTTCTCTCCTCCAGACGCAAAGAATGCCCCCTTGTGCCCGTCACCTTCCTTGGTATAAACAGATCCTCAGCGAGATATTTGTATTGTCCCCTTATATACTTATACATGGTTATTAGATCGCCCCTCAGTCGTCTTTTTTCTAGACTAAATAATCCTAATTTCGCTAATCTATCTGGGTATTGTAGTTCTCCCATCCCCTTTATTAATTTTGTTGCCCTCCTTTGTACTCTCTCTAGTTCCATTATATCCTTCCTGAGCACCGGTGCCCAAAACTGGACACAGTACTCCATGTGCGGTCTAACTAGGGATTTGTACAGAGGCAGTATAATGCTCTCATCATGTGTATCCAGACCTCTTTTAATGCACCCCATGATCCTGTTTGCCTTGGCAGCTGCTGCCTGGCACTGGCTGCTCCAGGTAAGTTTATCATTAACTAGGATCCCCAAGTCCTTCTCCCTGTCAGATTTACCCAGTGGTTTCCCATTCAGTGTGTAATGGTGATATTGATTCCTTCTTCCCATGTGTATAACCTTACATTTATCATTGTTAAACCTCATCTGCCACCTTTCAGCCCAAGTTTCCAACTTATCCAGATCCATTTGTAGCAGAATACTATCTTCTCTTGTATTAACTGCTTTACATAGTTTTGTATCATCTGCAAATATCGATATTTTACTGTGTAAACCTTCTACCAGATCATTAATGAATATGTTGAAGAGAACAGGTCCCAATACTGACCCCTGCGGTACCCCACTGGTCACAGCGACCCAGTTAGAGACTATACCATTTATAACCACCCTCTGCTTTCTATCACTTAGCCAGTTACTAACCCATTTACACACATTTTCCCCCAGACCAAGCATTCTCATTTTGTGTACCAACCTCTTGTGCGGCACGGTATCAAACGCTTTGGAAAAATCGAGATATACCACGTCCAATGACTCACCGTGGTCCAGTCTATAGCTTACCTCTTCATAAAAACTGATTAGATTGGTTTGACAGGAGCGATTTCTCATAAACCCATGCTGATATGGAGTTAAACAGTTATTCTCATTGAGATAATCCAGAATAACATCCCTCAGAAACCCTTCAAATATTTTACCAACAATAGAGGTTAGACTTACTGGCCTATAATTTCCAGGTTCACTTTTAGAGCCCTTTTTGAATATTGGCACCACATTTGCTATGCGCCAGTCCTGCGGAACAGACCCTGTCGCTATAGAGTCCCTAAAAATAAGAAATAATGGTTTATCTATTACATTACTTAGTTCTCTTAGTACTCGTGGGTGTATGCCATCCGGACCCGGAGATTTATCTATTTTAATCTTATTTAGCCGGTTTCGCACCTCTTCTTGGGTTAGATTGGTGACCCTTAATATAGGGTTTTCATTGTTTCTTGGGATTTCACCTAGCATTTCATTTTCCACCGTGAATACCGTGGAGAAGAAGGTGTTTAATATGTTAGCTTTTTCCTCGTCATCTACAACCATTCTTTCCTCAGTATTTTTTAAGGGGCCTACATTTTCAGTTTTTATTCTTTTACTATTGATATAGTTGAAGAACAGTTTGGGATTAGTTTTACTCTCCTTAGCAATGTGCTTCTCTGTTTCCTTTTTGGCAGCTTTAATTAGTTTTTTAGATAAAGTATTTTTCTCCCTATAGTTTTTTAGAGCTTCAATGGTGCAATCCTGCTTTAGTAGTGCAAATGCTTTCTTTTTACTGTTAATTGCCTGTCTTACTTCTTTGTTTAGCCACATTGGGTTTTTCCTATTTCTAGTCCTTTTATTCCCACAAGGTATAAACCGCTTACACTGCCTATTTAGGATGTTCTTAAACATTTCCCATTTATTATCTGTATTCTCATTTCTGAGGATATTGTCCCAGCCTACCAGATTAAGGGCATCTCTAAGCTGTTCAAACTTTGCCTTCCTAAAGTTCAATGTTTTTGTGACTCCCTGACAAGTCCCCCTAGTGAAAGACAGGTGAAACTGCACAATATTGTGGTCGCTATTTCCTAAATGCCCAACCACCTGCAGATTTGTTATTCTGTCAGGTCTATTAGATAGTATTAGGTCTAAAAGTGCTGCTCCTCTGGTTGGATTCTGCACCAATTGTGAAAGATAATTTTTCTTGGTTATTAGCAGAAACCTGTTGCCTTTATGGGTTTCACAGGTTTCTGTTTCCCAGTTAATATCCGGGTAGTTAAAGTCCCCCATAACCAGGACCTCATTATGGGTTGCAGCTTCATCTATCTGCTTTAGAAGTAGACTTTCCATGCTTTCTGTTATATTTGGGGGTTTGTAACAGACCCCAATGAGAATTTTGTTACCATTTTTCCCTCCATGAATTTCAACCCATATGGACTCGACATCCTCATTCCCTTCGCTAATATCCTCCCTTAAAGTGGACTTTAGACAAGACTTTACATAGAGACAAACCCCTCCTCCTCTCCGATTTTTACGATCCTTTCTAAACAGACTGTAACCCTGTAAGTTAACTGCCCAGTCATAGCTTTCATCTAACCATGTCTCGGTTATTCCCACTATGTCAAAGTTACCTGTAGATATTTCTGCTTCTAGTTCTTCCATCTTGTTTGTCAGGCTTCTGGCGTTTGCGAGCATGCAGTTTAGAGGATTTTGTTTTGTTCCAATCTCCTCACTGTGGATTGTTTTAGAAATGTTCTTACCTCCCTTCTGAGTATGTTTTCCTGGGTCGTCTTTGTTCGAGTCTAATGTTTTTCTTCCCGTCCCCTCTTCTTCTAGTTTAACGCCCTCCTGATGAGTGTAGCGAGTCTTCTGGCGAATGTGTGTTTCCCAGGTTTGTTGAGGTGTAGTCCGTCTCTGGCGAGGAGTCCATCATACCAGTAATTCACACCGTGGTCCAGGAATCCAAATCCTTGTTGTCTGCACCATCGTCTTAGCCAGTTGTTTGCATCAAGGATCCTGTTCCATCTCCTGGTGCCATGCCCGTCTACTGGAAGGATAGAAGAAAAAACTACCTGTGCATCCAGTTCCTTTACTTTCTTCCCCAACTCTTCAAAGTCCTTGCAGATTGTCGGTAGGTCCTTCCTTGCCGTGTCATTGGTGCCAACATGTATCAGAAGAAATGGGTGGACGTCCTTGGAGCTGAAGAGCTTTGGTATCCTAGTACAGCGCATGTCGTGTCTTCCGCCTTTGATGTGGGCTCCGGCGCTGAGCCCACATCAAAGTCGCAACATGTCAGCTGTTGTGTACAGCTGACATATGTGCGCAATAGCGGCAGGTGGAATCACGATCCACCTGCCGCTATTAACCTGTTAAATGCCGCTGACAGCGGCATTTATCTACTGCTACCGCCCAGCCGGAAACGAGCGCATCGCCGACCCCCATCACATGATCGGGGGTCAGCAATGCGTCAGGATAGTAACCATAGAGGTCCTTGAGATGGTTACTGATGCCGGCTAGCTGTGAGCGCTAGCAAGTGGTCGGCGCTCATAGCAAGCCTGCAATTCAGGTACATAAAAAAACAAAAAAGAGTTCCCAATAGGGTCTAGGCAAAGTGACCAGTATAAGGGTTAATTATGTAAAATAATAACCACCAATAATATAATGTAAATGCCCGGAAATCCCAATGAGAAGACAAACGGGGTATTTAATGAAAATATAAAAATTTATTGCACATATAAAGGTATACAGACAAAAAAAGGCGTAGGGTAGAAAGACGGCTAAAGAGTATCGGCCAGATGAAGATGGATAGATGCCGACCAGAGAAAATGACTGTGTGGTCACCAGTATCACAACACTGGACTCAGTAAACATAAATACGCCAAAGCACTATATTAATCCTGCCATAAGAGGATACATAATATCAGTAGTGACCATGATCAATGGCTATAGTATAGATACACATAACCTACTGAACACTAAATAGGCAAGATAGTACAAAAGTAAGGTGCATTAGAGCAGTCAGCAGTAGAGGAACACCGTAAAATCATTGAATAAACTATTTACCTTCGGACATAGTGCAAGCCTTGTGCTGGGGCACCGGTGAGCCACACAGAAGCCTCGACGCACACGCACATTTCACCGTCCTCGGCTTCGTCAGGAGGCATGGCTTTAGAGCGGGGGAAACGAACTATATATGTAGCCATGAACCCTAATCAGCGAATCGAAGCGCCGTGGTGTATGATGTCCCGCCCCGTGACGGAGCCGGCCGGCGCGCCGCACGGTCGATGGGAAAGAGGACGTGCGTCATCGTTCCCCATCACCATAGCGACGCGTCCAGCCCGCATCGCCACAGGGAAGTACAGCGCATACAGCAGGCGCCTCTGCACATGACAGGAAGCAGATGTATGAGACTGCAAATAGTACGTAAGTATTCAGCAAGATGTATGACATGATTACCGCACAGAAACTAATAATGCTTGGCACAAGTGCCCATAGAGCAGCATATATATGCTGCCACATAAGTATAAGGCACTGTACAACACACATAGAGGTATAACACATTGTACCATTACAAAGAGAAATCCAATCACAAATTATAATAACATAAACAGTATAAATAATTCTGGCTATAAATCATTATAATATAAGCGAATAATTGATCAGATGACTGATAAATAAAAATATGTATGGAGGACATCCAAAACATTCTAAAGTCACACAAATCCAATCATCAGATCAAAAGAAGGTTTTCGATTGCGGATTAGAAGAACATCAGTACATCTGAAGCAGTCGTAATGTCTTATAAGAAGGTTTTTCATACGATGAAGTATGCACTGCAGATACACCATGGGGCTGTGCTGATGGTTCGTAATGAAAGGTTCCTTAATGACTAACAATATATCTATAAGGATACAGAAGGGATAAATCAATAACAAGAAAAACAACATACACAAAACACAAATCCGTAACCCATTAAAATAGCGCATGTATATAGTTACAAAAAAGACTTTAACACCAAATGGTCTCAATGAGACTATTAGTTTCGAGTATCTAACGTCACTATCCATCGCATTTCCTTTTGTAACAATTTTTGTTTGAGGTTACCGCCGCGTATGCCCATATAGACATGATCAATGCCTCTAACAGAGAGTCCCTTGGGGTTGCAGTGATGAGTATTGAAAAAATGTCTAGGAATAGGTTTTAGAAGATGTGGTTCTGAGCAAGTGATCGCGTTTTTGATGTCTTTGACATGTTCCTGTATCCGAATCTTAAGGGATCTGGTTGTCATTCCTACATATATGTAGCCACAGGGGCAGCTGGCATGATAGACAACCGCCTCCGTGTCACATGTAATGTGGTGTACTATTTTAAAGGTTTTATCTCCTTTCGCATTCGAGAATTCTTTAGTCCTCAAAATATAACGACATGCTGAACACTTGCCACAAGAAAAGCAACCCCAAGGGGGACCTTTACTGTCAATTGCAAATTGATTACTTTTAGGTACAACATAGTGACTCTGCCACAGCAGATCACCCAAAGTCCGGGATCTGCGCCATGTGATGGAAGGATAAGGTGTAAGTTGTTGCTGCAGATCTGTCAGATAGTAAGACAGGCCAATGTTTTTTAAAAATCTGATTGATTTCAGTCCAATTTGAGTTAAACTTGGTTATAAATCTAGGTGTTAAATCTGCTCGTGTGTTTTTCTTACAACTAGATTTAGATAGAAGAGTAGATCTATTTGTATATAGGGCACGTGAATAGCCTCTGTTGATGTCGTGGTTAGGATAACCTCTATTTCTAAATCTATGGCGCAGATCCCTGGCCTGTGCGTGGAATGCTGTGTCATCCGAGCAAATGCGACGTGCTCGCAAAAATTGTCCTATAGGGATAGAGCTTTTTAATTTAGGTGGATGTGATGAAGTAAAGTGTAATAAAGAGTTTGTCGCGGTGGTTTTTCTGAATATATCTGTACTGACAGACCCGTCATTTAATTTAAAGATTTGAAGATCCAGAAATTCTACGGTGGTTTAACTATATTTCCAAGTTAGTTTGATGTTAAATATGTTATTATTAAGATGACATAGGAATGACTCAAGGTGCGACGCGGAGCCCTGCCATATAAAAAAAATGTCGTCGATATAACGTAGCCACGAGATAACCGAGCTATGACCAGGTGTGTCAAGGACCGTATCCCTCTCCCACAGCCCCAGGAACAAATTAGCGTATGAAGGCGCACATGACGCCCCCATCGCTGTTCCCTGGAGCTGTAGGAAGGGGCGGTCCTTGAACACAAAAAAATTGTGGGTAAGTATGAAATCCAGTAAGTCAAGAATAAACTGTATGAGTACAAAATCAAAATTCGTCATTTCCAGAAAAAAATCGCGCAGCTCGTATCCCGTGGCCATGTCCGATCGAGGTGTAAAGGGACTCCATGTCGCAAGTGACAAACCACATGTCATCATCAAGAGTGAGACCATCAAGTCTTTTAAGGACATCGGTGGTGTCCCTAACAAAAGATGGGAGTGTTTCAACACACTTCTGCAAATAAAAATCAATAAACTTGCATGCTGGTTCACAAAGACCCCCAATGCCAGAGACTATCAGTCTCCCTGGTGGGCAGCGGGGGTCCTCTTATAGAGGTCCTTGAGACCTCTATGGTTACTGATGCCGGCTAGCTGTGAGCGCTAGCAAGTGGTCGGCGCTCACAGCAAGCCTGCAATTCAGGTACATAGCAGCGATCTGATCGCTGCTATGTAAATGAGCCGATCGAGTTATGCCAGCTTCTAGCCTCCCATGGAGGCTATTGAAGCATGGCAAAAGTTAAAAAAAAGTTTTTAAAAATATGAAAAAAATAGTTTAACCCCTTCATGACCCAGCCTATTTTGACCTTAATGACCTGGCCGTTTTTTGCAATTCTGACCAGTGTCCCTTTATGAGGTAATAACTCAGGAACGCTTCAACGGATCCTAGCGGTTCTGAGATTGTTTTTTCGTGACATATTGGGCTTCATGTTAGTGGTAAATTTAGGTCAATAAATTATGCATTTATTTGTGATAAAAACGGAAATTTGGCGAAAATTTTGCAATTTTCACATTTTGAATTTTTATTCTGTTAAACCAGAGTTATGTGACACAAAATAGTTAATAAATAACATTTCCCACATGTCTACTTTACATCAGCACAATTTTGGAAACAAATTTTTTTTGTTGCTAGGAAGTTATATAGGTTAAAATTTGACCAGCGATGTCTCATTTTTTTTTTCAACAAAATTTACAAAATTATTTTTTTTAGGGACCACCTCACATTTGAAGTCAGTTTGAGGGGTCTATATGGCTGAAAATACCCAAAAGTGACACCATTCTAAAAACTGCACCCCTCAAGCTGCACAAAACCACATTCAATAAGTTTATTAACCCTTCAGGTGCTTCACAGCTGCAGAAGCAACATGGAAGGAAAAAATGAACATTTAACTTTTTAGTCACAAAAATGATATTTTAGCAACAGTTTTTTTATTTTCCCAATGGTAAAAGGAGAAACTGAAACACGAAAGTTGTCCAATTTGTCCTGAGTACGCTGATACCTCATATCTGGGGGTAAACCACTGTTTGGGCGCAGGGCTTGGAAGGGAGGGAGCGCCATTTGACTTTTTGAATGGAAAATTGGCTCCACTCTTTAGCGGACACCATGTCACGTTTGGGGAGCCCCCGTGTGCCTAAAAATTGGAGCTCCCCCACAAGTGACCCCATTTTGGAAACTAGACCCCCCAAGGAACTTATCTAGATGCATATTGAGCACTTTAAACCCCCAGGTGCTTCACAGAAATTTATAACGCAGAGCCATGAAAATAAAAAATAATTTTTCTTTCCTCAAAAATGATTTTTTTTAGCCTGGAATTTCCTATTTTGCCAAGGGTAATAGGAGAAATTGGACCCCAAATGTTGTTGTCCAGTTTGTCTTGAGTACGCTGATACCCCATGTGTGGGGGTAAACCACTGTTTGGGCGCACGGCAGGGCTCGGAAGGGAAGGCACGCTATTTGGCTTTTTAAATGGAAAATTAGCTCCAATCATTAGCGGACACCATGTCGCGTTTGGAGAGCCCCTGTGTGCCTAAACATTGGAGATCCCCCACAAATGACCCAATTTTGGAAACTAGACCCCCAAAGGAACTAATCTAGATGTGTGGTGAGCACTTTGAACCCCCAAGTGCTTCACAGAAGTTTATAACGCAGAGCCATGAAAATAAAAAGAAATTTTTCTTTTCTCAAAAATGATTTTTTAGCCCACAATTTTTTATTTTCCCAAGGGTAACAGGAGAAATTTGACCCCAATATTTGTTGTCCAGTTTCTCCTGAGTACGGTGATACCCCATATGTGGGGGTAAACCACTGTTTGGGCACATGCCGGGGCTTGGAAGTGAAGTAGTGATGTTTTGAAATGCAGACTTTGATGGAATGCTCTGCGGGCGTCACGTTGCATTTGCAGAGCCCCTGATGTGGCTAAACAGTAGAAACCCCCCACAAGTGACCCCATTTTGGAAACTAGACCCCCCCCAAGGAACTTATCTAGTTATGTGGTGAGCACGTTGAACCCTCAAGTGCTTCACAGACGTTTACAACGCAGAGCCGTTAAAATAAAAAATCATTTTTCTTTCCTCAATAAAATGATGTTTTAGCAAGCAGTTTTTTATTTTCTCAAGAGTAACAGGAGAAATTTGACCCCAAAAGTTGTTGTCCAGTTTCTCCTGAGTACGCTGATACCCCATATGTGGGGGTAAACCACTGTTTGGGCACACGTCGGGGCTCGGAAGTGAGGGAGCACCATTTGTCTTTTTGAATACAAGATTGGCTGGAATCAATGGTGGCGCCATGTTGTGTTTGGAGACCCCTGATGTGCGTAAACAGTGGAAACCCCTCAATTCTACCTCCAACACTAACCCCAACACACCCCTAACCCTAATCTCAACTGTAGCCATAACCCTAATCCCAACCGTAACCCCTAAACACAACCCTAAGGCTAAGTGCCCACATTGCGGATTCGTGTGAGATTTTTCAGCACCATTTTTGAAAAATCCGCGGGTAAAAGGCACTGCGTTTTACCTGCGGATTTACCGCGGATTTCCAGTGTTTTTTGTGCGGATTTCACCTGCGGATTCCTATCGAGGAACAGGTGTAAAACGCTGCGGAATTCCAGAATTGATATGCTGCGGAAAATACAACGCAGCGTTTCTGCGCGGTATTTTCCACACCATGGGCACAGCGGATTTGGTTTTCCATAGGTTTACATGGTAAACCTGATGGAACACTGCTGCGAATCTTCAGCGGCCAATCCGCTGCGGTTCCGCAGCCAAATTCGCACCGTGTGCACATAGCCTAATTCTAAAGGTATGTGCACACGCTGCGGATCGTCAGCAGTTTCCCATGAGTTTACAGTTGAATGTAAACCTATGGGAAACAAAAATCGCTGTACACATGCTGCAGAAAAACTGCACGGAAACGCAGCGGTTTACATTCTGCAGCATGTTGCTTCTTTCTGCGGATTCTGCAGCGGTTTTACAACTGCTCCAATAGAAAATCGCAGTTGTAAAACCGCAGTGAAATGCGCAGAAAAACCGCAATAAATCCGCAGCGGTTTAGCTGGGCAGACCAGTGTTTCCAGCCATGGCCGATGATATTGCAGCATCGGCCATGGCTGGATTGTAATATTTCACCAGTTTTAATAGGTGAAATATTACAAATCGCTTTGATTGGCAGTTTCACTTTCAACAGCCAATCAGAGCGATCGTAGCCACGGGTGGTGGGGGGGGGGGAGGAGTGAAGCCCCCCCCCTGGGCTGTACTACCACTCCCCCTGTCCGTGCAGGCTGGGTGAAATTGGAGTTAACCCTTTCACCCGATCTGCAGGGACGCGATCATTCTGTGACACAGCATATGCGTCGGATTGGCACCGACTTTCATGACGCATACGCTGTGTCACAGGTCGGGAAGGGGTTAAATCACCCCTCTTTCGCCCCATCCCAAATAAAACAATTGAAAAAAATCAAACCTACACACATTTGGTATCGCCGCGTTCAGAATCGCCCGATCTAAAATAAAAAAAAGCATTAACTTGATCGCTAAACAGCGTAGCGTGAAAAAAATTGAAACGCCAGAATTGTTTTTTTTGGTCGCCGCAACATTGCATTAAATTGCAATAACGGGTGATCAAAAGAACGTATCTGCACAAAAGTGGTATCATTAAAAATATAAGCTCGGCACGCAAAAAATAAGCCCTCACCCGACCCCAGATCACGAAAAATGGAGACACTATGGGTATCGGAAAATGGTGCAATTATTTTTTATTTAGCAAAGTTTAGAATTTTTTTTCACCACTTAAATAAAAAATAACCTAGACATGTTGGGTGTCTATAAACTCGCAATGACCTGGAGAATCAATGGCAGGTCAGTTTTAGCATTTACTGAACAAAGCCACCAGAAGAATGACCATGAAATGCTGTATGGCATCCGTACACACATCTGCTGTTGCTCTCCTCACCGCTGTATCACAGCTTGTCCACTCTCACCTTCTTGTACTGCGAGTACGTGAAAAAGATCGGTAGTGTCGAAACATTATTTGATATTGGTCACCTATGTAACGAAAAACATATGCTTAGTAATCTATTGTGGAATCGGTCCATCACAGTAAAACGTTTTAGTTGCATCCATCGAAGAGTGTGTGTGTTAAATACAATTTATCTACTGCTAAGGGTTCCACTGTACTCCACCTGCACCTCTACACCTACATTATAAAGTGTATTCCAGATCATCTGTTATCAATGATGGAACGTTACCATTTTTAACTGCTTCAAACTTTCCACACCCTTAACGCTATTGATGGAAGTTACCAAGATGGAGTGCGTGTGCAGTAATGTCATTTTGACATTGTTGTGCATTATGTTTATTTTTTGCAGAACTTTTTCAGGGGAATCTACAAAAAAAAAACACCATGTGTACATGCCCTAAATTGGTGGGACAGTTACCGTATATACCCGAGTATAAGCCGACCCGAGTATAAGCCGAGACCCCTAATTTTGTCACAAAAAACTGGGAAAGCGTAATGACTCGAGTATAAGCCTAGGGTGGAAAATGCAGCAGCTACCGGTAAATTTATAAAATTAAAATAGATACCAATAAAAGCTAAATTAATTGAGACATCAGTAGTTAGTGTTTGAATATCCATATTGAATCGGGAGCCCCATATTATGCTCCATGCAGTTTATGATGGGCCCCATAAGATGCTCCATATGAAAATATGCCCATATAATGCTGCACAAACGTTGATTATGGCCCCATAAGATGCTCCATACAGACATTTGCCCCATATGATGCTGCACATGGCCCCATAAGATGCTCCATAGAGATATTTGCCCCATAGAGCTGTTTGCCCCATATAATGCTGCACATGGCCCCATACAGATATTTGCCCCATATAATGCTGCACATGGCCCCATACAGATATTTGCCCCATATAATGCTGCACATGGCCCCATACAGATATTTGCCCCATATAATGCTGCACATGGCCCCATACAGATATTTGCCCCATATAATGCTGCACATGGCCCCATACAGATATTTGCCCCATATAATGCTGCACATGGCACCATAAGATGCCTTATACAGATATTTGCCCCTATAATGCTGCACATGGCCCCATAAGATGCCCCATACAGATATTTGCCCCCTATAATGCTGCACATGGCCCCATAAGATGCCCCATACAGATTTTTGCCCCATATGCTGTTGCTGCGATTAAAGTCATACTCACCTCTCAAGCCCCAGGCACTTGCTATATTCACCTGCTCCGCATTCCACCGTCGGCGCCGCTGTCTTCCCCATCCTCTGCACTGACTGTTCAGGCAGAGGGCGGAGCGCACACTAATCGCGTCACCGCGCCCTCTGACCTGACCATCACTGCAGAGGACGGGGAAGACACAGCGGCCGGTGGTGGAACGCGGAGCAGGTGAATATCGCGCACTGAGTTATACTCACCTGCTCCTGGCACGGTGTCCTTTGTTCTCCTGCGCCCGCAGCTTCCTGTATTGAGCGGTCACGTGGTACCGCTCATTACAGTAATGAATATGCGGCTCCACCCCTATGGGAGTGGAGCCGGGTCCATATTCCTTAAGGTACCTTCACACATAACGATATTGTTAACGATATCGTTGCTATTTGTGACGTAGCAACGATATCGTTAATGAAATCGTTATGTGTGACAGCGACCAACGATCAGGCCCCTGCTGGGAGATTGTTGGTCGCTGAATAAAGTCCAGAACTTTATTTCGTCGCTGGACTCCTGCTGACATCGCTGGATCGGCGTGTGTGACACCGATCCAGCGATGTCTTCACTGGTAACCAGGGTAAACATCGGGTAACTAAGCGCAGGGCCGCGCTTAGTAACCCGATGTTTACCCTGGTTACCATGCTAAAAGTAAAAAAAAACAAACACTAGATACTTACCTAACGCTGTCTGTCCTCCAGCGCTGTGCTCTGCACTCCTCCTGTACTGGCTGTGAGCCGGAAAGCAGAGCGGTGACGTCACCGCTCTGCTTTCCGGCTCACAGCCAGTACAGGAGGAGAGCAGAGAAGCAGAGCGCAGCGCTGGAGGACAGACAGCGGTAGGTAAGCATCTAGTGTTTGTTTTTTTTTTACTTTTAGGATGGTAACCAGGGTAAACATCGGGTTACTAAGCGCGGCCCTGCGCTTAGTTACCCGATGTTTACCCTGTTACCGGCATCGTTGGTCGCTGGAGAGCGGTCTGTGTGACAGCTCTCCAGCGACCAAACAGCGACGCTGCAGCGATCCGGATCGTTGTCGGTATCGCTGCAGCGTCGCTTAATATGAAGGGGCCTTTACTGTAATGAGCGGTACCATGTGACCGCTCACTACAGGAAGTAGCTGCCGGGAACCAGGGACGTGCAGGGACCGCGCCAGGAGCAGGTGAGTATTATTACACAGCTGCTGCTCCCTCTCCCCTGCCAAATCCAGGGAATGAATCGAGTATAAGCCGAGAGGGGCAATTTCAGCCTAAAAAAATGGGCTGAAATTCTCCGTTTATACTCGAGTATATACGGTAATTGTCAAAGTGCTGCAGAGAATTTTATTTGTCCAGCACCTAAAAATCCAGAGGAATATTTCACTGTAAACCTATGGAATATTTCACAGTACCATGTAAACCTATGGAAAACCAAATCCGCAGTGCACATGCTGTGGAGAATTCCACGCGGAAACGCTGCAGTTTATTTTCCGCAGCATGTCAATTCTTTGTGCGGATTCCGCAGTGTTTTACACCTATTCCATTATAGTAATCCACAAGTGTAAAAACGCAGGCAAAATCCGCAAGTAAAACACAGGGTGTTTTACCTGCGGATTCTGCAGAATCCGTGCTGAAAAATCCGCAATGGAATCCGCAACGTGTGCACATACCCTAAAATTTTGGAATCGGGCTTGTGTTCTACACAGCTATTTACAAATTACTTCAAAATGCTATGCTCTCTTCATTTGATCTGTGGTTTGTGGCCACACTGCTAATGAGTGGAATTTGCATTCTCCTTTACTATAAATACATCAATGTATATAGTGCATGTGTATGAATAATAAAAAATATTCCTTGTTTTGTTTAACTATGTATGTGTACACATATACCCCAGATAGTTTTCATACATTGTACATTTATAGCATACTATTAGGATATGCTGTGGAAATATGAGTTGCGGTAGACTTACTTGATGAGCATAAAAACATTTGTTTGTGATAAACTGGGATATACGTCACTCTGTAGGGAAATACTCTTTATATTGCAAGAAAGTATTTCATTATGATTGCTCCATATTTCATTATGATTGCTCCAATTACCTCTGTGTTTTATAAACACTTTTTTTTTCATGCTTTTTAATCTGCCTATTTATAGAACCCAGGACAGACCAGACTTTTGAGCCTAGAGAGCCAATAAGAAGTAAACAAAAGGCTCAAGTAACCTCTCGGTCCAAAAGACTGGAGCAAAATGAGGTATGTTAAAGGTGGTTCTTACATGAATAGGTTTTGAAAGTTTTATTTGTTTTTTCTTTCAGCATACAGTGACGTTGCCTTGTCCAAATGTTAAAAATTTGAGTGCCTTAAAGGGAATCTGTCATGTTAAAATTATGTGGGGTTAATCTGGAATTGAATAGCGCTCTAAATTTGTGGCCACTGCACTGAAAGCCCGGCTGCCTGAAGGAAGTTAAAGGGGTATTCCTATCCCAATATGTAGTAGGTATAATATTAGCAAATTCCTCCAATCAGAAAAGTAGTAGTTTTTCTAACTTGCCATGTCTTCCTCATGAGCAGTGCATTGCAGGACCTTGGGTATCCAAGGTTATGACCGTAGCAACTAGCGGTCACTAGCAGTGGTCGTAACCATGGATACCTAAGGTCCTGCAGTGTCTGCACAGGAGGAAAGACCTCAGGAAAACTATACTTCATTTATAATTGGAAGTATTTGCTAATATTATTACACATACTTATTGAGATAGGATTTGGAGCTGGAAGTACCCCTTTTAACTTTAAACCTGTTGGCAGCTTTCAGTCATGGAAGCGTGTCTTCAGTCACAGCTTTGTACACAGTGCTCAAGGACCTTAACCATACACTGACTGACAGCTGGCTTATTTTCTACCAGAAGCCAGGCTAAAGTTTTTTTTTTTTCTTTTTTCCCAACTAGAACACAGCACTCATTTGTCTGCACATCAGCTGAGACAAAGAAAGTTGGCTTAGCGATTTAACTAAGACAGCTAAGGCTAGGGTCACATTGCGTTAGTGCAATCCGTTTAGCGCTAGCGGATTGCGCGAACGCAATGTTTTTTATGGGGCCGCGTTCGGGGTCGCGGTAACGTCCCCGCTCTCGCAGATCCCCGATCTGCGAGAGCGGGGAACGGACCGCGGGCGCGCCTCGGACGCTGCAAGCTGCGTCCGCGGCGCGCCAGGAATCTCCGGCGCGTCGCTAGCGCGTGCCGAACATGGCACGCGCTAGTGTAGCGCGTTCCCATTAGCGTGAATGGGCGCGTTAACGGCCGCGTTGCACGGCGTTAACTTCGCCGTGCAACGCTGTCCGTTTAACGCGGTCCCATAACGCAATGGGAACCCAGCCTTACCCTCTTTAGGCCTCTTTCACAGGTTAGTGTGTCCAGGACGTGGGGTGACAGTTTTCACACGTACCAGAGACACTTACACACCTGGACCCATTCACTTGAATTGGTCTGTGCATATGTCAGTGTGTTTCCGTGGACCCTATGTCCATTGGCAAAATATGCTGAAATGTCTGTTTTTAACAGCAGTACAGGCCACAAAACGTCTGGCACATTTGCACAGGGATGTCATCAGTGTGACACATAGCAGTGCCTGAGAAGCAGCAATACAGTTAGCACTGTTCCCCGGCACCGGATGCAGAAGACTGCTTTCATCATTCTCTCCTGCTCTGCTAGCGAGCAGAGGAGAATGATGAGTTATATTCAACTGATAACCGCGACAGCTGATGGGACTATAGCTCCCACCAATCTACACCTGCTGCTGCTAACAGTGAGAGTAGGCGGCAGGTGATTGGACAATTCATCGGCTGTCTCCTGCGCTATAAATACAATAAAAAAAAACTGGCATGGGTTCCCCAATATTTTTGATAACGAGCCAGGCAAAACTGACTAGCTGGGGGCTGCAACCCTTTATTATTATTATTGCTGTACTTTATGCATGCCAGCAAGTAACATAGTAACATAGTTAGTAAGGCCGAAAAAAGACATTTGTCCATCCAGTTCAGCCTATATTCCATCATAATAAATACCCAGATCTACGTCCTTCTACAGAACCTAATAATTGTATGATACAATATTGTTCTGCTCCAGGAAGACATCCAGGCCTCTCTTGAACCCCTCGACTGAGTTCGCCATCACCACCTCCTTAGGCAAGCAATTCCAGATTCTCACTGCCCTAACAGTAAAGAATCCTCTTCTATGTTGGTGGAAAAACCTTCTCTCCTCCAGACGCAAAGAATGCCCTCTTGTGCCCGTCACCTTCCTTGGTATAAACAGATCCTCAGCGAGATATTTGTATTGTCCCCTTATATACTTATACATGGTTATTAGATCGCCCCTCAGTCGTCTTTTTTCTAGACTAAATAATCCTAATTTCGCTAATCTATCTGGGTATTGTAGTTCTCCCATCCCCTTTATTAATTTTGTTGCCCTCCTTTGTACTCTCTCTAGTTCCATTATATCCTTCCTGAGCACCGGTGCCCAAAACTGGACACAGTACTCCATGTGCGGTCTAACTAGGGATTTGTACAGAGGCAGTATAATGCTCTCATCATGTGTATCCAGACCTCTTTTAATGCACCCCATGATCCTGTTTGCCTTGGCAGCTGCTGCCTGGCACTGGCTGCTCCAGGTAAGTTTATCATTAACTAGGATCCCCAAGTCCTTCTCCCTGTCAGATTTACCCAGTGGTTTCCCGTTCAGTGTGTAATGGTGATATTGATTCCCTCTTCCCATGTGTATAACCTTACATTTATCATTGTTAAACCTCATCTGCCACCTTTCAGCCCAAGTTTCCAACTTATCCAGATCCATCTGTAGCAGAATACTATCTTCTCTTGTATTAACTGCTTTACATAGTTTTGTATCATCTGCAAATATCGATATTTTACTGTGTAAACCTTCTACCAGATCATTAATGAATATGTTGAAGAGAACAGGTCCCAATACTGACCCCTGCGGTACCCCACTGGTCACAGCGACCCAGTTAGAGACTATACCATTTATAACCACCCTCTGCTTTCTATCACTAAGCCAGTTACTAACCCATTTACACACATTTTCCCCCAGACCAAGCATTCTCATTTTGTGTACCAACCTCTTGTGCGGCACGGTATCAAACGCTTTGGAAAAATCGAGATATACCACGTCCAATGACTCACCGTGGTCCAGTCTATAGCTTACCTCTTCATAAAAACTGATTAGATTGGTTTGACAGGAGCGATTTCTCATAAACCCATGCTGATATGGAGTTAAACAGTTATTCTCATTGAGATAATCCAGAATAACATCCCTCAGAAACCCTTCAAATATTTTACCAACAATAGAGGTTAGACTTACTGGCCTATAATTTCCAGGTTCACTTTTAGAGCCCTTTTTGAATATTGGCACCACATTTGCTATGCGCCAGTCCTGCGGAACAGACCCTGTCGCTATAGAGTCACTAAAAATAAGAAATAATGGTTTATCTATTACATTACTTAGTTCTCTTAGTACTCGTGGGTGTATGCCATCCGGACCCGGAGATTTATCTATTTTAATCTTATTTAGCCGGTTTCGCACCTCTTCTTGGGTTAGATTGGTGACCCTTAATATAGGGTTTTCATTGTTTCTTGGGATTTCACCTAGCATTTCATTTTCCACCGTGAATACCGTGGAGAAGAAGGTGTTTAATATGTTAGCTTTTTCCTCGTCATCTACAACCATTCTTTCCTCATTATTTTTTAAGGGGCCTACATTTTCAGTTTTTATTCTTTTACTATTGATATAGTTGAAGAACAGTTTGGGATTAGTTTTACTCTCCTTAGCAATGTGCTTCTGTTTCCTTTTTGGCAGCTTTAATTAGTTTTTTAGATAAAGTATTTTTCTCCCTATAGTTTTTTAGAGCTTCAATGGTGCCATCCTGCTTTAGTAGTGCAAATGCTTTCTTTTTACTGTTAATTGCCTGTCTTACTTCTTTGTTTAGCCACATTGGGTTTTTCCTATTTCTAGTCCTTTTATTCCCACAAGGTATAAACCGCTTACACTGCCTATTTAGGATGTTCTTAAACATTTCCCATTTATTATCTGTATTCTCATTTCTGAGGATATTGTCCCAGTCTACCAGATTAAGGGCATCTCTAAGCTGTTCAAACTTTGCCTTCCTAAAGTTCAATGTTTTTGTGACTCCCTGACAAGTCCCCCTAGTGAAAGACAGGTGAAACTGCACAATATTGTGGTCGCTATTTCCTAAATGCCCAACCACCTGCAGATTTGTTATTCTGTCAGGTCTATTAGATAGTATTAGGTCTAAAAGTGCTGCTCCTCTGGTTGGATTCTGCACCAATTGTGAAAGATAATTTTTCTTGGTTATTAGCAGAAACCTGTTGCCTTTATGGGTTTCACAGGTTTCTGTTTCCCAGTTAATATCCGGGTAGTTAAAGTCCCCCATAACCAGGACCTCATTATGGGTTGCAGCTTCATCTATCTGCTTTAGAAGTAGACTTTCCATGCTTTCTGTTATATTTGGGGGTTTGTAACAGACCCCAATGAGAATTTTGTTACCATTTTTCCCTCCATGAATTTCAACCCATATGGACTCGACATCCTCATTCCCTTCGCTAATATCCTCCCTTAAAGTGGACTTTAGACAAGACTTTACATAGAGACAAACCCCTCCTCCTCTCCGATTTTTACGATCCTTTCTAAACAGACTGTAACCCTGTAAGTTAACTGCCCAGTCATAGCTTTCATCTAACCATGTCTCGGTTATTCCCACTATGTCAAAGTTACCTGTAGATATTTCTGCTTCTAGTTCTTCCATCTTGTTTGTCAGGCTTCTGGCGTTTGCGAGCATGCAGTTTAGAGGATTTTGTTTTGTTCCAATCTCCTCACTGTGGATTGTTTTAGAAATGTTCTTACCTCCCTTCTGAGTATGTTTTCCTGGGTCGTCTTTGTTTGAGTCTAATGTTTTTCTTCCCGTCCCCTCTTCTTCTAGTTTAACGCCCTCCTGATGAGTGTAGCGAGTCTTCTGGCGAATGTGTGTTTCCCAGGTTTGTTGAGGTGTAGTCCGTCTCTGGCGAGGAGTCCATCATACCAGTAATTCACACCGTGGTCCAGGAATCCAAATCCTTGTTGTCTGCACCATCGTCTTAGCCAGTTGTTTGCATCAAGGATCCTGTTCCATCTCCTGGTGCCATGCCTGTCTACTGGAAGGATAGAAGAAAAAACTACCTGTGCATCCAGTTCCTTTACTTTCTTCCCCAACTCTTCAAAGTCCTTGCAGATTGTCGGTAGGTCCTTCCTTGCCGTGTCATTGGTGCCAACATGTATCAGAAGAAATGGGTGGACGTCCTTGGAGCTGAAGAGCTTTGGTATCCTATCGGTCACATCCTTGATCATCGCACCTGGAAGGCAGCATACTTCTCTTGCAGTTATGTCCGGTCTGCAGATGGCTGCTTCGGTGCCTCTCAGTAGTGAGTCTCCCACCACCACCACTCTTCGTTGCTTCTTGGCTGTACTTTTTGCTGTCACTTGTTGCTGTGTGCCCTTTTCTTTTTTGCTTGCTGGTATTGCTTCATTCTTAGGTGTGCCATCTTCATCCTCTACAAAGATTTGATATCGGTTCTTCAGTTGTGTGGTTGGTGATTTCTCCATGGTCTTCTTGCTTCTTTTGGTCACATGCTTCCACTCATCTGCTTTTGGAGGTTCTCTGACACTTTTTGCACCTTCTGTGACCAGTAGAGATGCTTCTGTTCTGTCTAGAAAGTCTTCATTCTCTTTGATGAGTTTCAAAGTTGCTATTCTTTCTTCCAGACCCCGCACCTTTTCTTCTAAAAGGGCCACTAGTCTACACTTCTGACAGGTGAAATTGGATTTCAGAGTATGCCCTCTTTAAAGATGGCCGCGAGTGTCTTTCGCGCATGCGCAGTTGCGTCATCGCGGGTCTCGGCTATTGCGGCGCCTTGTAGGGCGGATCACATGGGGCCCGTGTGTTTCTGCTTCCGCTGGTCGTGCAGGCCGGGTTCAGGATGACGTGACGCGCAGGTGAGTGCAATCACCGCTATTTCCGGGTGGATGTACATTTAACCTGTGCCCCTTATCGGGTACACCCCCTGAGGAAGGTAGTCGCTGAAACGCGCGTTGGGGTGGACGGGAACGGCGTGCATGTGCACTGTGACCCCCTACTGTGGTATGTACAGTGGGGCAAAAAAGTATTTAGTCAGCAATAGTGCAAGTTCCACCACTTAAAAAGATGAGAGGCGTCTGTAATTTACATCATAGGTAGACCTCAACTATGGGAGACAAACTGAGAAAAAAAAATCCAGAAAATCATTGTCTGTTTTTTTTAACAATTTATTTGCATATTATGGTGGAAAATAAGTATTTGGTCAAACAAAATTTCATCTCAATACTTTGTAATATATCCTTTGGCAATGACAGAGGTCAAACGTTTTCGGTAAGTCTTCACAAGGTTGCCACACACTGTTGTTGGTATGTTGGCCCATTCCTCCATGCAGATCTCCTTTAGAGCAGTGATGTTTTTGGCTTTTCGCTTGGCAACACGGACTTTCAACTCCCTCCAAAGGTTTTCTATAGGGTTGAGATCTGGAGACTGGCTAGGCCACTCCAGGACCTTGAAATGCTTCTTACGAAGCCACTCCTTCGTTGCCCTGGCGGTGTGCTTTGGATCATTGTCATGTTGAAAGACCCAGCCACGTTTCATCTTCAATGCCCTTGCTGATGGAAGGAGGTTTGCACTCAAAATCTCACGATACATGGCCCCATTCATTCTTTCATGTACCCGGATCAGTCGTCCTGGCCCCTTTGCAGAGAAACAGCCCCAAAGCATGATGTTTCCACCACCATGCTTTACAGTAGGTATGGTGTTTGATGGATGCAACTCGGTATTCTTTTTCCTCCAAACACGACAAGTTGTGTTTCTACCAAACAGTTCCAGTTTGGTTTCATCAAACCATAGGACATTCTCCCAAAACTCCTCTGGATCATCCAAATGCTCTCTAGCAAACTTCAGACGGGCCCGGACATGTACTGGCTTAAGCAGTTGGACATGTCTGGCACTGCAGGATCTGAGTCCATGGTGGCGTAGTGTGTTACTTATGGTAGGCCTTGTTACATTGGTCCCAGCTCTCTGCAGTTCATTCACTAGGTCCCCCCGCGTGGTTCTGGGATTTTTGCTCACCGTTCTTGTGATCATTCTGACCCCACGGGGTGGGATTTTGCGTGGAGGCCCAGATCGAGGGAGATTATCAGTGGTCTTGTATGTCTTCCATTTTCTAATTATTGCTCCCACTTTTGTTTCTTCACTCCAAGCTGGTTGGCTATTGCAGATTCAGTCTTCCCAGCCTGGTGCAGGGCTACAATTTTGTTTCTGGTGTCCTTTGACAGCTCTTTGGTCTTCACCATAGTGGAGTTTGGAGTCAGACTGTTTGAGGGTGTGCACAGGTGTCTTTTTATACTGATAACAAGTTTAAACAGGTGCCATTACTACAGGTAATGAGTGGAGGAAAGAGGAGACTCTTAAAGAAGAAGTTACAGGTCTGTGAGAGCCAGAAATCTTGATTGTTTGTTTCTGACCAAATACTTATTTTCCACCATAATATGCAAAAAAAATGTTAAAAAAAACAGACAATGTGATTTTCTGGATTTTTTTTTCCTTTTTGTCTCCCATAGTTGAGGTCTACCTATGATGTAAATTACAGACGCCTGTCATCTTTTTAAGTGGTGGAACTTGCACTATTGCTGACTGACTAAATACTTTTTTGCCCCACTGTATATGTACTAACCCTATATCTACAACTAAGGTCACATGTACCCATGACAGTTGTCCTATACCTTGCTATACATACATGACGTAATTACATACCTACTAAGGGCTTTTGGATCACTGTTTATGGTCAGTCACGTGCACCCTGCCCTGTCCCTTTGATATGTGTAGGATTTTGCGGAGGGGATTTTCCTGCCTGCCATGTTGTATACCTGTCTATATATTAAAGTTTTTGTACGTTTACATAATTTAGGATTTTTTGACTTTTTCGCCTCTTGAGTATATTCTATGTACCGTATTTTTCCGACTATAAGACGCACTTTTCCCCCAAAAAAATTGTGAGGAAAATGGGGGGGTGCGTCTTATAGTTGGAAGGTAGGCTTACCGACATTGTGGCGGCGACAGAGGTGCGGGGATGATGTGGTGCGGTGATCGGTATGGCGTGAGCAGGGTCCTGTCCACATATGAGGTGAATCCGTGGCCCGGTATTGAAGGAGAGAAGCAGAGCTCGGTGAGTTACGGTTTTCCCGGTGGTGGCGGCCATCTTCCTGAGGCCGCGCGTGCGAAGATTGAGTTTTCTGCTTCCTCGCACTTCAGGAAAATGGCCGCGGGAGGCCGCGCGTGCGCAGATAGAGATCGTGGTGGCCATTTTCCTGAAGCCGAGCTCGCAGATTGAGATCTCGGCTTCAGGAAAATGGCCGCCGCGATCTCCATCTGCGCACGCGCGGCCTCCCGCAGCCATTTTCCTGAAGCCCTGGGAAGCAGAGTACTGAATCTGCGCACGCGCGGCCTCCCGCAGCCATTTTCCTGAAGCCCTGGGAAGCAGAGTACTGAATCTGCGCACGCGCGGCCTCAAAGATGGTCGCCGCCACCGGGAAAACCGTAACTCACCCAGCTCTGCTGCTCTCCTTCAATACCAGGCCGCGGATTCACCTCAAATGTGGACGGGACCCTGCTCACGCCATACTGGTCACCGCGCCACATCATCCCTGCACCTCTGTCGCCTCCACAATGCCGTTATGCCCGCCGCCACCGGGAAAACCGTGACTCACCCAGCTCTGCTGCTCTCCTTCAATACTGCCGTGGCGTCACCTCAAATGTGGAAGGGACCCTGGCTGCCGCCACCTGAGGATGTGACCGCACATCTGCCGCCGCCACAGCACTGCCGCAACCTCCCCATGGACACCAGGCCATGGCGTCGCCCACCTAAGCAGGATGGGACCCTGCTCAGGTGCACACCGTTCCGCCCACCGCACCTCAGCATCACCTCACCTCTGCCACCACCATGCCTCATGTGACCCTGCTCTGCCACTGCCTGCCCTCAGGTAAGAAATCTTAAATTCGGACAATAAGACGGACCCCCATCTTATAAAAAAAATCTTTTTCTGCAATTTTCACCCCAAATTTGGGGTGCGTCTTATGGTACGGTGCGTCTTATAGTCCGAAAAATACGGTATATTTGCAGTTGTCCAAATATGGTCCCAGTCTGTCCCAGCAAATATTATGGTTATACAAAAATGTTAGAGCAATAAGACGGACTATGTATTCCATTGACTATCTAGTGTTGAATATATGATGTGAAATGTTTTTATGTGCAATATAATCATTATAATTTGTTATAACTAACCACAGTTAGTTACTATGCCTGGGCAACGTTGGGCTCTTCAGCTAGTTTGAAATAAATACAAGATACACTTTTCCATTTTATTGAAAAATAACAAACACCGTTGTACTCGCCTAACACCCATTCCATTGAAACCCAAGTCTCCTGTAATAAAACAAAAATAAAAAAACAATATTCCTCACCCATCCGATGTTCTTTCCCACACTGTAATCTATGTCCGAGGGATAAAGTTTTCAACCTAGACGGTACCAAGATGCAACTGTCCAGGCTGAGAACCAGTGATGAATGAGCTGCTGTGAGCCCAGCATCAGTGAGCAGCAGTGACCACCTCGAGGTTACCGTGGGTCACTGAGGCTGTTCCCAGTCAGGCTGAACTGTAATGACCTCCGCATCATGAGAAAAAGTCAGAGTTCACCACAGATCTTTGATGTGTCTTATATATTATAATCTACTATATAATTGTCACTTCCGTCTGTCTGTCTCTGTCTGTCACGGATATTCATTGGTCGCGGCCTCTGTCTGTCATGGAAATCCAAGTCGCTGATTGTTCGTGGCAAAACGCCCACGACCATTACCATGACCAATCAGCGACGGCCATAGTCTGGCAGCGAAATGGCCTTTGCTTTTCTGCCCTGCAGTCAGCGCTGAGCGCTCACACAGAGTTAATGCCAGAGTTAACGGACCACGGTGTAATGCACTCCGTTAATGCAGCAATTAACCCTGTGTGACCAACTTTTTACTATTGATGCTGCTCATGCAGCATCAATAGTAAAAAGATCTAATGTGACAAATAATAATAATAATAAAAAAAAAAAAGGTTGTTCTCACCTTCCGACGTCGCCTGCTGTCCTCGGCAGTGCAAGCAGCAGGTTCCGGTTCTAAGAATGCTATGCGAGAAGGACCTGCCATGACGTCACGGTCATGTGACCGCGACTTCATCACACGTCCTGCGCTCATACCAACCCAGGGACCGGAAGCTGCCGCGTGCACCGCACACTGGCGCCAGGACTACAAAGAGCTCTCGGAAGGTGAGTGTTTTATTTTAAATGTTTTTAACCACGCATATAGTGCCCACATTGCTATATACTACGTGGGCTGTGTTAAATACTGCGTGGGCTCTGTTATGCTGTGCAATACACTACGTGACTGTAATATACTATGTGGCTCTACAATATACTACGTGGCTGTTATATACTATGTGGCTCTGCTATATACTACGTGGCTGACCAATATACTACATACCTGTGCAATACACTATGTGGCTATATACTACGTCGGTTGTGTTATATACTGCGTCATTGTGCAATATAGTACGTAGCCTGTGCTATATACTACCTACATATTCTAGAATACCTGATACGTTAGAATCGGGCCACCATCTAGTATGTATGTATGTATGTATATCTATCGATCTCTATCAGAAAGCGGTTGCCCTCACTGTTATTAATGAAAGCAGGTAGAGAATGATGGGAGTAATAGTCCCATCAGCTGCTGTTATCAGTTGAATATAAGGGGTAATTTTTCTCCTTACGGAGAGTGACATGTCAAGCATGCCGAGATGAGGAGCTGCAATGATCATCAAGGAAACACGCAAATTGTCTCTACAAAGAGGAAGAGGACTAGAACTCTAGTGCCACCTATAGGAATTAGCAATCCTAAATGGCAGTCGGCCATTTAACGAGACCTTATCACATGACTTAGGATAAAAGCCAAAACCAGAATCTCAATTTGCAAATTGAGATTCTGGTTTTGGCTTTTATCCCAAATCATGTGACAAGGCTCGTTAAAGGGTCGGCATTGACTTTTAGGATTGCTACTTCCTGGTGGTGGCACTAGAGTTCTAGTCCTTTCTCTCTGAAGAGACAATTTGCAGTTGAATATAACTCATCATTCTTCCCTGCTCGCGCTGATTGTCGGCAGAGCAGGAGAGAATTATGGCCGCTGTCTTCAGCGCTAGGGAACAGCAGTAACTGTACCGCTGCTTCTCAGGCGCCGGTACGTGTGGTACTTATGCAGCACATGGTTGCACACACAGATACTGTGATATCCGGTATTAGTTTTTCCGGTACTGGAAATACCAGGACTTGGGTTGATCGAATAGCTTCAGGATAAGTGCTTATCCGAATAGCTTTACTGGTTACCTGGAGCCCTCCTGCTAAGTAGCTGTTTGGCACCGCAGCTACACTTGTCGCGGCTGTGTGACAGTTACAACACATGCATGGTGAGCCCAACAAACAGGCTATCCATGCATGTGTTATGACTGACACAGCCGCTGCGGCGCCAAACAGCTGATTATCGGGAGCAGACCAGGTTACCGAGGCAGCTATTCGGATAAGCACTTATCTAAAGCTATTCGATCTACCCTAATCAGGGCGTGTGAAACCAGCCTTATGCATATAACTGATCCTTTGCTGACCAAACCTGTTGTGCACAAGCTGCAAGAAAAGCTCCAAAGACCATCTTATTACCAGAGTACCATGCACATTTCTCAATAACGTGGAAAAGCATACATGTGAATTTTCTCCACCTCCACTCTGACCAGAACAATCGATTTGTGGGGTGGAAAGAAGTTAGTTTGCATTTTGAGACCGTTACTTTGACACATACTATAGAGTTAACTTATGAATATATTAGTCGACAATTGGTGAGCTTAAATGAGTTGTTGATTGTATATTCAATGCAATTTTATTCCTAAGAATGTACAGGTATTTGAATTTTTGGCTTTTTTGCATGTAGATAGCTGAAGATACGGATGTCTTGTCAGAACTAAATGTCAAACGAAGTAGCAGGCTGCCTCCGAAGGATTTTCTGCCTGAGATTGAGGAATTATCCATCAATCTAATTGTAAAGATATTTCTTTTCTGACTTATTTCCACTCAATGTTTGCACTTTTCACGAGTATTTTTATTTTTTTCCTCTGAGCTACTTTTCACTATTATCTCTTTCACTGACTTGCTGTTTCTGAATGATGGGATTTGGTGGTAGAGCTCACCACATTGTATTTTGCTTGTTCTTTGTTTTGTTTTTTTTCCTTTTGTAGTATATAGTGTACTTTAGGAAGTTTCTCACCTACATATTTATTTATCCCTTGACCAGAACATTTCCGGTGATTCCTTTTCTGAGCTTCCAAAGATGTTGGAGTCTGAAAAAGGTGGTCGACTGCAGGCTGTTTCTAAAGAGTCAACAACTGTAGCAAGAAGGACACCAAGAAAGAGGGTGACTGCATAGTTATTGTTTATCACCATGCTTTGGGGTTGGGTCGGGTTTCAGTACACTGCAATGCTTTAGATGTTTTTCCAGTACGTTCCTCCCGAATGCACACCAGGAAGTAGTCCTTCCAAGACCTTTGATGGGACAGTATCACAGAGAGGTTAAAAGGCCTCTCCCACTTCGACCCTCCAGTGTTATTCCTGTCCCTACAGGGGATGGAGGCATCAGAGCTCCTAGAGTGAAGATGATGTCTTGTGGAGCTTCATTGCATGGACTTGGAGGGCATTGCAGGAGGGTTCACAGATTTCCCTTCCTTGCCAAGCAGTCCTGTGCCAACACCTATGAGTAGAGGTCCCTCAGCCATCAAGAGTTGTATCAGAGTACAGACTCCGAGGGTCTCAGATTTCCCCTCCACCTGTCAAGCGGTCCTGGGCCGACACCTCTCTGGGTAGAGGTCCCTCAGTCAACAGACAGCCAGTGTATCTTCTGAACTGATGCAGTGTTCCAGGTTGTGACACAGCTTCCCTCCATGGTGGGCTCTCAGCATTACCAGTCCCCTCTGCTCTAATGGTATCTGGAGGCGACGGCTATGAGGAAGGAAGGGGTGAAGTTATGGGATGGTGTGGAGGCAGCACAGGTAAGTGCACTGTGTAAATGTCTCAAATATGTAGTCCTCTGGGCTCATACTAGCCTCATGCCTTTATGCCAAAGCTGGGCCCATGGCCTCATCTGCTGAAGCTTGGTGTCAGGTACAGAAGTCAGGCCTTGGATCTCTAGGCTAAAGTTAGGTTGCGTGTCTGGCCTACTTCTCATGATTTGAATTCAGTTTGCTGCATGTCATGCCTGCACAGGGCCTCACAATTGAGCTTCAGAGTTTAACTTATGCCGAGCATGTTTGTCTTCCCTTTGTGGATGAACAACACTCGGATGTTTTCAGTGTTGTCTGCCGTTCCAGTATCCGTCAGTCTACTCCATCCGTAATAAGACGCATGGTGTTAATACATCATATTATCTCTGTAATGACGGCCCTCCAGCAGCATCTCATTAATTGGCTTATTTAGGTGGGTCTAGTCATACAATTCAGATGTACCACTCAAAGGTTTTTCTTGAATTCAGAGGAATTAGTCTCTCAAATGCAAGTCTGAGTTTGATCTCGTGTCTTGCACCTTCAAGCGTGGCCCTAGCCTGTGCCTCACAGGGTCTCTGGCTTTGTGCATCGTGCTTATGCCCATGGTCTGTATTAAGACTTAACCCTTAATTGCGGAGTTCATACTATAAGGGTATGTGCACACGTTGAGGATTTGCCTGCGGATCCGCAGCGGATTTGGCCCTGCGGATTCGCAGCAGTTTTCCATCCAGTTTACAGTACCATGTAAACCTATGGAAAACAAATAGATGGGAAGCTATATGCCATAAAATTGCACACAACTTTTTATTGATACAATATTAAAAGATTAAACGTAAAACTAGTTAGTATGGGGACCGCAATATACAAAAAAAAAAAATTACAGGTGAATCATCACCTTTAAAGGGAAACTGTCACCACCCCCAGGTGTTTGTAACTAAAAGAGCCAACTTGTGCAGCACTAATGCTGCATTCTGTTAAGGTGGCTCTTTTAGTTCTTGTCCCTGCCAATACTGAAGTAATCGGTTTTAGAATTTGTCCCTCATACCTTGAATTTGTCGGGGGGGGGGGGGGGGGGGGGGGGGCAGGTCTTTCCCCCACACAGTCGCACCACAGCTGTCAGTTACTTCCTCATTTATTCTGGGCACCGCCTCAGTGTTATGGCATTTTTCCGGCGCCTGCGCTGTAATCTTAGTCCTTGGGCATGCGCAGTTAGCGCTGCCCGTCCACTGACATCACATGTTGTCTGTCTTATTGCGCCTGCGTGGACGTGCGGCCCGAGATCCCGCCCCGCAGTCTCTTCTGATTTATTCATACTGTGGGGCTGGGAATCTTGGGCATGCGCAGTACTTATATGCGGCTCTCCCTCCGTCTCTTTCCTACTGTGCAGCGTCATAGGAATCTGACACCATGCCCAAGGACTGTACCTTTAAATGACTGTGGCAGCCCTGACGCGCCTTTCGCTTTTAAGCTTTTTCCAACGGAGATGCACACTCCTTTGGAAAAAGCTTAAACACGAAACGCGCGTCATGGGTGCCACAGTCATTTAAAGGTACAGTACTTATTATATTTACTTCCATCCTTAAGGTTTCCTATCCCTGTTCCTTACTACCATGCCCCCTTCTTACGGATTTGTTTTGCTGCATACATCATAATTAGGCACTAATTGAAACCGTTTTCATACTACTTTTGTGGCTGAAACATGTGGAGGCAGTTACTATTACATGGATTGACAATGGAATATCTAAGGATATTGCAAACACTGTTATGGGGCTTGTTATATTTTGACTACTTCACTATGTATGATACATAATACAGATTTTTGGAAGCTTCATTTCTCCACAAATTTATAAATACTTAATCTTCACTTTAATCCTAATAACCGCTCCATTCTTAAAGGTGATGATTTACCTGTAATTTGTGTACCTTTTTTTTTTTTTGGCACTTTTTTTTGCATATTGCTGTCCCCGTACTAACTGGTTTTACGTTTAATCTTTTAATATTGTATCAATAAAAAGTTTTGAGTAATTTTATGGCCTATAGCTTCCCGTCTATTTTTTTGATTTATGTAATGTTTGGAACTGCCATTGATCTAGGCATGGTATATACTCTTTGAGCTATGGAAAACCAAATCCGCAGTGCACATGCAGAAACGCTACAATATATTTTCCTCAGCATGTCAATTCTTTGTGCGGATTCCGCAGTGTTTTACACCTGCTCCTCAATAGGAATCCGCAGGTGTTAATACGCAAGTGAAATCCGCACATAAATGCTGGAAATCCGCAGGTAAAATGCAGTAGGTTTTACCTGTGGATTTTTCAAAAACTGAGCAGAAATCCTCAACGTGTGCACATTCTGTACCCTTACATGACATACTACTGATTTGGGAGTGGAAAAAAATCCCATGAGTTAGATGCTAATTTCTTCATGCTGTAGGGGAAAAGATCCCTCCTGACTCCACATAAGGCAGTCGGGCTAGTTCCCTTGCTCAACATCCTGTTAACAGATTCTAGTATCAGAATCTAGTTATCAAGGAAGACATCTAGGCCTTCCTTGTACTTTTGTCTTGAGCAGTACAGCATGAAGTGGCAGAGTCCCATACTCTCTGGTACTCTTAGGGTATGTGCACATGTCAGGATTTCTTGCAGAAATTTTCCTGACAAAAAACGGACATTTCTGCCAGAAATCTGCATGCGTTTTTTGTGCGTTTTTCCCAAATGCATAGAATTGCAGGAAAAACGCAGAAAATCCTCAAAAATAATGAACATGCTCATTTTTTTTTCCGCGATGCGTTTTTTTCGTGGAAAAAAACACATCCATGTGCACAAAACATGCAGAATGCATTCTAAATGATAGAATGCATAATGTATGCGTTTTTTAATGAGTTTTTATAGCGTTTTTAGCATGAAAAAAACGCGAAAAACCTGAACGTGTGCACATGGCCTTACAGTGCAGTACCCACAGTCTAGGGGCTCTTGACTAAAGAATCCATAGTTGGGTCTCTTGCACATAAGGATCCATAGTCTCACTGCTCTTACAGTAGATAATCACCCTCTGTGATTAAAAGAAACTCTGTTTCCTGCTAGAAATAGAGGCTAGTCCCTGTCTCCCGTGGAGTCCACGTGTACAGTTATAATTCAAAAGATCTCATGCCGTTCCCTCATTTATTTGCACATGGCAGTGGGATCGCCTTTTGGGCCTTTTATTTTCTCTAGGCTGAGTGAGTCCAAGTTTTAGCTTGTCCTGGTTACCAAAAAAAAAAAAAAAGTATGTATATGGCACAACCGACAGTAAGGGCATTATATTTATTGTATAATAATAATAATAATAATAATAATAATTATTAATTTAGGCCACTTTCATCAATTCCAGAGTCCAGACTCTGTGATTAACAGCGGCACCACAGGAAAGATGAGTCACGCGTCTCTATGAACCCATGGTTGGTAATGGCAGGGGATGTTATCTGACAGACTGCATATTTCCTTAAGGTACCGTTACACTAAACGACTTTCCAACGATCACGACCAGCGATACGACCTGGCCGTGATCGTTGGTAAGTCCTTGTGTGGGAGCTGTCACACAGACAGCTCTCTCCAGCGACCAACGATCAGGGGAAAGACTTCGGCATCGTTGAAACTGTCTTCAACGATGCCGAAGTCCCCGGGTAACCAGGGTAAACATCGGGTTACTAAGCGCAGGGCCGCGCTTAGTAACCTGATATTTACCCTGGTTACAATTGTAAAAGTTAAAAAAACAAAAACAGTACATACTCACATTCTGATGTTTGTCACGTCCCCCGGCGTCCACAGGGTTAACTGCAAATGCACGCGCTGCTGCCGAGAGCTTTCCCTGCACTGTCAGCGCCGGCCGTAAAGCGGCGGTGACGTCACCGCTATGCTTTGCTTTACGGCCGGCCGGCGCTGACACAGTGCAGGGAAAGCTCTTGGCAGCAGCGCGTGCATTAGCAGCGCTCCTGCCGAAAGCCGTTTTAACCCTGTGGGGGACGTGACAGACATAGGAATGTGAGTATGTACTGTTTGTTTGTTTTTTTAACTTTTACAATGGTAACCAGGGTAAATATCAGGTTAATAAGCGCGGCCCTGCGCTTAGTAACCCGATATTTACCCTGGTTACCAGTGAACACATCGCTGGATCGGCGTCACACACGACGATTCAGCGATGACAGCGGGTGATCAGCGACCAAAAAAAGGTCCTGATCGTACCCAGCGACCAACGATCTCCCAGCAGGGGCCTGATCGTTGGTTGCTGTCACGCTTAACGATTTCGTTAACTATATCGTTGCTACGTCACAAAAAGCAACCATATCGTTAAAGGGATCCTGTCACCCCGAAAATCGCGGGTGAGGTAAGCCCACCGGCATCGGCAGTGCGCAGGCGTCGGGCCTCTCTGACCTTTCCGGCGCCTGCGCACTGCAGTACTTTGTTCTGCCCTCAACAGGGCAGACAAGGTACGCCTGCGCCGGAGCCGTGGCTGAAGATCAGAAGAGGACGTCTTGTAATGAAGATGGGAGGCGCCGCAGCGGACCATAGACACCCATCCAACCGGACCAGCAGCGGGACCGCCCCTGGGTGAGTATAATCTAATGTCTTTTTCTCCTCTTTCAGGTAACATCGGGGGCTTATCTACAGCATTACAGAATGCTGTAGATAAGCCCCTGATGCCGGTGGGCTTACCTCACCCGCGATTTTCGGGGTGACAGGTTCCCTTTAACTAAATCGTTATGTGTGAAGGTACCTTTAGTCTGCATTGCATCCAGCCACTTACTTGAGGCCTAAAGATTTAAGGATTCAGAATAAGATGTCCGGGGTCTCCTGGGTGTGTACTGTATACTTATACATTACTTATGTAATGTATCCCAATGCTCTGACCATTTATTCATATGCTAAAGCTTATTGGCTTGATTTTTCAGCATTCAGGGGGCCACTGTCCTGCAGGACTCTTTGTGCTATGGTAAGCTAGTCTGAGCCCAGGAGGACCAGTGAAAGAACAGTCCTGTGCACATGCAAGTTTATTATTGGTCTGCTACAGTCCTCACTGCATTTGTGGAAGTGGCTATCACCATACTTTTGCTGGACAGTAAGAGGCATTTAAGGTCTATTCTATGTGATGTTTATAGCTTTAATTTATCTAGCAATCACGTCAGTTCATTATTGGTGTTGGGTACAACAGGAGCGTTCTCGCTCAGTTTTTGCTGTTACAATGTGTATACACATTTAATACTAAATTTTTGGCATTATAGACACATATCAGGCACTCGCTATGTTGTTTTCTATAATTGTCTATTTTTTTCTGATCTTACAGATGGGTTACTACTAGTGATGAGCAAATATACTCGTTACTCGAGATTTCCCCAGCACGCCTGGGTGTCCTCTGAGTATTTTTTAGTGCTCAGAGTTTGTTTTTCTTGCCTCAGCTGAATGATTTACATCTGTTAGCCAGCTTGATTACATGTGGGGATTCCCTAGCAACCAGGCAACCCCCACATGTACTTATGCTGGCTAACAGATGTAAATCATTCAGCTGAGGCGATGAAAACGAAATCTCTGAGCACTAAAAAATACTCTGAGGACACCCGAGCGTGCTCAGGAAATCTCGAGTAACTCATCACTAGTTACTATATCTAGCCTTATTCTTGCCCGGGACTTTGGTCCCTTTAGGGCTTCTGTACCCATCCTGATGCCATTTCTCTGGCACTATTCTGGCTGTGCTGTCCAGAGGAACGTACTGGAAAAAGGGAACTGGATCTACCAGTAATTCGATTTCCAGGTAGTCCCTCAGGACAGCACCCTTATTTTCCCTCCCTTATGTTCATCTTTAGGCTTACACAAGATCAATCTTCCTGAAGATTGTTCATTCATGGAGCTGGGGTCATTAAAGTATTTATCTTGCATATGAATTTCTAGTGGCTCGTATAGACCAATTGCATCCAGCCTTCTGTGGTACTTTGAAAAACAGTGGAGGTGGAAGGAGCCTTTTAGCCTTTGTGATCCTGTCCCGCTCTAGGTCAAGGAAGGACTACATCCTGGTGTGCTGTCCTGAGGGACTATTTGGAAATTAAATTACTAGTAGGTCTAATTCCCTTTTTTTTTTTTTCCCATCACCTTTTCCATAAAAAAAAATATATATATAGGTGGTAGCTACAGACCCTGCTGATGAAACAGATAACTCTGAGGCTGCGCCTATATCCGAAACTATATTGGCTTCAAGCAACAGAACTCTAGTATGTGTTCCCTGCTTCCCGTGAAGTCTTAAAAGTGAATTTGTAACTGAACATTTTCTTTTTGCCCTTGATGATCTGTGTAGACTAATGTAGAATTCTTTCAATTTAAATCCTGTCAGGTTGATTATCAGGTGACTGAAAATTTCAAGCATTCTAATGCATTGCGATCTGTCAGTGAGTTCACAGATTTGTCAAGAAGGACACCAAAGAAACAGCTGATCAGTGAAAAAGTAAATACCGCTAAGTGAATAGTAACTTATTTTCTAGAAACACTGACTCCACACTATTTAAAATAGTGTGAACTTAAAACATTTTATTTTATAGTAAACTATTAATGCATATATTCAGACTTGACTACGTTTTGTTTCTTCATATGTTACACATTTGTGCCCCTATGTGTGTAATGCAGTATTTTTAAACTTGCTGTAGCAAACTGATTAAGCTTCTTTTTTAATAAGGTCATTGATGTTCAAAGTGTTGGTCATACAGATCCAAGTGATCTTCTGAACACAGCAGTGATTGAGGTGACAACTTAATATTTCAGCTTTCCTCTTAAATGTTAATGACCTCATTAGATTGTCAAAATTAAAATAGTATTGTTCACATTGAAGGATGCTGGAAATCTGAGTGAACATCCTCTGGAAACTCCAAACAAGACAAGACAGTTGAAAATAACAAAGTTTGTTACTCCCATTAAAAAACAGGGAAGATATTTACCTAGCACTTGTGGTGATAACTTTCCTTTAGTCACACGCCTAGTTGGGTTTCCTGGGGCCTGCATTTCATTTCTGCACTATATAGTATAGTGTTTTTTGTTTGTTTTTTTTCTATGTAGGTTATAGAAAAGACATTTACAGAAGAAAAACGGGAAGGAAGAGATATTTTGAAGGACATGTTTCCATATGAATCTTCAACCCCTACAGGAATAAGGTTTGTTTTGTTTCCCCCCCCACCCCACCCTTTAGTATGTGTGCAATAAATTATATTTAAAGGTTTGAGCATACTTATTCTTTATTTTTTTTTTTTTCTTTTTCTTTTCCCCTCCATCACAGTGCAAGTTGTCGCAGGCCGATAAAAGGAGCTGCTGGTCGACCTTTTAGTGTCAAAGATTTCAAAGATTACAAATTGGATGAAAGTTATTCTACTAAATATATCTCTAAATATCATCCAGTAATTGAAGAGAAACCTACCAAGGGGAAAAGTGAGCGATCCATCCCCATTTGGATAAAGCTACTTATTCTCCTCATTTTGGCTGTGCTTTCCTTCTTGGTTTACCAAGCAATGGAATCCAATGAAGGGAACCCAATAATGAAATGGTTCCAGGGCAACCAAAATTTAAGCAAAGATGAAAACTGATTTTCAGTGACTCAACATATTTAACAGTCCTGAATACACAAGCTGCCATTTTGTCAGGAACCTGCAAATAATGTGACACCTGAAACCCATTTGTACATAAATAAATATGGTACACATGGAAATCTGCTATCTATTTACTGTGGAAAGCTAGAAGAGGACTGTGCCATAATGAGTAATGTTATTTTTTATTAGACATCGAGCATTTTGTAGTATTTCCTATATTTTTAACAGGAATACTTTAGTTACAGTAATACTTAATTGGCAGAGGAAATCATAAGGCGATGTGAATTAATTTCTTAAATTCACTCAAACAGATCATGCTTCTAGATAGCTTTATGTGAAATTCTAGAGATCGGCTAATCTATTATTAAATCATGAAGAGCAAATGTTTTGCTATAGCTATGTAGTTTAGCCTGCTACAATTATGCTGATAAAATGACTGCAATATTTTTTTAACATTGTTGTGCATTCTGTGTTTCAAAGTAACTCTGTAAGTATTCCTGCCCAGAAATTTCTTATCTACTGTATCTTACACTTGCCAATCTACTGGACATATGATCTTTAAAAATATCATGCAATTAAATAAAAAAAAAGTTGTTAGATGTACTGCGTAATATACTCTTCAAATGAAATTCTCAGCAAATTAGGAACAATATTTTGGGTAACATTGCTTGCTGCAGGAGTATTATGTTTGCGATTTAAAGTCTTTTCACCTATACTGTGAATATGGTCACTGACTAATTGTTGGTTTTTATGTCAATGTTTGATAGATAAAGCAAAGCATTAATGTAGCAGTCTTCTCTTTATTAATGACCGCCAATGCGACTTTTTACGGTGGTCATTAAGGGTCTTGTTACCGCTTTTTTTTTTTTTTTTTTTTTTTTTTTTTTTACATCACTGAAGAATAAGTAAATGGTACCCCTTAATGGCTGAAAGTACAATGGGTATCTGCTGTATAGTGTAGCGAAAATCCTCTGCATTGGCCACTGTGATGCATTGGTTTTAAAACCTATTTCTCCATCGCCACATTGGGGGACAGAGGACCGTGGGTGTATGCTGCTGCCGCTAAGTAAATACAAAAAGGGTTAACTCCTCCACAGTATACACTGCCCACTGGCTCTGGATAGAACCAGTTCATGCCTAGTGTCCGTAGGAGGCACACTGTGTCTGTTGTTCAGACCATACTTTTTTACTTTTATTTTTATTCTTTTATTTTTAACCTTTTGCGCAAGAGGAAGACTGGGGCGACGGACCCTTTCAAGGGTCCGATCTCCCCCAAACATCAACAGGCGAGCACGGCGAGTGTCTCCTCCCCGTACCCTATCCAGCGACATGGGATGCCAACAGCTGGACATAGCCCTGTGAAATCCTTGGGGAGCGAACCCTTAGGATACACAGAGGCTACCTTCCCATGGCGTGCGGCTGCCCCCCTCTGCACCACCACTGAATGAACAGCGGTGCTGCATGGAACTGGACGGTCCCTCTCCACCTCCCCATCAAAGGGGATAGTGGATCAAGGGTTCCTGCACCGTCCCCCCGCATACTACCTTCGCACACGGGAATCGATCCTCCAGCTTCAGCATTGAGTTTCGCTGGGGGGGCTCCAGAGTGCATCGCGGGCCTGGCCGCTTCTCTACCGGGCACAGCTAATTTAGCCCCCGGCTTCGGCCTTAACTAGACCGCAGGTTGAAAACTGCGCACATCACGCCCGAGCCCTCCTAATCTCGACTGCCATCTTCAGTCCCTCTAACGCCAAAAGGGACTACACCACTACACCTGCACAGGGACATCGCTGGGGCACAGGGCCTGGGTAAGTGCTCTGCACACTGGTGCAGGTCCCCCCTTCGTATAGCCACCAAGGTGCTCTGCTGAGACAGCCGCACACAAAGTGCTCTGCTGGTTTTTCAGCTGCAACATCCCTGCAGTATTTTTGGAGGTTAACAGGGTACAACATGTCTCTACTTGAAACCTCCAAAAAGTCTTCGAAAAGTGTTTTTCACTTCTTGCACCTCCTGTCAGGCTGCGCTACCAAGCGGGCATACTGCTCCGCTCTATCATGCTTGTGACCCTAAATGTGCTCAGGAGCCCAACCCCACCGCGACCGAGCCCACGGTGACCAGTCCCCCTGATTGGGATTTGTCACTCTCGCAATCTATGGCTTCCTTGGCTAAAGTGATTGAGTCCCTCCAGGATCCATACAGGAGCAGGACCACTAATCCGCCTGTCCAAGAAAGTTCCCCTACAGCAGGGGAACTATCGGAATACAGGGGCCGTTCATATTCAAGATGCAAACGGGCATCTAGGAAGCTCGGCCCTCCCTCTCCAGGCACCTATAGCGACCATGACTCTGAACCTGAGTTGGATGGACCGTCCCCTTGATCTAGAGTCGCCAGGTTATCAGACTACTGTAGATAGTATCATTGAGGCCGTCAACCAGTCACTGCAGGTCGACGAGGAGGCCGCAACTTCCCATGCGGATAATGCAGTGTCCTTCAAAAGGACCAAACGTCCTCATAGGGTGTTCGCAAATCACCCAGAGTTCCAGTCATAGTTCGGCAACATAGCGAGCGTCTGGACAAACGCTTTGCAGGTCATAGATCTCTGGAGTCCAGATATCCTTTCTCTCCTGACCTCCGCAAACAATGGACAGAATCTCCTCCAGTAGATCCTCCCGTTTGTCCTCCAAAACTCTTCTGTCCCTGCCGGACTGATCCTCCATCAAGTGAAACCAGAACACATGAGCTGCGCGCACAGTGAACAAGCCCGTAGAGACATGTTCACACCACCAAGAGACTTGAAAACACAAAAAAGCACAGTAAAACCAAAAACGCTGTTGCAAAAAAATCAGTGGACAGCAATCCTCCATCAAGGATCGCCTGATTGATGGCCTCGCCCGTTCGGTTTTTGAGGCATCAGGCTCGGCACTTTTTCCCCTCTTTACAGCTAACTGGGTAGCCAAAGCTGTGACTTTTTGGGCAGATTCTCTGCATAAGGCTATGCAGAAGAGTGATCTCCCCTTCGAGATAGTGGAGTTGGCTAATCAGATTTCTTTGGCTGGTGATTACTTAGTAAACGCTTCCCTAGACGTGGCTAATTGCTCTGCACTTTCAGCTTCAAACGCAATGGCGATTAGAAGGGCACTATGCCTGACGAACTGGCGAGCGCGGACTCTGCATCTAAAAAGTCCTTAAAGGGATGGTGCCATAAAAAATAAAAAAAAATTCCAGCAATTGAAAAAACGTAAAGAATTAATGTTTTCCCATCTCCCATGACGGCACACATGAGAGGGATCCGCCCAGTCGGGACAGGAAACCCACTGAAATAAAAGGGTGGTACCTCTCCCTCGCTTCAGTTGGGTTTCCTGTCCTGATGGGAACCCTTGTGCTGAATCACGGCGGTACTTTTTTACTTTTTTTTTCTTCTCGACTGTTGATTGAAGATCCACTTACCCACTCCCGTCCCGGCACTTGAAGCGCAGGCAGGACGCCTGTATGTCGGCCTTCGGGATGCTGGTAGCGCCGTCCGCAGATCCTTCGGGCTCTCGCGCACGTGCGGGCGTCGGTCCAGCGCAGTCCGGATCTCTGGAGCCATTCTGCGGCTGCCACGCCGCTCTCTCCCCCTCTGCTGGGCTACTTCCGGGTGCGCGGCTGGCGTTCAGCGCAGAGCACGCTGGGAATGGGCGTGCCTGCGTGACGTCAGAGAGGCGCGCCGGATCCAAGATGGCGGCGCCCATGGATTCAGAACGTCGGTAATAATGTAAACTTTCCGGCGGTATTCTGGAGGGGGAGAGGAGCGAAATTGGTACCGGAAGAGGCGGGGAGTGCTGCGGAAAGACCCCTTATTAAGGGGGTGGCTACACAAGATCGCTGCTCGTTTCCATACAATCCAGAGATGGAAGATATGGAGCAGCAGCAGCAGCTATCACAGCAGCAGCAAGAACCCTTGTTAGGTGATACGCCTGCTCACCATCATGCTAAGAAAAACAGCCGCTAAGGTGGAAAGGGCAGCAGTCGTCGGACGTCTCACGACTCTTCAGCATCCAGGAGGAATGTTCCCCGTGCTCCCAGTCCGCCTCGGAATCCGATACCCTTTATGGTCAGCGGGTGGTGAGTGATCTACGTGAATGTCACCCTGGTGGTAATGGGCTACATTTTCTGTTTACTTGGCAGGCGCCGAGGAAGGCTAGCTCCAAGGCAAAGAATAAGGAATGTGCCCTCTGTAGAGTTCCATTGGCAGTCCAGTGGCAAAAAAGTCTGTGCAGATTGCATTCAAAAGACTATCCAGGAAGAGACCCCTGACTTTGCCGCTAGTCTTAGAGCAATAATCAGAGCCGAAGTGCAGGACTCTGTTAAAGCAGCCCTTAAGAAAAAGGGTAGTAAACACCCTGAACCAGTTTCAGCTTCTGAAGTATCTCCTTCTGAGGAGGAATATCAAGAGGAACCGTTATCTCCCTGCTCCTCTTCCTCTAAATCCTCGGGCTCCTCTTCTGATAGTGATGTGGGGGGCCGTCCGTGCTTTCTTACTGAGAACACGGACAAGCTAGTTAAAGCTTTTAGAGCTTCAATGGGCCTCAAAGATGAGAAAGCGGCCAAGTCCCTGGAGGACATAATGTTTGGGGGTTTAGAGGAAAAGAGGAAGCGCACCTTTCCAGTGAATTCCAGAATAAAGGCCCTTATAGAAAGAGTGGAGGAAGCCAGAAAAATCTGGTAATCTTCCCTCAGCTTCTAAAAGACGTTACCCCTTTGAGGACAAAGATTGAGAGACTTGGGATAAGGTTCCGAAAATCGATGGTGCGGTTGCTAGATCATTTAAAAAGTTGTCCCTTCCCTTAGAACAGTGTTCCCCAACTCCAGTCCTTAAGGCCCACCAACAGATCATGTTTTCAGGTTTTCCTTTGTTTTGCACAGGTAATGCAATTATCACCTGTGCAATACTAAGGAAATCCTGAAAACATGACCTGTTGGTGGGCCTTAAGGACTGGAGTTGGGGACCCCTGCCTTAGAAGACTCTGGGGTATTAAGGGATCCCTTAGATAAAAAAGCGGATGGGTTCCTAAGACACACCTGGGAAGCAACCGCAGGGGGCTTGAAACCAGCAATTGCAGGGACCTGTGTCTCTCGCTCCCTTATCTGGCTGCAGCAGATAGAGGAGCAACTGAAGTCTAAAACCCCGAGAGATGAAATTCTAACGAATGTAACTTTGGCTAAAGGTGCAGCTGCCTTCGTAGCAGATTCCTCAGCAGACTCCGTAAGGCTGGCAGCTAGGGCCGCAAGTTTATCCAACGCGGCTAGACGTGCTCTCTGGTTGAAGGGGTGCCCGGGTGATTTACCTTCAAAAAATAGACTTTGTTCTATACCATGTGACGGCCATTTCCTCTTCGGTCAAAAGTTGGAAGACATTTTAGAAAAAGCAGGAGATAGGGAAAAAGGGGTTTCCTCGTTTTCCTGTGGACTTTAGAAGGCCTTATTTTCGGAGGGGCAAATTTAATAGGGGCCGCCCCCCCGGGAGATAGAAGAAATTGGGACTCCAGAGACAGGAAGGGATCTGGATATATGTTTAAAAGTCCCTCAACATCGGCAAAAAAGCCCTCCCAATGACGCCAGGCCGGAGGTGGGGGGAAGGCTTTCATCTTTTCTCCCAGCCTGGGTAGACATCTCCCCCAGCCATTGGACTCTAAAAGTCATCGAACATGGCCTAAAAATAGATTTTGTTTTTCCACCGCGACAAACTTTTGTTTTAACGCCCCAAAGAATAACCCCGGAGGAGCAGCTAGCCTTGGAGACAGAAGTACTGGAGCTCGTGTCAAAACGGGTTCTAGTGGAGGTCCCGGGGGAAGAGCAGGGAAAAGGTTTTTACTCCCCTCTTTTTTTGGTAAGAAAACCGGACGGGTCTTTGAGAACCATTGTCAATTTAAAAGATCTAAATCGGTCAGTAGTAAACTGCGCCTTTAAAATGGAGTTGGTAAATACGGCAATAAAACTTTTGTTCCCAAATTGCTTCATGGCAGCCATAGACCTAAAGGACGCTTATTACCACGTCCCAATTTATCAAGACTACCAAAAATTCTTAAGAGTGGCGGTTTATGTCCAAGGTTGTCTCAGGCACTATCAATATGCTGCCCTACCATTCGGCCTATCAATAGCACTGAGAATTTTTACAAAGCTGATGTCAGAGGTCATGTCCTTCCTCCGCTCTCAGAATGTAGTTATTATTCCGTATCTGGACGACTTCCTTATTATAGGGAACTCGGCACCACATTGCCTGACACAAATAAAAGAAGTCATAGCGACGCTAGAGCGGTTGGGGTGGAAAATAAATCTTGCCAAGTCAAGGTTGACGCCGGAGCTAGTGCAATCTTTTCTGGGCTTAGTTCTGGACTCCAGGCGTCGGCTTTGTCTTCTACCAGAAAACAAGCTGGTCAAAATTCAAAATCTTGTAGAGTTGGCAATTCATCACCCCGTAATGACGTTGAGAAAGGCAATGTCCCTGTTGGGTTCTCTGACGTCCTGTATACCCGCAGTAAGATGGGCTCAGTTCCATCTGAGACAGTTACAATGGGAGGTCCTGTCAGCGCAGAGGTGGTTAAAAGGGCATTTAGAGGGGAAGCTACGCCTTTCATTAGAGGTAACAAGTTCCCTAAAATGGTGGGCCGTGAGAGATCATTTGACATCAGGGGTCCAGTGGATAACTCCGATAGATCATATCATCACCACAGATGCAAGCGGTTCAGGATGGGGAGCTCATTTGGGGGCACTCTCAGTTCAGGGATCTTGGTCCCAATCGGAATCTCAACAGGCATCAAACCTAAGAGAGTTATGGGCTGTAGAGAGAGCTGTAAAACATTTCCTTCCCATCCTTCAGGGCCATCATACCAGGGTGATGTCAGACAATCGCGCAGTGGTTGCATATATCAATCACCAAGGGGGGACGAGATCCCCTTCCCTGATGAAGTCAGCGTCTGTCCTCCTACAACTAGCGGAGCACCACCTACTATCCCTCTCGGCTCTCCACATAAAGGGAGTCGAGAATACGAGAGCAGACTACCTAAGTCGCAAGAGACTGAAACAAGGAGAGTGGTCTTTGAATCCCCAGGTGTTTCAACAAATAGTGCAGACCTGGGGCTTACCTGTGATAGATTTGCCACCCTAAACAACAGGAAAGTAGAGCGCTTCTGTTCATTAAACCCAAGAGAAAAACCCTTCGCGGTAGATGCTCTCCAAATACAATGGAATTTTAGTCTCGCGTATGTGTTTCCACCAATAGCGATGATTCCGACAGTAGTAAGAAAAATCAGAATGGAGCAGGCGAGAGTAATTTTCATTGCTCCATTTTGGCCAAAAAGACCTTGGTTCTCCCTCCTGAGACAAATGTCAGTGACCGATCCATGGATCCTGCCAGAAATTCCGGACCTGCTTACTCAGGGTCCAATATGCCACTCTCAAGTGAAGGGCTTCCATCTTGCAGCCTGGAATTTGAGAGGGCATTACTGAGTAGGCAGGGGTTTTCACCAGGGTTAGTCTCCACCCTATTGAAAAGTAGAAAACCAGTTACATCAAGGATATACGGCAGAACATGGAAAAAGTTTCTAGATTTTTCGGGGCAACCTTTAGGGGACAAGGCTCCTGTGGGTCTATTTTAGAATTTTTACAGGCAGGGTTGCAGTTGGGATTAGCAACTAATACGCTCAAGGTACAAGTGTCGGCATTAGGAGCCTTGTATAACTGTAATCTGGCCTCCAATAGATGGATGTCCCGCTTTATTAAATCGTGTAGTAGGTCTAGACCAGTGGTAATTCAGAGGGTTCCTCCATGGGATTTAAATCTGGTGTTAGAAGCTGACTAGTGATCCGTTTGAACCCTTGCAGGAGTCATCAATAAAAATACTTACGCTTAAGACAGTACTTCTGGTAGCGTTGACATCAGCCCGTAGGGTGAGTGACTTGCAAGCCCTGTCCATCTCTCCTCCTTACACACAGATATTTGATGACAGAGTAGTGCTCAGACCAGATCCGGCATATCTGCCGAAGGTAGTACTTAAGTTCCATAGGAGTCAAGAAATTGTGTTGCCCTCTTTCTGTGATAATCCCAAGAACCCAGGGGAAGAGAAATTTCATACGCTTGACGTAAGAGCTATTTTGCAGTATATATCTCTGACTAGTCAGTGGAGGAAGGATCAATCCCTATTTATAGCTTTCCAGGGTAGCAGGAAGGGATATGGGGTATCCAAGGGTACTATTGCTAGGTGGATTAGGGAGGCCATTTCCTTATCCTATGCTTCTCGTGGCGCCCCGATCCCTGAAGGCATCAAGGCTCACTCCACCAGAGCCGTGGCTACTTCCTGGGCAGAAAAAGCAGAGGTATCGATTGATCAAATTTGTAAGGCCGCTACCTGGTCCTCACAGTCTACCTTCTTTAGACACTACCAGCTAGATCTATCCTCCTCAACTGACTTTACCTTTGGTAGAAGGGTGCTGCAAGCGGTGGTCCCTCTCTAAAGGTACTGTCACACTAGACGATATCGCTAGCGATCCGTGACGTTGCAGCGTCCTCGCTAGCGATATCGTCCAGTGTGACAGGCAGCAGCGATCAGGCCCCTGCTGGGAGATCGCTGGTCGGGGAAGAAAGTCCAGAACTTTATTTCGTCGCTGGACTCCCCGTAGACATTGCTGAATCGGCGTGTGTGACACCGATTCAGCGAGGTCTTTGCTGGTAACCAGGGTAAACATCGGGTAACTAAGCGCAGGGCCGCGCTTAGTAACCCGATGTTTACCCTGGTTACCATCCTAAAAGTAAAAAAACAAACACTACATACTTACCTACCGCTCTCTGTCCTCCAGCGCTGTGCTCTGCTCTCCTCCTGCTCTGGCTGTGAGCGTCGGTCAGCCGGAAAGCAGAGCGGTGACGTCACCGCTCTGCTTTCTGGCTGCCCGGCGCTCACAGCCAGACCAGAGAAGCAGAGCGCCGAGGACAGACAGCGGAAGGTAAGTATGTAGCGTTTGTTTTTTTACTTTTTAGGATGGTAACCAGGGTAAACATCGGGTTACTAAGCGCGGCCCTGCGCTTAGTTACCCGATGTTTACCCTGGTTACCGGGGACCTCGGGATCGTTGGTCGCTGGAGAGCTGTCTGTGTGACAGCTCTCCAGCGACCAAACAGTGACGCTGCAGCGATCCGGATCGTTGTCGGTATCGCTGCAGCGTCGCTATGTGTGACGGTACCTTAAGGTGTTTATATCTCCAAAAATCTCATGTGTGCTGTCATGGGAGACGGGAAAACACCAAGGTTACTTACTGGTAGCTGGTTTTTCCGGAGCCCATGACAGCACCTGTATATTCCCTCCCTTTTTTCACCCTTTGGTGTGCACTTTTAGTTGGGTGTTTTTGTTGTTATTATAATGTGGTGGTGGTTTACCATATGTACTAACCAAGGAGGCCTCTCATGCTCTGAAAACCAACTGAAGCGAGGGAGAGGTACCGACCTTTTATTTCAGTAGGTTTCCTGTCCCGACTGGGCGGATCCCTCTCATGTGTGCTGTCATGGGCTCCGGAAAAACCGGCTACCAGTAAGTAACCTTGGTGTTTTTGTCTTAAAAAAAAAATCATTTGTTTATAACTTAGTAAAATATGAAAAATAATTTTAAAAGGTTTGGCATTTCCACTTTTAAACACTAGGGGGAGCAGCTACTGAAATTTGACAACCTAGTGTACAACTAGCTCACATTAACCTTCCTCCAGTATTAGCTTTCTGTTACTCACCCCTAGGATACCCTAAAAAGTTATTTATGATCCAATTTGTTTCTTACCTCATAGTTACCTTGTTAGGGTTTCTCATCCATGGAAGGATTGATTTTAATATTTTTGTTGTGGCCCCCTGGGCCTTTCATTTGAGAGCATACCCTTTATTTTCAGTATAAAAATATTGTTAAATGAACCTCAAGAGAATAATATAAACTTTAAAAAGTTTGTTATATCACCTAACTATTACTGAAGGGTTTTAGAACACATTTCTTAAATGTAAAACAATATATATAATAGTAACATCTATGGTGTTACGGGTCAATTTTGACCCATATCTAACTACTTTATGAAAAAGGCAAAAAACAGCTTTTTTTTTTTTAATAGAACTTTAATACAAATAAAAGATGAAAATTATGTTAACATTAATAGCAATAATAAGAAAAAGTAGCTTTTCTAGGTCAAACAGCAATCAATCAAGCAAATCAACAGAAATCAAGTACTAGTTTTTAGATGCATTAGTATTTAGATGCATGTGTGGCAAAAAGTGAGACTTTTTGTGTGTTCTTTGCAAAGGTATTTTTTGCAGGCGAAGCACGATGTTTTTGTCTTTCTGTCCTTATTGCTAGGGCAGACCTGACACCTCCTTCTTTTAGAATCAGGTGGTCTCACCGGGGTTGTGGCTGTTGTGGTTGATGTTGAGGCAGGCCTGGTTGAGGAGAATGCTGGTGATGATGCTCTTTGTGTTGCTGTGGGTGTGGACGAAGCACTTGTTGAGCTCTGGAGTTGTTGGACCAAGGCTGCAGCGGCTGGGTCTCGGGGCACTTGTTCCCTTTGGTCAATGTGCGCCTTGACAAGGGATCTTCCTAGTTCCTCAAGAAACCTCCGCTTGTTTTTTTTCTTTGAATTCCATCCTTGGTGAATGTGGGTCCACAACACAAATGAATTGCATGCTGACACATCAAGGATGTTGTAAAATACAACCATTGGCCATCTCCTAGTCATTCGCTGGCAAGAGTAGGTGGCAGTCGGCTTGTCCAGGTTGTCCACTCCTCTGTTTTTGTTATAGTCCAGGATGATTCTGGGCTTTTTGTCACTTCCTGATGACACAGCTGCATCTTTGTGAAGTGTGGACATCCGTACCACATTCCGTCGTTTTTTGGGGCAGTATGAAACAGCAGTGGTGGTGTCTGTAAAAACAAACTTTGAGGAAAGTGGAGCCCTGTCCTTCATCTACAACAATTCAGCGGGCAGCTCAGGTTTGGTTTTTTTCACTGTACCCACCATGGTGATTTTCCTTCTGAGAAGTTCTTGTCCGAGGTCATAGCTGGTAAAAAAAAATTGTCAAAAGTAATGTTGTGACCCTGCAGTCCAGTAGTCATATCGAGGACTACACGTTTCCCTTGGTTTTTTTCAGGGATGCCGCTTGCAGACTTGCCTGTGTAAATCTGTAGATTCCATGCATAGCTAGTTTTTGCATCACAGGCTGCCCAGATTTTTATGCCGTATTTGCCTGGCTTACTTGGCATGTATTGCCGGAAGGGGCATTTTCCGCAGAAAAGGAGAAAACGTTGGCCTACTGTCACCTCTTGCCCTGGGTTGAACATCAGTGGAAGGAGCTGCACCCATTTCTCCCAAACATCCCTGATGGGAGCAAGTTTGTCAGATTTTGTTCTGGTGTCGTCAAATCTGAGGACTCTTGATATCATTTGAAACTTTTGAAGTGACATTGTTGCCCGGAAAATATTCCTGCCTGTCGATGCGTCCCAGAGACTCTCAGTGGCCTCATTGCAGGATTTGTACACTCCAGCAAGAACACCAATGTAGGCATACAGGACATCATCATGAAGGTCATTCCACATGTTGCCATGGACTTTTTTTCGTTCAAGGTTTGTCATAGCAATAATGACTTCTTTTATTGACAATGGCATAAACAGATCAAAACATGTCTTGATGTCACTTACTCTTGTCACAGCAAACCTTGTGATCCCAGGGGTCATTTTTATGACATTTGCAGCATCTGCCCTGCCATGTACATCTGGAGGTACTGAGATCCAACTGATCTTGCCACTTTTGGATTTGAATCTTTCAGCGGGAGCAGCTTCAGCACCAGTGACCTCATCAGACTGATCAGAACTGTCTGTGTCTTCCGGTTGATACTCCACATCATCTTCCTCCTCAGAAACCTGTTCATCTGTATCAGTTTGCTGCTGTGTGTCCTCTGATTCATTATCATCTAAGATATAATCCAGAATTTGGCTTACATCAAATCTTCTCATTGTTGCCTGTGTAAACTGGAGATGTATACTCTGCAAAGTACCAACTCTAAGCTAATTTGGTCATACATGCCTGGACCTGTCCCTAACTCAAGTTGTTGGAGGTAGAGCTGGCTGTAGGCTGTTGGTCTATATTGTGTTTATGAGTTCAGTTTTGGGACTTATTATTGTTTTTTTACTCTTATATTAGACCTGGGTCGAAATTGACCCCAACAACACAAATGTTATAATTTTAATAAGAGCATTTTACAATTTAGTAAAATAGTTTTTTATTGTATTTTGTTTAAAAATAAGTTCCTGAAAAAGTCAAAATGTATGTAGAATTTGTATGCATTTAAAACCTAAAACTGGTCGGTCACGACCCTAACACTAGAGGAAGGTTAAAGCACTGCAGTAATTATGGGCGGAGTCTGCTGACGTGTGTGATGTCTCCTCCCCTTCTGGGTGTTTGCTAGGGGATAAGAGACAATGATATTCAGGAACACAGTGAGAGCCATTTTGTTGGTGACTGCAAAGTTATACTGACAAGTAGACAGTCACAGTGGATGGCAGGCAGCAAGGATTCTGGGAGATATATGGTGGAGGGAGCAGGGTGACAGCAGCACAGAGTATTTCAGGAGAACAGTATGCTGGTCTATGGTGGGGCACCCTGTTCAGTATGCGGAGCAGCCAGGGATTGTACATAGAGCACTGTCTTTTATACACATGAATGGACCGTCTGCTTCTCAGAAATCCAGGAAACCTTTCTGTGGATTGATGGTCTGTCCTGATCCAGACTTTGCATGCAAAGACCCCATTCCCCTCCTCAGATCCTGTCCTGGCGATGTGTGAAAGCGAGGCGACAGGCGCAGTCCAGGGTGCCGCTGGGAAGGAAATGTAGCCATATGGTAACAATAAAAATGAGACCCCTCTCTTCAGCTGCCTCACCAGCCCTCCCATGACTGCACCTAACTGTAGGTCATGCTGCCCCCTCTATTACCCCAGACCCGTGTGCAGGTGCTCAACCAGAACCACCCTAGAATGGGTCCCCTTTCTGAAGATTATACTCCCACTAGATTGTGGCCCGATTCTAACGCATCGGGTATTCTAGAATATGCATGTCCCCGTATTATATGGACAATGATGATTCCAGAATTCGCGGCAGATTGTGCCCGTCGCTGATCGGTCGAGGCAACCTTTATGACATCGTTGCCATGGCAACCATTATGACATCTACGTCGATACTGTGCCCGTTGCTGATTGGTCGAGGCCGCCAGGCGGGATGTCTACGTCCTTTGACATCATCGTCGCTGTGCCCGTCGCTGATTGGTCGAGGTCTGGCGGCCTCGACCAATCAGAGATGTGGGATTTCTACATCGTTGCTGTGCCCGTCTCTGATGGCGGCCTCGACCAATCAGAGACGCGGGATTTCCAGGACAAAGGCAGACAGACGGAAAAACCCTTAGGCAAATATATATATATATATATATATATATATATATATATATATATATATATATATATATATATATATATATATATATATATATATATTGTGTTCTCACATAATACCGCCATACAGATCACACATAATACTGTCCTATAGTTCTCACATAATACCAACATATAGATCGTAAATAACAACGCCATAGTGTTCTCGCATAATACCGCCATATAGATCACGAATAACGCCATATAGATCTCATAATACCGCCATATAGATCACACATAATACCGCCATATAAATCGCACATGACAGGGGGAGAGGATTAGATACATGGCCCAGCAGTCAGTATTGCACATAGGATTAGATACACAGCTCAGCAGTCAGTATCACACAGGACAGTATTAGATACATAGCTCAGTCAGTATTACACAGGATAGGATTAGATACACAGCTCAGCAGTCAGTATCACAAGGTAGGATTGATACACATCTCAGCACAGTATCACACAGGGTAGGATTAGATACACAACTCAGCACAGTATCACACAGGGTAGGATTAGATACACGGCTCAGCACAGTATTATTATTATTATTATTTATTGTTATAGCGCCATTTATTCCATGGCGCTTTACATGTGAGGAGGGGTATACATAATGAAAACAAGTACAATAATCTTAAACAATACAAGTCATAACTGGTACAGGAGGAATGAGGACCCTGCCCGCGAGGGCTCACAATCTACAAGGGATGGGTGAGAATACAGTAGGTGAGGGTAGAGATGGTCATGCAGCGGTTTGGTCGATCGGTGGTAGCTGCAGGTTGTAGGCTTGTCTGAAGAGGTGGGTCTTCAGGTTCTTTTTGAAGGTTTCGATGGTAGGCGAGAGTCTGATGTGTTGTGGTAGAGGGTTCCAGAGTAGGGGTGATACGCGAGAGAAATCTTGTATACGATTGTGGGAAGAGGAGATAAGAGGGGAGTAGAGTAGGAGATCTTGTGAGGATCGGAGGTTGCGGGTAGGTAAGTACCGGGAGACGAGGTCACAGATGTATGGAGGAGACAGGTTGTGGATGGCTTTGTACGTCATGGTTAGGGTTTTGTAGTGGAGTCTCTGGGCAATGGGGAGCCAGTGAAGGGATTGACAGAGGGGAGAGGCCGGGGAATAGCGGGGGGACAGGTGGATTAGTCGGGCAGCAGAGTTTAGAATAGATTGGAGGGGTGCGAGAGTGTTAGCGGGGAGGCCACAGAGCAGGAGGTTGCAGTAGTCAAGGCGAGAGATGATGAGGGCATGGACTAGGGTTTTTGCAGATTCATGGTTGAGGAATGAACGGATTCGTGAAATATTTTTGAGTTGCAGTCGGCAGGAAGTGGAAAGGGCTTGGATATGTGGTTTGAAGGAGAGATCAGCGTCAAGGATTACCCCGAGGCATCACACAGAATAGGATTAGATACACCGCTCAGCACAGTATCACACGGTAGGATTAGATACATGGCTCAGCACGGTAACACACATGGGAGGAGATATACTGCTCAGAGTCAGCATCACAAAGGAGAGGATAGATTACCTCTCCCCCGCTGATATTACTTCACTGCTGCCGGCGCTGCTCCTTTCTCCCTCCTGTTCCGTCCTTGGTCTCCTATAAACGCACGGCTCCTGCGATTATACTGGGACACTGGAGCTCACAGATGCACTGTGAGATCCAGAAAGATGGCGCTGATCTCCTGCCTCTGCTGTGGTGTGGACAGCTCAGGAGGCCAGATCACAGCAGGGAGCAGCTCAATGTAAAGGATAGGGTCGGACGCCGACCACAGATGTCTATGCCCAGGGCAGCCGTATTTGCAGAGTGTAAGTGTCATGCAGCTACACTTACACTCCTGCAAAGCAAAATGGCGGCACCCAGTGGCTGAAAAAACAATAAAAAAAAGGTAAAGTTAAAAAAATAAATTTGTATTAAAAAAATAATTGTTTATATAAACAATCATTTTTAATACAAAAAATAAAATGCGGCACCTTCCCTTTAACATCCCTTCCCTATCTCAGTGGTCGCTTATTTGGTGAAAAGCTGGACCAACTGATTTCGGATGCTAGTAAATCCCTTCCCCAGTAGAGATTTGGGCAACCAATCCACCGACAGCCATAGGCTCGTTTTCGGTCCTTTCGCAGCAATTACGGGTGACCCTCTACAGTTCCCTCGGTTCGGGGCATCGCACTGCCTGACAAAAGTTCACAGACCTTGTACAAGCCCAACCACTCCTGGATGGGCCACCCCATGCAGTTTAGATCTAGGGGATCCAGACCCCAAAGATCTTGAACTAAATGACTCAACTTTGTCCAGATGACGACACCAGCAGAGTAGGTGGCTGTCTTCTCCTGTTGTGAGTATGTGAGCGCGTGCCATAGACTGCGAGAAAGACAGCCATGAAATGCCATGGACTTTCTTACCCGCACCCTGCATATATATACACACACAGTTGTGGCCAAAAGTATTGACACCCCTGCAATTCTGTCAGATAATACTCCGTTTCTTACTGAAAATGATTGCAAACACAAATTCTTTGGTATTATCTTCATTTAATTTTTCTTAAATGAAAAAACACAAAAAGAATTGTCCTAAAGCCAAATTGGATATAATTCCACACCAAACATAAAAAAAGGGGGTGGACAAAAGTATTGGCACTGTTCGAAAAAAATCATGTGATGCTTCTCTAATTTGTGTAATTAACAGCACCTGTAACTTGCATGTGGCACCTAACAGGTGTTGGCAATAACTAAATCACACTTGCAGCCAGTTGACATGGATTAAAGTTGACTCAACCTGTGTCCGTTTGTGTACCACATTGAGCATAGAGAAAAGAAAGACCAAAGAACTGTCTGAGGACTTGAGAAACCAAATTGTGAGGAAGCATGAGCAATCTCAAGGCTACAAGTCCATCTCCAAAGACCTGAATGTTCCTGTGTCTACCGTGCGCAGTGTCATCAAGAAGTTTAAAACCCATGGCACTGTGACTAACCTCCCTAGATGTGGACGGAAAAGAAAAATTGACAAGAGATTTCAACGCAAGATTGTGCGGATGTTGGATAAAGAACCTCGACTGACATGCAAACAAGTTCAAGCTGCCCTGCAGTCCGAGGGTACAACAGTGTCAACCCGTACTATCAGTCGGCATCTGAATGAAAAGGGACTGTATGGTAGGAGACCCAGGAAGACCCCACTCCTTACCCCGAGACATAAAAAAGCCAGGCTGGAGTTTGCCAAAACTTACCTGAAAAAGCCTAAAACGTTTTGGAAGAATTTTCTCTGGTCAGATGAGACAAAAGTAGAGCTTTTTGGGCAAAGGCATCAACATAGAGTTTACAGGAGAAAAAAAGGCATTCAAAGAAAAGAACACGGTCCCTACAGTCAAACATGGCGAAGGTTCCCTGATGTTTTGGGGTTGCTTTGCTGCCTCTGGCACTGGACTGCTTGACCGTGTGCATGGCATTATGAAGTCTGAAGACTACCAACAAATTTTGCATCATAATGTAGGGCCCAGTGTGAGAAAGCTGGGTCACCCTCAGAGGTCATGGGTCTTCCAGCAGGACAATGACCCAAAACACACTTCAAAAAGCACTAGAAAATGGTTTGAGAGAAAGCACTGGAGACTTCTAAGGTGGCCAGCAAGGGTGAGGGCCAGCATGGGAGTCCAGACCTGAATGCCATAGAACACCTGTGGAGAGATCTAAAAATGGCAGTTTGGAGAAGGCACCCTTCAAATATCAGGGACCTGGAGCAGTTTGCCAAAGAAGAATGGTCTAAAATTCCAGCAGAGCATTGTAAGAAACTCATTCATGGTTACCGAAAGCGGTTGGTTGCAGTTATTTTGGCTAAAGGCTGTGCAACCAAGTATTAGGCTGAGGGTGCCAATATTTTTGTCTGGCCCATTTTTGGAGTTTTGTGTGAAATGATCAATTTTTTGCTTCATTCTCTTTTGTGTTTTTTCATTTAAGATAAATTAAATGAAGATAATACCAAAGAATTTGTGATTGCAATCATTTTCAGGAAGAAAATGAGTATTATCTGACAGAATTGCAGGGGTGTCAATACTTTTGGCCATGACTGTATGTATGTGTGTGTGTACATATGTGTGTGTATGTGTATGTATACTAGATGGTTGCCCGATTCTAACGCATCGGGTATTCTGGAATATGCATGTCCACGCAGCCACGTAGTATATTGCCCAGCCACGTATGTCACCGGTTAAAAAATAAACATACTCGCCTTCCGATCCGAGGGCCCCTTGTAGAAAAAGAGCGCGATCTGCGCTGTTCCACGGATTATCGCTGGCGGCGGCCATCTTCCCTAGGTCGCGCGTGCGCAGATGGTAGTGCTCGGCTTCCCGGGGCTTCAGGAAAATGGTCGCGGGATGCCGCGCGTGTGCAGATGGAGATCGCGGCAGCCATTTTCTTGAAGCCGAGTTCCATTGCAAGTCCTAGGGCTGGTGTGAGCAGGACCTATTATGACGTCGCGGTCGCATGACCGTGATGTCACGGCAGGTCCTTGCCGCACACCAGCCCTGTGACGGGAGCGGAAGCTGGCGCTTGCAATGGAGAGGTCCGGGGAGCGTGGCGAGGAGCGAGAAAGGCGGCAGAGGGTGAGTATAACAGGTTTTTTTGTGTTTTTATTATTTTTAACATGCATATTTTTACTATTGATGCTGCATAGGCAGCATCAATAGTAAATAGTTGGGGGACACACAGGGTTAATAGCAGCGGTAACTGAGTCCGGTACACTGCGGGCCGTTACCGCTGCCATTAACCCTGTGTGAGCGGGATTACGGAGCGGGCGCCGGGCAGTGAGTGCAGGGGAGTAGGGGAGGGACTAATCGGACTGTGGCCATCGCTGATTGGTCGCGGCAGCCATGACAGGCAGCTACTGAGACCAATCAGCGAACGAATAACCGTGACAAGACAGACGGAAGTGACCCGTAGCCAATTATGTATATAGATGTGTGTGTGTGTATATATATTATATATATATGTATGTATGTATATATATGTATATACGCGTATACAGTGGGGCAAAAAAGTATTTAGTCAGTCAGCAATAGTGCAAGTTCCACCACTTAAAAAGATGAGAGGCGTCTGTAATTTACATCATAGGTAGACCTCAACTATGGGAGACAAACTGAGAAAAAAAAATCCAGAAAATCATTGTCTGTTTTTTTTAACATTTTTTTTGCATATTATGGTGGAAAATAAGTATTTGGTTAGAAACAAACAATCAAGATTTCTGGCTCTCACAGACCTGCAACTTCTTCAAGAGTCTCCTCTTTCCTCCACTCATTACCTGTAGTAATGGCACCTGTTTAAACTTATCAGTATAAAAAGACACCTGTGCACACCCTCAAACAGTCTGACTCCAAACTCCACCATGGTGAAGACCAAAGAGCTGTCAAAGGACACCAGGAACAAAATTGTAGCCCTGCACCAGGCTGGGAAGACTGAATCTGCAATAGCCAACCAGCTTGGAGTGAAGAAATCAACAGTGGGAGCAATAATTAGAAAATGGAAGACATACAAGACCACTGATAATCTCCCTCGATCTGGGGCTCCACGCAAAATCCCACCCCGTGGGGTCAGAATGATCACAAGAACGGTGAGCAAAAATCCCAGAACCACACGGGGGGACCTAGTGAATGAACTGCAGAGAGCTGGGACCAATGTAACAAGGCCTACCATAAGTAACACACTACGCCACCATGGACTCAGATCCTGTAGTGCCAGACGTGTCCCACTGCTTAAGCCAGTACATGTCCGGGCCCGTCTGAAGTTTGCTAGAGAGCATTTGGATGATCCAGAGGAGTTTTGGGAGAATGTCCTATGGTCTGATGAAACCAAACTGGAACTGTTTGGTAGAAACAGAACTTGTCGTGTTTGGAGGAAAAAGAATACAGAGTTGCATCCATCAAACACCATACCTACTTAAAGCATGGTGGTGGAAACATCATGCTTTGGGGCTGTTTCTCTGCAAAGGGGCCAGGACGACTGATCCGGGTACATGAAAGAATGAATGGGGCCATGTATCGTGAGATTTTGAGTGCAAACCTCCTTCCATCAGCAAGGGCATTGAAGATGAAACGTGGCTGGGTCTTTCAACATGACAATGATCCAAAGCACACCGCCAGGGCAACGAAGGAGTGGCTTCGTAAGAAGCATTTCAAGGTCCTGGAGTGGCCTAGCCAGTCTCCGGATCTCAACCCTATAGAAAACCTTTGGAGGGAGTTGAAAGTTCGTGTTGCCAAGCGAAAAGCCAAAAACATCACTGCTCTAGAGGAGATCTGCATGGAGGAATGGGCAAACATACCAACAACAGTGTGTGGCAACCTTGTGAAGACTTACAGAAAACGTTTGACCTCTGTCATTGCCAACAAAGGATATATTACAAAGTATTGAGATTAAATTTTGTTTCTGACCAGATACTTATTTTCCACCATAATATGCAAATAAATTGTTAAAAAAACAGACAATGATTTTCTGGATTTTTTTTTCTCAGTTTGTCTCCCATAGTTGAGGTCTACCTATGATGTAAATTACAGACGCCTCTCATCTTTTTAAGTGGTGGAACTTGCACTATTGCTGACTGACTAAATACTTTTTTGCCCCACTGTATATACACACATATATATCTACTATATAATTGTCTAAGGGTCACTTCCGTCTGTCCTGTCACAGTTATTCATTCGCTGATTGGTCTCGCCAACTGCCTGTCATGGCTGCCGCGACCAATCAGCGACGGGCACAGTCCGGAAGAAAATGGCCGCTCCTTACTCTCCGCAGTCAGTGCCTGTCGCCCGCATACTCCCCTCCGGTCACCGCTAGCACAGGATTAATGCCGGCAATAACGGACCGCGTTATGCCACGGGTAGCGCACTCCGTTACCGCCGCTATTAACCCTGTGTGTCCCCACATTTTTACTATTGACGCTGCCTATGCGGCATCAATAGTAAAAAATGTAATGTTAAAAATAATATAAATAAGTAAATCTGCTATACTCACCATCCGTAGTCCGCTGAGCCGCTCCCGCCGGCCGCCATCTTCCGCTGCAGTTTGTGGTGGCAAAGATGGTATGGCAGAAGGACCTGCCATGACGTCACGGTCATGTGACCGTGACGTCATGTCACCACAGGCCCTGCGCGACAAGGACCTGCCTTGACGTCACGGTCATGTGACTGCGACGTCATCACAGGTCCTGCGCTCTGATACCAACCCTGGGACTGCAAGCTGCCGTGGACTACAAGGGGCCTTCAGAAAGGTGAGTATGTTTTTTCACCTGTGACAAACGTGGCTGGGCAATATACTACGTGGCTGGGCACTTCTGTCTTTCTGTCTGTCACGGATATTCATTGGTCACGGCCTCTGTCTGTCATGGAATCCAAGTCGCTGATTGGTGGCAAAATTCCCACGACCAATCAGCGACAGGCGCAGTGTGGCGGCAACATGGCTGCTCCTTCCTCCCCGCAGTCAGTGCCTGCTCCGTACTCCCAGTCAGCGCTCACACAGGGTTAAAGGGAAGGTACCTCGTTTGTAGGTCATTAATAAAACACTGTAATGTAGCATAACATGCTGCTATAGGCAAGTTTGAAATGCATGTGAAACAGATTTCATGTGTTATGTGAGTTTAAAGAATGTACTGGGGGATGACATCTTGGTTTTGCAGCAGTAGCAGGGCACTATCAGTGTCAGATTACGGCACCCCATGGACATAGGGTCAGCGCCGGTCTATTATCTCCTCTCTCTAACATTGTAGCAGCATTAGCAGTGAGCTGGGCACGCCTCTGTGGGCTGCACAACTCACTGCTGTAGGTGTGACTAGCCGCCATTTTATTATAGCCCAGTGCTATCTGCCGAGCTCCACTTACTCTCTATGGCAGGACAGAAGAAGCCCTCACTGCTCCTCTGTACTCCAAGCAGGCACATCCTCTGCTCCTCACACGCTGCCCTCCCTGTGTGCTTCTCCTGCTGTGTCTCCCCCTTACACAGTCCCTGTGATCTCTGGTAAGCTGCACTCACAGCCTGCAGAGAGGGAGGTGACACCTGGAGAGAGAGAGCAGGGCAGCTGACAGGACAGGGATTAAGGTGGGGGAATGGGGATGGCAAGAATGTTATTCACAAAAAATGCTGCTGAGTCCACTGTGTTCTGCTTGACTAAACAAGTTGTGTCTCTGATGCAGTAACTGCTGGTGATGGCAGATCACAGGGCAGTCACACACAAAATGGCGCTGCCCTGTGATGCTGCTCTTCATTCTGCCCCAGGGATATTAGACCACCCAAAATGGGAGGGAAATGGTGATGTCAGCAGTTACTGCCCCAATTTTCCAGCAAAGAGTAAAGTTGCTAAATCTTACTATAGCTGCTTGAGGTCTAAAACGGAAAATGCTCCCCCTAGTGGTAAATATGTATATTTGTAGAAAAATATATAATATTTTTCATATAGAAATGTTTGCAAACATTGCATTAATACATTTTAATTACTATTTTAAGCTTAATTTCACAAAAAACAAAATACAAGAAAACTGGTGGCACCTTCCCTTTAATGGCATCGCTAATGGACCGAGTTATGCCGCGGTATAACGCACTCCATTAACGCTGCTATTAACCCTGTGTGATTAACTTTTTTACTGTTGATGCTACCTATGCAGCCTCAATAGTAAAAAGATCTAATGTTAAAAATAATAAAAAAAAAAATATCACACTCACATTCTGGCGCCTTTCCCGCTCCTCACGACGCTCCAGTGACCAGTCCATGCAAGCGGCAGGTTCCGGTGGCAAAGATGGTATGCGACAAGGATCTGACATGACGTCACGATCATGTGACCGCGACGTCATCACAGGTCCTGCGAGAAAGACCTGCCATGACGTCATGGTCATGTGACCGCGACGTCCTCAAAGGTCCTGCGCCCATACCAACCCTGAGACCGGAAGCGGCCGGGTGCACCCAACGCAGGGCCAGGAGTTCAACGGAGGGTGAGTATATGTTTATTTTTTATTTTAAGTCTGTATACTACATGGCTCTGTTCTGTATACTCCGTTGTTGTGCAATATTCTACGTGACTGGGCAATATACTACGTGGCTGGGCAATATACTGCGTGGACATGCATATTCTAGAATACCCGATGCGTGAGAATCGGGCCACCATCGTGTGTGTATATATGTGTGTGTGTGTGTGTATATATATATATATATATATATATATATATATATATATATATATATATATATATATATATATATATATTATATTTAATAATTTTTACATGATGGTGCCCGATTCTAACGTATCAGGTATTCTAGAATATGTAGGGTAGTATATAGCACAGGCTACGTGCTACATTGCACGGTGACATAGTATATAACACATCCGACGTATGTAACACAGCGTACATAGTATATAGCAGAGCTACGTAGTATATAACACAGCCACGTAGGGTATTGCACATGCACGTAGTATATAGCAGAGTAACGTAGTATATAACATAGCCATGTCGTATACCGTAGTATATTGCACTGCCACATAGTATATAACAGAGCCACGTAGTATATTGCACAGTCGACGTAGTATATAACAGAACCGACACAGGCACATAGTATATTGCACAGCTACGTAGTATATAACACAGAGAACGTAGTTTTAGACAGCCACGAAGTATATTGGACAGTCACGTTGTATATTGCCCAGCTACATCGTATATAGCACAGAGATGTAGTATATAACACAGCCCACGTAGTATATAGCCATGTGGGCTCTATATGCGTGGTTAAAAAAGACTTAAAATATAAAATAAACATATACTCACCTTCCGAAGACCCCTTGAAGTCCTGGCGACTGTGCGGTGCACGCGGCAGCTTCTGGTCCCAGGGTTAGTATGAACGCAGGACCTGAGATGACGTCGCCTCACATAGCATTCTTGGCACCGGAACCTGCGGCTTGCACTGCCGAGGACAGCAGGCGACGTCGGAGGGTGAGAATAACTTTTTTTTTTTTTTTTATTATTATTATTATTTTTAACATTAGATCGTTTTACTATTGATGCTGCATACGCAGCATCAATAGTAAAAAGTTGGTCACACAGGGTTAATAGCTGCGTTAACGGAGTGCATTACACCGCGGTCCGTTAACTCTGGCATTAACCCTGTGTGAGTGCTCAGCGCTGACTGCAGGGCAGTACAGCAGCGGCCATTTCGCTGCCAGACTATGGCCGTCGCTGATTGGGCGTTTTGCCATGACCAATCAGCAACTTGGATTTCCATGACACAGAAGCCACGATCAATGAATATCTGTGACAGACAGACGGAAGTGACCCTTAGACAATGATATATATATATTTTAGATGGTGGCTCGATTCTAACGCATCGGATCTTCTAGCATATTTCTGTATATAGCAGCCTCATAGTATATAGCACAGGCCATGTAGTATGTAGGAGCCATGTAGTATATAGCAGCCACGCAGTCTATAACACAGCCACGTAGTATATAGCACAGCCCACGTAATTATATACAATAGCCCACGCAGTGTATAACACAGCCCACGCAGTATATATCACTGGCCACGTAGTATATAGCCGTGTGGGCACCATATCCCTGTTAAAAACAAAAATAATTAAAATAAAAAATAGTTATATACTCACCCGCCGGCGTCCAGCGAAGCTGTCCCGATGTGCGCGCTGCTGCCGCGAGCTTCCGTTCCCAGCGATGCATTGCGAAATTACCCAGATGACTTAGCGGTCTCTTGTTTAAAAATGCAAATGAAATGTGTCATCTTTAACTTTAGGCCTTTCAGAGATCAATTCATCTTCAACCTGTTTAATTGTTCAAAATAGTAATTTTGACCAGGGGTGCCCAAACTTTTACATGCCACTGTGTACGTCACCAGAACCACTGTCACTATATGAATACATCACAAAGCTTAGTACAGCAATTAACTGTAATGTTAAGTCAGGCCCATATACATTTGTATCTCATGAACCCACAGCTCCCAGTATATCCCTAACCCCTTCACCCCGAAGCCTGTTTTCAACTTCCTGTCCAGGCCATTTTTTTTTTCAATTTTGACCACTGTCAATTTATCAGGTCATAACTCTGAAACGCTTCAACGGATCTTGGTGATTCTGAGATTCTTCTCTTGTGACATATTGTACTTTATGATAGTGGTAAAATTTATTCGATGTGACTTACATTTATTTGTGAAAAAAATGGAAATTTGGCGAAAATTTTGCAATTTTTAAACTTAGTTAATAGTTAACAAATAACATTACCCACATGTCTGCTTTACATTAGCACAATTTTGGAAACGTAATTTTTTTGTTAGGAAGTTATAAGGGTTAAAAATTGACCAGCGATTTCTCTTTTTACAACAAAATTTGCAAAACCATTCTTTTTAGGGACCACCTCACTCTTGAAGTGACTTTGAGGGATCTATATGACAGAAAATGCCCAAAAGGGACACCATTCTAAAAACTGCACCCCTCAAGGTACTCAAATCACATTCAAAAAGTTTATTAACCCTTCAGGTGCTTCACAGAAATTTTTGGAATGTTTAAAAAAAAATGAACTAACTCGCAATTTGGTGTACCGCTCCCGGTTGGGTGTGCCACATTATATTGCTGCATACGTATGTGGTTTTTGGATTGCTTTTCTGTGGCCAGAGGCACTGGCATTCCAGTCACCCTAGCGCGGTATCTGTTTTTAGCATTACGTCCATGTCCCCATTCCTTGCCGATGCATTCCACACATTTGATACAGCTGTTACTGCAGACATTAGGAAATTGCAGAAAAGCAAGAGTACTGTACATATATCACATAATTTAAATTTTCAGGAAAGGAGTTCCTTAAGAAGCCTGCAAACTAATAATGACATTATCGTCCATCCGGCTGATAAGGGTGGGGGAATTGTAATCCAGGATAGAATCAAATATCAGGAGGAAGCAGAGCGACTTCTCAGAGACACAATTACTTACAGAAGATTAAGGGGGGATCCAACCCCACAGTATGTGAAAAAGTTAAATATTTTGGGCCTTAATCATTGGGTATTTTAAATAAGAAAGAGTGCATGTTTGCAACCAATCATAGTCCAAACGTGGCTTTCTTCTACCATATACCAAAGGTACACAAGAGCTTGACGGATCCTCCAGGGAGGCCTATCATTTCGGGCATTGGGAGTCTTACAGCAAATTTATCCCAATATGTAGACACTCATCTACAAAAATGTTTGCCCTTAATTCCGGCGTACTTAAAGGATACGGGTCACACTTTGGAGATCTTAGGAACGATCAAGTGGAATCACAAATACCTCCTGGCAACTTTGGACATCAAGTCCTTATATACCGTTATCAACCAGGACATAGGATGCCAGGCGTCCGGATATTTTCTCCAAAAATTATGGGTATACTCTGTAAGTCAAATTGAGTATATACAGGAGTGCATAATGTTCATCACCAAGCACAACTATTTCATGTACGAGGGCCGCTTCTTCCTACAACAATGGGGTACAGTGATGGGGACGCGGTTTGCCCCCTCATTTGCGAATATATGTAGCTAAATGGGAGGAGTCGGCCATCTACGAAAATGGTGCATTACGCAAGGGGGTGATATTGTGGCGTCGATTTGTAGACTGTCATATTGATCTGGGAGGGTTCTAGGTCTGATCTGAACTCATTTATTCGTGGCCTAAATACCAATAATTTTGGCCTTGAGTTTACACCTACTGTGAGCGATAATACCATTAACTTCCTGGATTTGAGCATCTTCGTGGAAAATGGCCACCTACGGACAAAATGTTATCGCAAGGAGGTAGATTCGAATAGTTTTATTCACACCACCAGCTGCCACTTGCCGGTATGGCTCACTAACACCCCGAAGGGGCAATTCACCAGGATTCGACGCAATTGCACCAATTTAAGTGACTTTGAACAGGAATCCGAGTACCTTACACAACAGTTCCTGGAGAAGGGCTATTCCCTGCCACTAATTGAACAGGCAGCGAATGAAGCAAGGGCTATAGCCAGGAGCACCCTGATACATAAACCTAGACCCAATATTCAAGGAACGGCAACTATCCCGGAACAAATTAAGGAATTGCCAATCATAACACAGTTTCATGCAGGATATAGGCAATTCCAGAGAATCGTTCGAAGACATTGGGCAATCTTTCATAGGGATAGGATTATAGGGGACCATTTACCACCACACCCTAGATTTGTATACAGGAAAGCTCAAACACTAAATAATCTTTTGGCCCCTACAGCTAAATTGGCCTGCAACCAGCAGAACTCATTGCGGAACCAGCAACCCGATCATAATACGGATTTTGTACCGTGTGGGGGGTATTTTTGCTGTATATACAGGCTTCAAAAAAAGTGCCAAACCACATTCAGCAATTCCGATAATACGGAGATATTTAAAATTCGGGATAAGATCACATGTTCCTCGGCAGGAATCATCTATGTGATCCAAAGTCCACTTAAGAAACTATGTGGGCAGAACGAAGAGGAAGGAGTCTAATGGTACGAATAAAAGAACATCTAAAGAATATTCAGAAGGAGTTACTGGGTCACCCCCTATCACGCCACTTTATGGAGAAACAATAGTATCAGAAGTGCAATTCTGCGGCATTCAAAAGGTCCGCCAAAATCCAAGGGGGCGCAACTTTTTGAAACAGATGTCCAAAATCGAGTCGGAATGGATATTCAGACTGGATTGCCTTACCCCTAAGGGTCTGAACCATGATCTTGAGCTATATGCCTTCTAATTGTGATTTGTGGTGGGTCGTGTCATTTTTTATATAAACTTTTTATAAAAAACTTTTTTTAGCAAAAAAAAAAAATGAACATTTTAACTTTTTTTCACAATTTTTACTTCAGATCCAATTTGTTTAATTTTACCAAGGGTAACAGGAGAAATTGGACCCCAAAAGTTGTTGTGCAATTTGTCCCGAGTACGCTGATACCCCGTGTGTTGGGGTAAACCACTGTTTGGGCACATGGCAGAGCTCATAAGGAAAGGAAAGCCGTTTGACTTTTCAATGCAAAATTGGCTGGAATTGTGATCAGAACCCATGTCGCGTTTGGAGAGTGCCTAAACAGTGTAAACCACCACAAGTGACCCCATTTTGGAAAGAAGACCCCCTAAGGAACTTATCTAGATGTGTGGTGAGCACTTTTAACCCCCAATTGTTTCACTAAAGTTTAGAATGTAGAGCCGTGAAAATTAAAAAATCATTTTTTCTTTCCACAAAATGATCTTTTAGCCCGCAATTTTTTTTCCCCAAGGGTAAGAGGAGAAATTGGACCGGTAAAGTTGGCGACCAATCAGCGACAGGCTTAGTCCAGCCGCCAATTGGCCCCTCCCTACGCCCCTCCAGTCAGCGCCAGTGTGTCGCCCCCATCCCGGACCAACTTTTACTATGGAGGCTGCCTATGCAGCATCACTGGTAAAAAAAGATATAATGTAAAAAAAAAAAATAAAATTGGGCTATTCTCACCTTCCGACGTCCACCGATGCGCACGATGCTGCCGCCAGCTTCCATTCCCAGAGATGCATTGCGAAATTACCCAGATGACTATTTTTTTATTTTAATTCTTTTAACAGGGATATGGTGCCCACACTGCTATATACTACGTGGGCTGTGTTTTTAAATTCTGCGTGGGCTGTGTTATATACTGCCTGGCTGCTATATACTACATGGGCTGTGTTATATACTATGAGGGTTGTGTTGTATACTACGTGGGCTGTGTTATATACTGCCTGGCTGCTATATACTACATGGGCAGTGTTATATACTGCGTGGGCTGCGCTATATACTATGTGGCTGCGCTATATACTATGTGGCTGCGCTAAGCGCGACATACATATGTACATACATATTCTAGAATACCCGACCCATGGAAGCGCAAGCACAGCGCGAAATGGACGTCATCTGCCACTGCTCACAAGAGCTTCATTCCTCACTCCTGCGGCCATGGAGTTTTATATGAAGATGAAATAAAATTGGGAATTTTAGATCGGTGAGTGCCTTCTCCTTCTTTTCGCATTTGGAATTAAATGTTTTTTCAGAAGAGCACCCGTGATCACGATGTGTGGCTGGTTCTAAAATGACTGTTGAATGACACCTGGGTCCAAGTTTGGGACAACCTCAGCTTTTTCTGACAGTGCCGTTTACTTTTGTTTTTTTCGGCACATAAATGTAAGTACCAATGTTTATATGAATACTCGATGGTGGCCTGATTCTAATGCATCGGGTATCTACTATATAATCGTCTAATTCTGTCTGTTTGTCTGTAACGGAAATCCCGCGTTGCTGATTGGTCGCGGGCAGATGGCGAGACCAATCAGCGACAGGTGCAGCCCGGCCGCGAATTAGCCTGGGATTTGAACCAAGCTTTGCTGATTGGCCGGCCAGCCACGACCACTACCAATCAGCGATGTTGGCTCGAGATTTAAACCCCACTGCACTGATTGGTCGTGGACGGCCAAGCGCGACCAATCAGTGATATTGGTGCGGGATTTAAACACCGCTTCACTGATAATGTAGATATTTTACCTGGAAAATCCTGTGTTTTCATTGCATTATTCTTAAATCTTCATAAATAATCTACATACATATTCTAGAATACCCGATGCATTAGAATCGGGCCACCATCTTGTGATCTATAACCACCTTACTGGCTGCCATTATCAGATATAATCGCCACACCGTCTGCCCTTATGAACCATGGCCTATACCATGGTTGTCCCCTCTCCACTGTTTTCCCTTACACTCGCTATATCTCCAAACTGCTAATCTTTCTCTATACTGTGCTCCCATTTCAGGCTGCCCCTTCTCCATATCCATTCTATGCTCCCTTTTCACATTATGCCCTCATACCATGCACCACGTTGTACCCCCTCCACATATTGTCACCC